>NW_008339433.1:3057798-3072507 GCF_000622305.1 Nannospalax galili
TTCCAGATAGAGTAACAATCACAAAAGCCTTTCCACGGATTGTATTTTAGTTCTCCAATATTCTTATCTTGAAATCCTAACTACCAGTTCCTCAGACTATAAATGTATTTGAGATAATACCCTTAGAAAGGGAAGGAAAAGCAGAATATGACTTGATCCAAGCTGCTGTTTGTATGCCAATCATGTGTAAATACAATGGAAACATAGTGAAAGCATTTATGAAATATGAAAACAGAAAGCCAATGATTTAAGTAGAGATGGTGTAGCAAAGAGAGAATCAGGAAACTGACAATTATAAGTAATATATAATGGCACATTTGTATGAAAATGCCATAACAAAACCCATTAATTTGTACACTATCTAAACAAATTGGAAAAAAATCAAGCATCTCCCAATAAAAGCTTGAAAAGTAGGACTTTGTGAGGCTTCAGTGTAAAGACAGCACTTGCAATCCAAAGAAACAGATCTGAGATGAAATTAAACGTGCTAATAACTTGATCTTGCAAATATGTGCTCCAGAACTGAAAAATACAGTTCTGTTTAAGAATCCCTCTGTGATAGGTTGCACACACACAACCTTAAGTAGGCCTTGCAGCAAAAAAAAAAAAAAAACACTGAAGAGTAGGCAAGAAACTAGAGTAAGATGAAAAGCTGTATTAGGGGAATGCATGGAATAAACTAGTGGTCCAAGATTTAAAAACTGTATATTAAATCTTACCCACCCGTGGCAACTCACTCAAACAAGGGGAGTCAGAGAAATGGGTGCAGCACTGGCCCTAGCCTAGGAATTGTTGCAGACTGATTATTGTTTGGTGAGGGACAGTAGACCTTACTATCTCTGTATATGCTAACTAAATTCCATATGATGAATTTGTACCAAACGGACATCTGGGTACAAATGCTTGAGTAGATAGGACTTAATGTGTATGGTGGAACATGAGGTTCAAGGGGAGGTGTGGGGGCATGGATATGGGAGGGTGTCTAAATTAGATTAAGAACTGTTCTATGAAATATACAAAGGCTCAATACAGCAATCTTTTTAAAAAGGTGTAGAGACCAAAATAAGGATTATTATTTTGTCTTCAAAGTAATTTGAGAGTTATTGTTTCTGAACAAGTGAATATATGTACATCAGTCAATAAGGTAACATGTAAGCAAATGTTTGTGTATACACCAGTTGTTATCTGGTATCATTTAGGTACAACTAGTAAAAAAATAATTAAGCAGAAAAAAAAATGTGTCACACATGACAAAATAAAAAAACGTGAATGAGGGAAAGAAAGGGTTTTGCAGGGAGGATCTGGGTAGACAGGAATAAGAGGAACATAAAAAAGAGCAGGTGAAATATAACTAGAATTCATTATATACATGGTTGAAATTGTAAAAACAAATGTAATTAATAAAAAAGAATAGGAGTGTTAACATCTTACTAAAATTGATAATTTTCTATGAATGAGTTGCAGGTGATATGTAGAATATAGTCCATTCTAACTAAAATATTTCATGATTATCAGATAAAGATTACAACACCATTCTAAATACCTCAAAATTGCCTAAAATACTATGGTTTTTATTCCTAAGATTCAATGTACTAGAAAAGCAATTTGAGTAGAACTCTCACATTAAATATAATATCTGCCACGAGTTACAGGATATTTAAACTATCATTAGAGAATTTAATCTCTTATTATAGAAATACCTAGATTACAATCACGTTTATAATTACCAAAGGAGCATAAGCAATAATTTTGGGGAAAGTTCACCAATCATTAACCTCTTTGTCCTAATGTTTCTGCAGCTCTGGCTAATATGATATATTAACACATTAAGCAAATTTTAGTTATCCCGGATATCCCTCTTTATTTACTACTTTTTGTATATTCTTGGAATGGAGATCCATTGGATTGTGTGCATTCTTAGTACAGTAAAATATATCATGCATATCTGTTCAATAATTACCTCACAGTAGAGATCCAGAAGGCTCTAACAACATCTTTCTTCAATTGTGCCCCCTTCATAGGATCATGTGTACAAATATAAAGGAAACTTACCACCTGAAGTTCCTGAATCTGTCCATCTATTAATAAGTTGGCTATATACACTTTCCTATAATGAATTCTCAAATAAAACCATTATTTAGCTAGATTAACATAGGCCCTCAAATATGTGCATGGCCCCAAATTCTGTACTTCTCAGTGGACTTCTACACAGAATGGCCATTCTGAAGCTGTAGAGTTTCACTTAGGATTTGACACTTTAACTATCAATCCCATTTTTATGTACTTATCTAACACCTCCCCCAAAATGACAGAATTAAGTCTAGAAAAACAATTACTTTTACATCGTCCTTTACTACTCATGTGTCTTTTACCTAGGCTCTGTCCTTCCCCATGACCTATTGTTACCCTTTCTTGTTATCCTTTCTAAATATTGTATGATGCAGGTGTGTGCTCATATAATTTTTGAATTCATATTGCATTCCAGAAGAAATTTCACAGTGAATTTACAAATGCTTATTTATTATTTATTTATTAATTCAACAGATATGTTTTACTTACCTGTTGTATTCCATGGTCTTCATTAGATACTAGAAATAGAAGAAAGGAGGGCAACTTGACCTCTAACTTCATTGTGCCTTTATTTAAAATAAGTGGGCCAAATAAGTCAAATGAGGAATATTATTGGTACCCTTGGTAAAATACAATGCAGTTGAAGAAAACATGTAAGCATGTAATAACTCTCATACAGTTTAGAAACTATTCAGTTCCAGTTAAGATATGCCTATAGCTCTTTAGGTGGAGGCAAAGAAAAAATTATTGCTGCTGAGGTGTGAAAGGGAATTAATATATCATTATTTTGGAAAGTACAAAAAGCCTCACCTATCAGGCTTTATTTATCCTTTGTTTATGATCATGATCCAGGAATCAAAGGCTTCCTAGCAATTATTTTTTAATATTTTGAGATCTATGAAATGTTTTGCTTTTCCTTCCACAAGCTCCTTGTGCTCCTTCCTTGTCCTAAGTTTGGCAGTCTAAAGTCTCAATGAATGTCTGTAGAGATGGCTGATCAGATTCTTCTTTGAACTGTGTTGTTCCTTGATCTCTCATTTATAATTTACTCATAGTCTCATATCACATGTTGCTAAGGCTTAGGGAACAGGGTCATCATTAACTACATCAAAGTATACAAAGCTTCACCTCTCTAACCTAGTGTAAAGCCCAGCTTCCTCTCACTCTCAGGCAATGATAGCCATTTTACCCTAGTTTTCATTTCAGAGCACCGTCTGGGAATACTGCCAATTCTGGGACTCGCGCATTTCTGAACCTCAAATTCCAACATTATCATTTAAAAATAGATATAACAGTACATTTTAGTCCTATTTAAAAAGTTCTAACAGCAAAGGATTTTATCAATTAAAATTTACAGATTATTACATTTACAAGACAGAAGAATGGGTTGTTATGCCCTATAAAATGTTTATTTTCTTTAGAGTCGTCTTCCTCTGAAGACATTACTAGAAATATTTCTTTCTTTTAAAATAATTCCGAAAGACTACTGCCTGTGGGTAAAGATTTGAAAACACCCTAGTGAAATGATTTCTAACCAATTGTAAACAAATGACTGCATTCTACAGAGTTCAGATAAAGTTACATTATAAACTTGACCAAAAGAAAAATTGGAATACTGTATTAAGAGTGAATCTTTCATTTAAAGAATTCCATTTAAAGTTCAATTTCACTGGGTATGCACGTGCACATGTATGTGTTGTGGGTGTGTTTGTATTGTGTGTGTATTAGTTTGTGTATGACAAAGAGAGGAAGAGAGAGACTGAAAACAGGTGAGGTTGCTATATATGTAAATATACATCAAAATAATTCAGGAAATATACTTATTAATTAATTTTTACTCTAACGCACTTTACGATCTTTATAAAATTCTGGACAAAGAGAAATTCTCAGAAATCCCTAAGTAGATATACTTTATCTAAGAGAATTTAGTTAGTATTTAGAGAAATAATGTGTGCTTCAGAACAGAAAATAAGGCAACTTCACTAATACTTGAAAAAGTTATTCTCTGTGTTATGTGATTCTTACATATTATGTTGAAAGCCTGAATTTTATCTTCCAAAAGTATCAGTGAAGAATTTTAAGGAGTGACACTTTCTGATCAGATCATTATTTTATATTTTAGATAAAGCATTCAGGATATTGAAGTTTGGGTTGGAGAAGTATAAGGCAAGTGGCAGAAAGCAAGTTAAGATATGGTGAGGGATCCATGAAAAAGCATTGGATCCAGAGGGAAAAATTGTAAATGGTATTTAGAAGGGTGATGTGATAATACAGGATGAGCAGTACAAATGGGAATAATGAAGAAGAGATCAAGAAATACTACCATGTTTCTTGCTTCAGAGAATTTGAAGACCTGTAAATCAATTGAGAGTTTTATGAAATTTCAGATCATTCTATGAATAGGAACACTTATTATATACTGAAAAAATTCACAATTACTATATAGAAATTTAAGGATCTCTGTCCTAGTGGCCATAATGAGATAAATACCTCCATCATATGAACAAATCTATTTTAGTGTATAAATTTAGTTCATCAAGAAGTTTAGATTAGATGGACAAATCTAAACATCTGATGAACTTAGTTTATACACTACAATTTAATTTTGAAATGTGAAATTTTCTACAGTATTTAGGGTTTATAATTTTCATTGAGTTTAAGAGAAAATCACACAAATGTAATAGTTACTAAAAGTTATTTGCAAATTATGCACATATGTGCTTGGCAATTATTATATCAAACTTTGAATGAGTTAAAACATTTACCCATTTAGGTATTATTGTTTACATTTGACAGAGTAATAAACATGAAAGATTGTGTTCATTTATAACTGAAATTTCTATTTGTTTAATCTTCATATATTTTAGTTAGTTATATCATGCCTTATTCATAAGAGCTTCACAAATTAGCAAAGAATATAAGAAAAATATTACAAACACTATAAAGTATAATACAATATGATAAATATCACAATGATTGGCAAATACAACTATTTGGAATAAAGAATATATATATATATATATATATGTGCTTAGAGCCTTAGCAATTGTTTGCAGAGAATGAGAGAAATGTATTTATCCCTCTTTCTTCTTTAAATTAAAAGTTAATCGGGTTGATGTAAAGTAATCTGCAAAGAAATGTGAGACTCAAAGCTTACTTCTACAATTTCCTTGTCTGGAATGTTTATTCATAAAATAAGATCTAGCAGTCATCAATGGTTTTACCCAGTGCTGGACCCTGCATGCTATAATGCAGATTTATCCTCTGGTATAGAAGTACCAATAGTGTTATGGGATAACTAATTGTTTTCTGACTAGAGATCTGATTCACTGGAAGAAATCTCATGCTGTACTAAAATACTGGTCAAAAGTCCATCATGAATAGTAAGGTCATGGGCCCTAGGGTAGAACCAGCTATTGTTATTTTGTTCAAAGATGATGTTGTGAAATTATCTTCTAAATATGTATGTTGATACAAAAAACCAACTGCTCTCAAATTTGGTCAGAGTAGTTCCTTTATGAAGAGTATGGTAGTTTTCAGAGACTCATAACTAGTCAAAATACTGACACAAAGTAACTATGAGTGATAAGCCCTAAATGGAATATCTTTATCAAACCCTGACCTCCACCACCACCAAGGTTCATGGACCATCACAGAAGAGGAGGTAGAGATAATATAACTGCTAAAGGATAGGAAGGAGTCCCATGAAATGCTTGCATCTGAATATAAGCTGGTGTTCCACTTATGAACTTGCAGCAGCTGTAGTGACCTCCACAATACTTCCACAGGATCAAGCCAACCCAAATTCCTTCACAAATGAGGTAGTTGATCTTCAGACCTCTCACCTTAATGAGGTGCTATTGGCAATAAACTGCTGTTGGAGGAGGGAGAATACTTCTTTGAGGATATGGCCACTGGCAGGTTGCCTATGTGTAGATGGTCCCACATCCATGCAGACATAGACAGTACTAACTAGAAATAGTGGGTCATTAAAAAAAGAGGTTATAAATTTGACAGGGAGACATATTGGGGGGGATATGAGAGTGCTAAGATGGGACAAATGAGGTTGAATATTATCATATTCATTCAGATGTATTAAATCTTAAAGAATGAAAAATTATAATTTAAACTATACATAAAGATATATGACATTAATGACAAATACAAATAAAAATAATTGTAGCTATGATTAGAAGAAATATAAATCAAATAAAAATTTCAAATTAAATACAATAAATTAGTACATTCTTGGGGTGACTTTAAGGAATAAATGTGATAATGAAAAAAATTTCCTTCCATTTAATTTATATCATTGCCAGGTCCTTTAACAGTATTACATATTTTCAATACAATAATTTATTTTAAACCTGTTTTGTATACGTTTTAAGAATTTCATGCAATATATTTTGATATATATCACCAATCCCGTTGTAATACCCCTGAATTCATCTTAGCTACTATTTTCATTTTTATTTTTTAAAGGCCTAGTCAGTCTGATTTATGTTTCTCAAATGCTCTTGACTGTGGGTCCATCTCTTGGAGTCTGGTCAATCTATCAATTACGATAACTATAAAAAAAGACTTTCCCTCTCCCAGCAACTAACCATTGCCAATGTTTCCTTGGATAGGGCTGGGGTTTCACAGGAGGAGAGACATACTGCAGGGATATGAAGGGGGAAAATAGAATGATGGCAATTTCTTTAAAATAATTAATATCTATTTTTCTTTTGTTCTGGGAGTTATAAGAACTATTGGTCACTATTTACATAGTTAATGCTTCTGGCTTTGTCTTCTTTAATTTCTCTACTGTGTTTCTTCATTCACTAAATGGCATCCCATAATCACTGCAATATATACTCACACTTTCCACTCTTTCTTTTTTTGCGAATCTGATTTTATACTTTCAACTGATATGCCATCATTTTTCTACAAATTTACTGACATTTTCTTCCTGAGTGATTATGCTGATAAAGCTCCTTTTCTTCTTAGTTGATTTATTGATTTTTCTGATTCAAAACGTGTTCTATTAGTTTAAAATTTTGTATCACTTTATGGATTCTCTCTTTCATTTGTTGTAGTACTGGGATTTGGGATTTGGATACTAAATGCCAGGCAATTGCTCTACCATCGAGCTACATCTGTATTTCTGTGTTTTCCTTTTATATTTTGGGACAGTGTCACACTGTGTGAAAATGCTGACATTTAACTCTTTTTTAAAGTAATGTGATTTCTTGCTATACTCTGAATATTTCAGTTTTTATTCATCTCAGCTTTTGTAATTTACCTGGACTTTAGAGTTTACATAAAGCCAATTTGGAAAGTATCTGTTATAACAGGACAAAGAGCTCAGAAAAGAGATTGAGGCTGTATTTTGCTTTCATAAACACACCATTAGTTTTATTTTTTTAACTTAGAGAGTTTTGTTAGTTTTAAATTTTGGCAATTTTATACATGAATAGAATGTTTTGTGATCATAGTTTTCACATATTGTCTTCTCTTATTCCTCTCCTATTCATTCTTCCTCATTTCTTTTTGCATAGAGCTTTTCATACCCCTATGTTTTGGTTTTGGCTTTGGTTTTGGTATTGGTCTTTTGGAAAGAGGGTCTCCCTGTAGTCTTAGCAGGCCTAGTCACCATGTAGACCAGGCTGGCCTCAATCTCACAGATGTTCACCTGCCTCTGCCTCCCCAGTGTTGGGATTAAAGACATGTGCTACCAAGGTTGGGTCATGATTTTTTTTTTAATTTACTTTAGTGCAGCTCTTGTTCTAGTAGTGAGAGCTAATGGAGATGCCACATCCAGAAAACATTGTATCAATAGTTCTTCTCTCCATCCTATGGATTTCACCATCATTTCATTCCCTCTTTTGTGATGTTCACAGGGACTTAGAAAGGAAAGATATAAATGTTGAATTCAGGAATGAGCACTCAACAGTTACTCATTGCCAGTCCTTTGAATCAATTATGGGTCTCTGCATTAAATTCAACCCAATACAAAAAAATTCTACACTGACCCAGACTAAGAGCATCATTAATCTATGGGAACAAACAAATGTTTTGGAGGCAGTTTGAATACATTTCTGTTTCACAAAGCATTAGTGGTATATTGTTCCCTAAGACAGATCTATCCACCAGGGACTTTTGAGCAGGTTTACAATATAGTCATTCCTTCCTATGGAGTGAACCTAAAACCCAATCTGAGATCTGTTTTGCTGCTATTGTACCAAGGGATATATCTTGCCTGTCAGGTCTGTACTATACAATGCAGGCTCCAGCACTGCATAAAACCATTATATCTTTTCACCCCTAAGAGTGGGCATGGCATTTTCTGGAAAAATGAAAACTTGATATTTTTTCAGGAAGAAACTTCTGGGACAGTTCCAGATTTAATTTACTAGCTCATATATCCAAAGTATAAGGTGTTTGCAGGAGTAGACACTATCTAGCTCTATGGGCAACCAATTGTTATGGCAAATAGCCTTTATTTTGTGGATAACTTCTGGAGATTTTCTGGCCAGCATCTCGTAGGGAGATATTCTGTGCCTGGAACTGACACTTTTATCTCAAAATTATATCTTGTAGCAGGGGAACTATGTTCAAACTATTTTCTTTGGGAAATTATATAAATTTTGTTTTATATTACTCTATATTTTTATTTTATTACTTAACTTTTAAAATTATTTATTTAGTTTATAAATTAGGTTTCCATATGCTTTTCCCACACATACTAAGTTTTTGTTGACCTTCCCCCAAATTCTACCTTTTTCCTAATCCCTGACTCCCATCTCCATTTAAACATTTCCAAATCTAGTATTTCCTCCGTACATTCACATCATATTTAGTTCAGTTTTATTCTCACACACAAAGACAGTCTCCCCACTTTATAAAGACTCTTCTCTTCCTGGCCCCTATCAAAAATTCACTCAAACTGTTCAGCCATCTTGCACTAATCATCACTTTGGCTTTTCCAATTATCATGTTTAAAGAAAGAGAGTGTCATGAGTTTATTCAATGGTAATTCTCTTAAGAATAAGAAGTCAGTTGACACTATCAAGAGTACAAGATGAATAAATAAACTGATTTTGTCTTAAATTCCAAAAATACAGGGGAATCTCATGAACTTTTAATTTCCGAAGTCTAATCATTTTGTAGTATACATGACTATATATCACATATTTTATGGTATTTATAAATCTTACAGGGAATAAAACAACTTTAATTTCTGAAGAAAGAGCAGAGGAATGGTTACAGTATGAAACAATTTAGCTTTGTGTTATCTCCTTCTTTACAACAATATGTGCCCCCATGGTTTAATCATATAGTCAATTTATTCTTTATACCTAATTTGAGATAGAGCTTATAGGTTTTGGAAGTAGATGTGATTATGGAAAAGGAGTACCACATTATCAAAAAGAAATTGTCAGAATGTGGCAAAAATCAGTTGTCAAGAGTGGTGCAATTGCAGACACGCTGTCATATATGTTGAATCTGAGCACATGGGAGGCAGAGGCAAGTAGCTCTCTGTGGTTCAAGTTCAGCCTGGCCTGCAGAGTGAGTGCCAGGCCAGTCAGGGCTTCACAGTGAGAACCGATCATCCCCCCTGCCCCCCCCAAAAACAACAGTAAAAATGTGATGAATATGTCATCAAATATGAGACTGTCATGATGTTTATCAGAGGATGTGGAGAGTACGGTACAGAAGTATAGAGAATGGCTGCTCAATGGAAACTGACAAATTAGATAGAAGCAAGAATCTCTGTGTATTTCTGTATAAGAAAGTGACTATAGAAGTAAATGACCTGTGTGCTTTAAAAAAACAGGAGAAAAGAATTATAAAACTTTACATTAAGGGCATGAAAAATATTTGTGAAGCTAGACATATGTAAATTGATTTAAATATTGCATAATATATGCATCACATGATATTCCATAAATATGCACAAATTTTAGGATTTAATAATTTAAAATTTAATATTGATACATACATGTCTTAAGGAGTACAAATATTTTCTTTCTTACACTATCTGGTGCCTAAACCTAAATTGTTACTTAAGTTGTATATTAGGATATGACAGATTAGACTGTGACAGTAATGTGTAAATAGAAATTGTAGTACTAGTCAAGTTAATTCCTATCTTATAAAAACCTTTCTATTAATCTTTGTGACTTTTCATTGCATATATCCACAATTGGTTGGATCAGAATTCCAGGATGTTTCTGGGTTATGGAATGTCTGCTTTAATATGCTGCATTTGGCTTCATTTTGTTAGAGGAACAGGCTATAACATTTTAACCCATAAGCATTCCTGAAGGAATACACATAACAAAACCATCATAGTCCCCAGTCAATATAGGAGAAAAAATACATAGCCCCAACAAATTCACAAAGATAATAAATATAGCCTTCTATACACATATGTAAAAGTACTGAAAATAATTTTGAGCAAAATATCTGTATCAGAAATAAAGCAAGGTAGTGGCTCTATATAAATATCTTGAAAAAAGTCACATTTCAGAGACAAAAATTAGAGAACAACAAAGTAACACAATATGAAAATGTGAGGAGCTTAATGGTGCGATGACTTATTTTAATAGTGGCAAATATTCAAAATTATTATCAACCACAACTTTTAGGAAAAATATATTTTAGATTTCTTTTAATATGTAATTTTGTCATATATGTTTAATGCAAATATCAGAATGATCATTTTTATTTTTACATAATATTTTAGTTCTATTAGGAATGCAACAGTGCATCTAGTGCATCTCTTAAATAAACTCTGTAACAATCATCAGACATGAAGACAGTCAATTTAAATTTATTCTTCTCAAGTGTTATCTTCAAAATATTTGCTTGAATTTTATAAATCAAAGGATAATGTGAATATCCTCAAATATATTTCCAAATGTCAAACTAACATTCATTTGTGGAAGAGGACATTATTTGAAACTATTTTGACTTATTCAAGCTATGTACTTGCCATTCAAAATATTTTCAATTTAAAAGCTAATGCCCTTCTAATGCCAGACAAAAACTAATATTTGATTCTTTCCATAAGCCCTTTAATTAAAGGTATTCCAATATTCTAAATATATGGCTTTTTGTTATTCCATTAAACAATATTAATAAAAATAAAGTTCTCAATTAAATTAATGATTGAGCTGGCAGTAATTATTAGATAATTGATGCTATTTTTTGATGTTTGATTTGTTACAGTTTCATGAATTGCATAATGTCACCCTAGCAATGAAAGACAGAAGTGAGCAACAATGTAACTGTCAATTTGCCCTTTGGATCATTTTTATTGATAGCTTATTATGGATTTTATTTTTGCAGAGCCTAAATTTTTACTTCATTTCTTTTTTCTTTACTCAAAACATAACCATAATTCTCAATCAATCTATTTAACCTTGGAAGCTAGATCAGATATGACATACATCTTAAGATCAATGAAAATCACATTGCTAGCAACCAGATAATATATGAGAAATAATGGACTATCGTGGATAATTCCATTAAAATAAGTGATATTAAATCAGTATAAATTCAAAATAATGAGAAATATATTATCTTTTACATGTTAACATTGACATTGAAACAAATGATAGTTCTATCTCAAAATCATCTGAGATAGTAGCCTTAAACAAAACATTTAAAACATCCCCTCTAAGGCTCACAAAACATTGCATAAAGAAGGGACAGTGGAACAGGGATGGAGAGAAAACTGGTGCATTCCTCAACTCTCACCAGTGAAGTTTTCTTATACAAAAGAGTGTGATGCACACAGAAGGCCACAACTGGCTAAGTTTTGGATACTAAGAGACTGCAGAGAGTGTGTCCTTGGATAGGATTCTTATATTAAATCTCACCTATCCCACAGCTCAGGGATCATTGCTGAAGAGGGTGTGGAAAGACTGTAAGAGCCAGGACTGGCTCAGAGCATAGGGAAAGAAGAGGCTTTTGGGATACTAGAAGCTTGCACATGTGAACTTGTGACAACTACTGCTCTGAGCACAGGACCCAGGCCAACTCAATTACACAAGGGCCCAGAGTGGAAGGAGGGAAATGGGTGTTAGGCCAGCCTTATTCTGAGAACTATTAGAGACAGATTACTACTGGGTGAGGGAGAGTAGGCCTTACTTATGATCTCTAGATGGGATGACTAGACTCCAGTGGATGAACTTGAACCAAAGGACATCTGGGTACAAATATTTGACTGCATAGGACTTAACATGTGTGGTGGAATACATAAAGTCCAGTGGAGTGTTGGGAGGCATGATTGGCAACAGGAGGTGTCTAAATTTAATTAAGATCTGTGGTATGAAATGCATAAAATCTCAATAAAAAATTCAAAAGAAAAAAAAAAAGAATGTAACAGCCACAAGGTAAAGAAAAGCCCTCTGAAATACTATCTTCTGGGGAAAACATAGCCATTGAAATAAAGCATGTGCAGCATATGTACAGGAATGAGCATGTCAATAGTCAGGCATGTAGGGAGGAAAGGTTCAGGGGGTCACAACACTTACTCTTCACCTACTTGCTAATGATGGATTCAACAGAGGGGGAGTCACTGCATTCAGTTTTGTACACTCCGGTGACACTATTACGTTCCAATGGATAGTTTTAGTACAATGCTGACAAAAGAGAACACTGGTTAAACTAAACAGATCACAAAACATAACCAAAAGTCCTGAACCTGGGAAAGGGACTGGTTGCAATGGAGAGGTGCTTATTAAAGTTGAGAGGGAGATGAAGACAATTGTTGGGAGAGAAAAACATATTATATGCAAGCAAAACATTGTCAAAGAAGTTAAATAATTAAAAGTATCCAAAAGTTAAATGTGTAGATACAGAAATGATTGTAGGCAATCATTTGTAGGATTTTACAACAATAAAATCCACAGTATCTTATCACTGAAGGACGTTAATATCAGCACGTATTCTACGCGCCCTTAAACAGAAAACTTAGTGAAAACCCAGAACACAGCCCTGGTCAAGGAGAAAGTACATTACCAGAATGGGATCCTCTCATTTATTCGTGGGGAAATGAAACAAATTTTTGCCTCTTCCTGGAAAATTTGCTTATTTGCAAAGAGTTTTAAGAACCTGAAGGTCTTGATTCCCCTGCACCCAGGACGTGTCTATTCTCTTTGTTCCAGGTCTCACATTCACTCTGCTTATCTGGTTAGACCCTCCCCATGTTGTCCCTATCCCTGACATTGGCCTAGCCCCCCCCACCTTGCTTGTCCTCCCGGAAAACTCCAGACTAGCCTGTTAAGTTAGAACCAGTCCACTGAGTCTTGAACTCCCTGAGTTTAGACAAGATGCAGTCTAACTGCTCAGGACTCATATCTACTGTGCTTAACTAGTTAGATCATGCTCAAAGTGACCCCACTCCAGACATGGATCTCAGCCCACCTCTCCTCATCCCGACTGAGACATCTGGACTAGCCTTATAAGTAAGATCTTCCCCAATGACTCTTGCTATCCCTGTTCTGGGAACACCTTCATTCTCCCTACTGCAGGGTCAACAGATAATCTACTTAGCAAGTTAGTCTCTCTTTACACTGTTCCCATCTGTAATTCAGACCTAGGCTTCTTCCTTCTCTTTCCACTTGAGACCTCAGAATGAGCCTGTCCTACAGAAGTATAATAACACAAGAACTACCCAGAGGAAACTCAGGGTACAGAATTTTAAAGACTAATTATAAACAAAATCTAAGAATGCAATGATTTTTAAAGAATACACAAACAGCTCAAAGAAGATAGGAATAAACTCTTGGCCAAAACTCAAGAAAATATGATTATATGGCTCACTTAAATGACAAAGACGATTCTGGACATCAAAGGTGAATTTAAAAAAAGAGATAAAACTATGGAAGATCACACAAGTTGAAAAGAAGATGGAATAAGAAAAATCAATAAGAAAATTTGAAACCACAGGAAAAATTCTCACAAGCAGAATTAATGAAATGGAAAACAATATCAAGACTTGATGACCAAGTTGAAGAATAGGGTTGCTCAAGCAAAGAATATGAAAAAAAAATTAAAAAATAAATGGAATATGCAGGAAATCTGGGACACCATGAAAGGCAAAATCGATGTATCATAAATGTACAAAAAGAAGTTCAGGACAGTGGCCTTAACAAAATCTTCAACAGGATTAGAGAAGAAACATTCCCTAAAGGAAAGAAATTCATATCTCTACAAACACAAGACAAACACAGACCACCAATTAGACATGGACAGAAGAGAAACTTCTGAGGGCATATCATTGTAAAACCCCTAAATGTACCAAACAAAAAGAGGGTAATGAAGTTGCAAGAGAAATAAAAAAGTTACATGTAAAGGAAAATTGATCAGCACTACAGCTGACTTCAAGGCAAACTATAAAAGCCAGAAGAGCCTGGAACAAAGTATTCCAACTTATAAAGGACCACAGATACCAACCGAGATGGTTTTACCCGAAGGAGGCAACCAGGGAAGCAAACAGAATACCCACAGAATGGAAGAAAATCTTTACCAGTGACACATCTGACAGAGGTTTAATATCCAGAATATATAATGAACTCAAAAAACAGAGAATCAAGACAAGAAGCAACCCAATTAAAAGATGGGCCAAGGAGTGGAACAGAGCGT
>NW_008339433.1:3072891-3074888 GCF_000622305.1 Nannospalax galili
AGTAAAGAAAGATGAAATCATGAAATTTGCAGGTAAATGGATAGAACTAGAGATTGTTATACTAAGTGAAGTAACACAGACTCAGAAAGAAAATCGACATATGTTCTCCCTCATATGTGGATCCTAGAACCAGACTCTGATAAATAAGTATGCAACCAGACATAACTACAGAAACCAGGATAATGGAAAGGAAACAGGGAGGTAAAGGAAAAGAAATAACCTGAAAGAGAAAAACAGTAGGAAACAGGCCTTAATAAGGGAGATATGGATAAAAATTGGGTTGGTTTAAGGGAGGGGGGAGGGAAGGATATACAAGGAACCTAGGGCATAAACAGAAAGAAGGAGCTCAAGAGAGGAGGACCACAGGAGAAGGGTGTTATTATGGGAGAAAGAGGGGCAATGGGGGCACCTTAAGAGGGAAAACCATGATGGAGGGGTGAGACAATGTGAGAGATAAACAATGGCTAGCTAGCATTGAAAACCAGTGAGAACCATATTACTCCTACAACCTACTGACAAATTATACATAGCAGATTAAGAAATATATGTCTAGGTAAGGTTTATCTGAGAACAACTGGTCTTTGCCTAATATTTATCTAATGACACATAGTAATTAAAAATACCAGACTGGTGGAACTAATCTTCTTGGGTGTTTAACAGACATACTCTGAGGTCTATAATAATTTGGTCAGAGGGACATAAAGGACACTTTTTGCTCCTTGCCCTCCTAGGTTGACTAGTTCCAGGGGACTATGAGCATCTCTCAAAATGTCCTATAATGGTGGTGGGTCACCAGTCCTCTTGATCAGGGATACCAAGGAGACTCCACCAGATGGACTTGAACCAGTGTCCAGTCTATAAAGAGGAGGGTCAACACAGAGGAATCATTTCCTCCATGCTTCCAAGCGAAGCCAACCATGGTCGAGCAGGACCTTTGACTTATCTTCACATAGGTGTAACTGGTAAAAGAAAGGAGTCAGGGGCTCCTCCCAAGCCCATGTGACCCCTGAGGAACAGATCCTTAAACGACCTTAAGAGTAAAAATAAATCGGTTTATCTGGACCAACTGTGTGTCCTTAAATACCCAAAAGGAAAATATAACCAAAGTTTAAAGGGGCCAATATAATTCATTAAGAGACCGTATATATCACTAAAGGCTACATAGCAAACAACAATGTCAGACAGGCGATACCTCCTTCTGAGTTGTTGGCCCGGGTGGCCAAAGGGATTCCCAGATTGTAACCCAGCAGAGAACTGGGAAATTGAACAGCAGACCCCAATCTTATCCAAAGGAATATTGACAACTGATTACTACTAGATGAGGAACAGCTGACCCTCCTAAAACAAAGACCTCTAGATAGGCTGACTAGATTCACCAGAAGGACAAGTAGTGGGGAATGGCTGGGGGTGCCGACAACACAGCAGACAGTAGCAGGGATATCAAAGTTTAAGGGCTCTAGTGGGGGGATGTAGGCTACGGGAGGGTGCTACCTGGGAAGTGGGTCTATAAAAAAAATTCTTCAAAGCATAAAAATTTGCTCCTTAATAACTAGTAGATGTGAAAAACATTACCATTGAAATCTACCTGAGGACTTTATATCCGTGCTCAGATGCTAAGGAGCTCAGAAAATAACCGACTATGACTAGTAATAATCAGACATATAGAGATTAGAAACGTATATGCATCTTAGTGTCAGTTGTACTAAAAATGAATTTTTCTGTATGAAACTGTATTTTAATAATGAAATGGAGATCTTTTTCAATGTTTAAAACATCATTTAATTTTATGTCTTCTTGGTTTTATTTGGAGTAGAATATTGTATAACTTTATTAATTCAACTGTAAACCGAATAATTTACAGCCAATTTTGAAAGAGAAGCATCTTAGCTCTAGAAATTATTATTGAATTTGTCCATGCTATTGTAATGAAATGCCTCTTTTAATCATTTGGTTATGAAATAAATAATTTAAAGAATAATAATAATAAAAATAATTAG
>NW_008339433.1:3075102-3090596 GCF_000622305.1 Nannospalax galili
CTTACAGCCAATTTTGAAAAAGATGCATCTTAGGCTCAGAAAATTGTTATTGAATATGTCAATGGTGTTGTAATGAAATGCTTCTTCTAAGTATGTGGTTATTAAATAATAAACTGAAAAACAAAATTCATTCTTTTGTTGTCAATAACACACTTATCTTACCTCCAAGGATAGATAGCACCTTAGAGTGAAAGTATGGAAAAATATTTCCAGCAAATGGCACTAAGAATAAACGGGAGTTGTTATTTTGATATCTGACAAAAAATAATTCAAATTAAACACCTTACTTTCTATGATTGACAGACCATCTTAACAAAGACTAAATAGAGTAATATCTTAATTAACTAATATGATATAGCATATGGACTTAACAGTAATCTAAGAATATTTCACTCATGTATGAAAGAATACACATGCTTTTCAGCATCCCATGGAAGTTTACCTAAAATAGTCCACATATTAGGAAACAAAATCAATATCAATAACTATAAAATTTGAAATAATTTATTCTACTGCACAGTAAAGTGAAACTTAAAATCAGCAGCAAAAGATGGTCTACTAAGTACAGGGACTCACAGAGATTAAATAACACACTCTTGCATGATGACTAGTTCAAAAACGAAATCAAGAACTAAGTAAAAGTATTCCTGGAATAAAATGAAAATGAGAGCACAAAATAACTTCTGAAACACATTACATGTAGTCCTAAGAGGGAAATTTTGAACTAAACAGCAATACTAAAAATTGAGAAAGAGCACTTATAAGTGACTTAAAGGTACAACTAAAGGATTTGGAAAATCAAGATAAAGCAAACCCAAGTGCAACAGATTAGAAGAAATAATAAATATCAGAGAACAAAATCAAAGAAAAGAAAACAATACAAAGAATCATTGAATATAAGAACTGGTTCTTAAAAAAGATAAACTCTACAGACTGACGCTTAACCCAGTTAACCAAAAGAAAGAAAAAGCAAATCTTAATCAGGAAAATCAGACATGAAAGATGAAACATTACAACAGACAACAAAAAGAGCCAAGGCATTATAGAAGAGAGAAAAAAACTATACTCTTAAATTAAAAAAAAATTATGATATGGATGAATGTCTAACCCCCATGAATCCACCAAAGTTAAACCAAGAAGGGATCAACAATTTCAAATATTTTATTTTTATTTTATGTGTGAGTGTATTATCTGCATGTGTGTAAGTAAACCCATGTCATGAAGTGCCTGTGGAGGTCAGAAGAAACATAAAATGGCATTGGATTCCCCTGGATCTATGAGTACAGACAGTTATCAGCCTCCATGTGGGTGCTGGAAATCAAACCCAAGTACTCTGCAAGAGTAGCCAGTGCTCTGAACTGCTGAGTCATCTCTCCATCCTAAGATCAGCAGTTTAAATAGACCCATAACAAATAAGGAAATTAAAACAGTAATGCAAAGCTTCCCAACTAAAGGAAGCACAGGTTCATATGAATTTTTTAGCAGAATTTTACCCAAAGTCCAAAGATCTACAGCCATCACTGCTTAAACTATTTAAAACGATGTAAAAAGAGGGAGAACTCCCAAACTTTTTCTATGAAGCACATATAACATCAAAATCAGGAAAAGACACATCAAAAAAAGAAAACTATAGGCCCAAATTAACTTAGATGCAAAAATTCTCAACAAAATATTTGCAAATTACATACAGATACACATAGAAAGATCATCCACCATGATCAAGTTGGTTTTATTCCAAAGATGCAGGGATGGTTCACTACACATAATTCGGTAAATGTTATAAATCATATAAATGTATAAATGGTGTTAAAGATGAAAATCACATTATCATCTCAATAGATGCAGAAAAGGTCTTTTAAAAAATCCAACATGTATATATGATAAAAGTCCCAGAGGAAATTGGACTGGAAGGAACATAATTCAACATAATTAAAGCTATATACAATGAACCCACAGCCAACATCATTCTGAATAGAGAAATACTGAAAGCATTCCTATTAAAATCAGGAAGCAAACAAGGCTGTCCACTATCTCCAGTCCTTTTCAATATAGTGCTTGAAACTCTTTTTAGAGCAGTAAGACAAGAGAAAGAAATTAAAGAAGAGGTCAAATTATCCATACACACACATGATATATTATACACAAGAGATCCCAAAAATTCCAACAGAAAATTTCTAAAACTGATCAACACTTTCAATAACATGGCTGGTTAAAAAAATCCATCTACATAAACCAGTGGCCTGTCTATATGCCGTTAATAAGCAATCAAAGAAAGTGGTCATATAAACCCTCCCAATCACAACAGTCTCAAAAATATCTAGGAATAAACCTGACCAAAAACATCAAAGATCTCTATAATGAAAAGTTTAAATCTTTGGATTTAGAAAGGAGTTAGAAAGACCTCCATGCTTCTGAATTGATAGAACTAAATTTTGAAAATGACTATCCAATGGAAAAAAATCTATCACCATTACATTTAACACAAAATTAGAAAGAAAAAAATGCTAAAATACATTTAGAAACACAAAGATCATGGATAGCCAGAGCAATCCTAAGCACAAGAAGCAATGCTGATCAGATTATATTACCAGATCAGAAGTCTATTACAGAGCTAGAGAGAAAAAATATATAAATAAATAACCACACATGGTCTTGGCACAAAACAGATGTGTTGAACAATGGAACACAGTAGAAGACTCAAACACAAATGCACTCAATTTCAGTCACCTGATATTTGACAAACATGCCAAGAACAAACACTAGATAAAAGCTTTTTCAATAAATGTTTTTGAGAAAACGGAATCTCCACCTATAGAAGAATGAAATTATGCACTTGTCTATTGTCCTGCAAAAACATCAACTGCAAATGGATCAAAGACCTTGATTTGAAGCCAGAAACACTGACACTTTTAAAAGAAAACATACACTGAACCCCACATGATAATGGAATAGAAACAGAATTTCTCAATCAGACATCATTTGCTCAGGAATCAAGATCAGCAATCGACAAGTGGGACCTCACTAAACCAAAACAAAAAAACAAAAAAAACAATGAAATGAAGAGGGAGTACACAAATTGGAAATAATCTTTGCCAGCTACACATCTGACAGGATTAATAGCCAGAGTAAACAAAGAAATCAAAAACAACAATTAAGAAAACAAATGACCCAATTAACAGATCAACTATGGATTTGAACAGAGAATTCTCAAAAGAAGAAATAAAAGTGATCAAGAAACACCTTAAAAGTATTCAGCATCCTTAGTAATTAGGGAACTACTAATCAAAACCTGCTTTAAGAGTTCATCTTACCGTATTCATAATGACTAAAATCTGTAGAACCAATGTTAGCAAATGCTAGCAAGGGTGCCAGTAATGGGGAACTCTCATTCAGAGCTGGTGGGATTACAAACTGGTGCAAACACTATGGAAAGAAGTTTGGAGAACTCTTAAAATACTAAAAATAAATTTGCCATATGATCCAGTCATACCACTTCTTGGATACCCAAATGACTCATCCTACCGCAGAGGTATTTGTGAACCCATATTTGTTGCTGCTCTTTTCACAGTAATTAAGAAAGGGAAACAACCTAAATGTCCATCAACTGATAAATATATAATGAAAAGGTGGTACATTTTCACAATGCAATTCTACTCAACAGTAAAGAAAAATGAAATCTTGAAATTTGCAGGTAAACACATGAAACTGGAAATTGCTGTACTAAGTAAAGAAACACAGGCTCAGAAAAATAAGCCATGTGTGTTCTTGCCCATCTGTGAATTATAGCTCCAAATACTTATATGTGAGCAGATATCTTGATGTGACCTCAGGAATCAAGAAAATGGAAATGAACCATAGAAGTAAAGGGGAAGAAGGAGCACAAAAAGGGTCACAGTAGGGTACAGGTGTTATTAATGGGAAAATTGTGGAAATGGGGATATTTAACTGAAACGGGAAGAGGGAGGTTTATATAAGAGAAAACGATGATAAATAATGCGCACATTGTGTAAAAACCAGAGAACTGCGTAATTTTGAAAGCCTTCTGAAAAATACACACACTATATAGCCTAGAGACTTCCAAAATAACACAGGTTAGTGCCATAGCCCTTGATTGCCTCTAAGAACATGAATGTAAGACCCCTTTGCCAAATATAAGACAAAATTTGGACACAAGACTTGGAGCAAAGGAGCTGGACTTGATCTGGAAGTGTCTTCCCTGAAGTATAGCGTCATAGCATCAGGGGACACTATACAAGCTGCTAAGAAAGAAAATTAATCAATGGTCTTTCCCAGCTGTAAACCCTAATAACCACATCAGTGACCTGTGCAAGAAATTAACTCTATTGCTGCAGTAATGGCATTTTTATCTTGGGTGTATTCAGCATCTATCTAATTGGACTTTTATTCCATTCAGTGAGAGGGAACATGTAAACATAGGCAAATACACATGGCTGAGGTGGTCAGCAATTGTAGAGGAAATAACTGTATTTTTCTATACACACAGAATTTCTTACTGTATGGTAAGTATCTGTCTTTACATTACAGACAAGTACACCTCTCATCACTCTTCAACAGAAGGTTCATTTTGCAAAGGATGGAGACTATTACTGAGGTCCACAACTGGTCAAACACAGAGAATAAGTATCTTGTGTTATATCCCACCCTAAGAGACAGATCTACAAATTAACCTCTACACCTAAAGCTCAGGGAACATAGTGGAACAGGGAGCAGAGAGAATATTAATGCATCTTTCAACTTTCATCAGTGAAGATCCTTCATGCAACAGATTATGGTCAACACAGAATACCACAACTTGACAAAATGTATGAAATAAGACCCTGCAGAGCCCTTGTCCCTAGATAGGAAACCTTTATAAAACCCCTGCCTCCAGAGCTTAAGGTGTATTGCAGAATAAGTGGCAAAAAGCCTGAAAAAGTCAGGGGTGGTGAATGACCACAAGGAAATAGAGTTTTTCATATGTCTGGGTATTTGCTCATATGAACATATAGCAATGGTGAGTGCATGCACAAGACCCAGGCAAATTCACATCAGGCAAAGACTCAGCAAAGAAGTTGGAATATGGGTAAGCAGCCCCAACATTAGCTAAGGAACTTTTGGCAACTCATCACTGGTTCACTACAGAAAGTTGGTCTCCCATAAGCGAGTGAAACCAGAAAGATTGACCAGGCATCAGTGAACTAATTCACACCAAGAGGCATCTGGAAAAAAATTGACTTCATATTCCTTAATATATATGAAATAATGCATGAAATATAATGGGGGTATTTCAGGGGAGTGAAGATAGGAGAGGGGGTTCTAAATATTATTAAGATGCATTGTATGCACAAATATTCAATTAATATAGAAAATAAATAATAAATCCATTTACAAACAAATATAATATGTGTAATAGAATGCAAACTTTATGACTTCTAAACTTCATGAGAAACTTTCAAGACTTATACTTTGTAAATTTGCATTTTTTTATCAAGTATAATCCTCAAGGCAATCTAACCTTTAGTTTTCACAAAATCCCATACACCTTTGATTCTCATGCCATAAATACTATACTTACTGAATTATTAAAAACTCGGAACTCTGGGTCTCCAGACTCACATGCTGTTTATTTTATTTTTTATCTTACTTTTATTGATTTTTTTCCTGATTTTCGTACATATAATTTGATGTTTCACGGGCTGTTTAATCATAGAAGAACATGAAAAAAAAAACAATCTGGTACTGATTTAAAAATTTCATCCCTACTTGCTAGCTTTCATAATGCTGGAAATTATTATGCATGTTACAATAAGAAGAAAAGTAATCACTAGGCTTACTCTTCTATGAATACTGTGAGCTACAATAATGGCAAGCCTGGAAAAATATGCTCACTATTGAAATAGTAGTTTAAATATCTTGGGATTAACCAACCACATTCTGATTGGGTTTGAGGCCCACTCCACAAGATGGAACCCATGACTGAAACTGTTGTTGGGACCAATAGCCTGTGACTAGACAGGCCATAGGCCGTATGGGGAACCTGCTAATATTATTCTACTAGGTAGATACAGTATTAAACCAACTTCTATCAACTTATCATTATATTAACAGTTTATTGTATCACTCAACCCTTATTGGAGAAGTTATTTTTGTGGTAGATGGTAATTAACACAGCGTCCGGCAACAGGCCAAGGTGCAGAAAATGTGAGGCTGTTGAATGCTCAGCCCTAAATGGCATATCTAAATCACATCCCCTCCTCCAGGTCTCGGAGATCATTGCTGAAGATGGCACACAAAAAAATGTTGGAGTCACTCTTTTGATTTTATATTGGATCGGCCAGATGGCTTTAGTTCTGCTGTTCAGGAGTTCCCACAGAGGTGCAAGTCCTGTGAGGATCAGATGCTCTCAGGCTTCTTCCTAAGGTCTGGATCCTTCTAGTCAGCAGGTACAGTACAGTTTGGGAGGCTTGCTAAGTAGAGGTAGGATTCAGGACTCTCAGGTAGTCAGGGAAGGAGGCTGGTCTCAGGAATCCAGGGCAAGCAGGGAGGGAGGCTGGTCTCCTGTATCCAGGTTGGGTGTGGGACAGCAAGAGATGAAGGCTGGTCTCAAGTATGCAAAGGTAAGTTGGGTGCGGGGTCCAGCTCTGAGGGTTCTAGGGATCTAGACTGAAGAACTGGATTGGTCTGAGTACAAATGATCAGGAAGCAGTGGGGAATCTGGGTCAAGTAGGTAGTCCAGAGGTCTGGGGGTGCAAAGAGAAGTGTGCCAATTGCCACACTGGAAGGAGAAACAGGATGTGGGAGATGGGAGGCTGAACCAGGTTGTGGGAGTCAAGGGGTGGTGGGCAGGGTCAACCATACCAGGGAAGGAAGCTGGCTGCAGGAATCCCAAGCAGGTTTGGGGAGGGACAGCCAGGGATGAAGTCTGGTCTCAGGTGTGCAAAGGCGATGTTGGGGAGGGGACATGCTTTGAGGGCCCCAGGGCACTAGACTGAAGATTTGGGTTGGTCTGGGTGCAAAGGATCAGGAAGCAGTGGGGATTCTGGGCCAAGAGAGTAGTCCAGAGGTCTGGGGAGCCAAGATAAGAAGTGGGCCAGTTCCCATACTTGAAGGAGAAATAGGATGTGGGAGGTGGGAGGTTCAATCAGGTTGTGGGAGTCAAGGCTCAGTAGACAGGGTCAAACTTACCAGGGAAGGACACTGACCTCAGGAATCCCATGCAGGAGTCATAGAAAATGGATCAACAAAGCAGTGATTTAAGGCCAAAACAGGGCAGCCCAAAATATGAATTCTCAGTAACTAGGAAAAAATGTCAGAGACCTGTGAAAGCTCAAGTTAGAAGAAAAACCAAGCATTGAAGGTCAGAGGTTGGCATGAAGTTCCACCAATAACTGAAGAGCAATAGGAAATTGAGAGTTGCCTGGAGCAAAGTCAGTCTTCTTAGTGAAAGAAAATGCTCCAGTGAATGGCCATACATGCCAGGATGATATGGGCAGCACAATAACAGATGGGAGTTAAAAAAAAATACATATGGAAGCAGGGGTGGGTCTAGCAGGAGTTAGGGAGGGCTATGACTATGATCAAAATGCATTACATGAAATGCTCAAATGATTTTATCTAAAAATTCAATGAATATTTGAATGCTAGAGTTCTAAGTGTTAGAATATTCATTGTAGAAAAATATAAAAACAAAGTGAATAAATAATAATATATTATTGTCTAAAAAGATAATTCTGTAATTTTCCCCATGTGATTGTGCTTTATATCTGCAGTGTAAACTCTATACCTAAGCCTCAGGGAACACTGAGGAAGATGAGTCAGAACAAATGTAATCTCCAAAATGACAAGACTCCTGCTGTTACTTAATGCATTCTAGACATGAAAAAGAAGCTACACAAATGAAATATCTACAGTATGGTAGTATAAAAAATCTGCATATACTTATAAAATGAGTTGACATGCCAGAGTAAATGGGAGAAATATCATGGGGTTCCCACTTCAAAATGTAGACCTTCAGGCAGTAAATCAATTCTGAGGAAGGGAGAAACAGTTTTCTCACAGGACTAACTCACTCAAAGGTTATTTAATTCCAAAATGGTAGCCCTAAACTTAGGAACACATGAGTACCAATAAATGGACTCAGTGCATATATATAGCTACTTATATATGTATGCATGTACATGTAACCTTAATTTTAAAAGTGGACAAGAAATAGAGAGGGATTGTTACTGGGCATGGGTGGAGTTGGAGGGAGACAAGGGAGGGTGAGAATAATGCAAAGAAAATGTTCATGCACTATATACAAAAAACATAAATACTGTGTTTTACTTGAAAAAATAAAAGAACTTCAAATTTCAATAGCACTACAATATAAATTTTACTATGATATATAATAAAAATATCAAACATTCAAATAAAGAGAATAAGACACAGAATGAAAGAATAATGCATCAGTAAACCAGAGTAATAAATCAGAAATGTAACAGAAATTATACCACTGCAAGTATGTTTCATATATTCAAGCATGTTGGTGTCAGGTGAAGTAGCATGCAACTCTGCCCCCAGTACTCAGGAAACCAAGATATAAAGATTAAGAATTCTAGAACTTTTCTGAGCAAAATAACATTATTCCTTCTCAAAAAGAAAAAATGTAAAGGAAAATGTCACACAAATCAAATTAAAATTTTAAACAGTATTTTTTGAGTTTTCCTGGGTTTAAAACATGAATTCCAGTGTGTGTGTGAGGGGGTTATGGGATTTTGCAGATGGGAGAGAGTTTATAAAGATGGTTAAGATGTTTTCAATGAAATACACAAAAATTTAATAAAAAATAAAAATAAATAAAAGATTAACAGTAATTCTACTAAAAAATATACTGGATGGGATCCTTGATATATTAAATAGTTGAAAAGATATGGTTGTGTGCTGGAGATGGAAACCAGGGGCTCCTATATATTAGGCAAGCACTGTACCCTGGAGCTACAATTTAGCATTTGAAAAAGAGTTTGTTGAATAGGAAAAAGAAATAGAACTATTCATAAATTAGTACAGAAATACAACAGACTAAAAGCAAAACAGAGACACCAGAGCAAGAAATCAGAGCATCAATGACTTCTAAAATGTTACTCAGTGGTCACAAAGGTATAATTGAAGTTCCAGAAAATAATGTGCTGGGATAAAGAGGATTGCAGAAAAATGATTGAAGAATATGTTGCATTATTCCAAATTCAGTTTAAATAATCAATACAGACTATTCACGTTCAAAGGCAAACTAAGGAAAACAAAGTTGCAAATTTGTGTTCGGCAAATATTTAATACAACAAAACACTAAGGCGAGTCCCTCCAAAATATTGAAAGCATGATAAATTGGATTTTATGAAAATGATAAACATTTTTAGAATAATTATTCATACTTTGAGAATTTCATACATATCTGTACTGAATTTTGGACATTTTCGTGCCTCATATTACTCTCATTCTCTACACACTTATTTTAATGGGGAAATTATCCTTTTAGCTTTAGGCCTAAAATATCACTCAGTTTTAGACAAACTTCTCAGTTCTCATTGTTTTAAATGAGAATGACATGCTGCTTTCTTAATTTTGATATGCTAAACATTCATGCTCACATCCATTCATGGCATCCTGAAAGATTAAGGTCAAATGCCCAGATGACAAGAGGAACATATAACTCACTGAGCTTTTCTGCACTATAAACAGTAACTTCTTGGTGGCAAGATTAATGAAAGTCATTAGTATAGATTATGTCCATATTGTAAAAATCTTTCCTATAATCATGGTCTCCCCTGCTGAAAACCTTCTTCCCAACTATTCCCCCACTATTTTGATGTCTTTTTATTTTCCCATTGAGTTTAATTAATTTACAAGAGCATGAATGAGAGGTTATTTTCTGGAACATTGGCAGTTTATCAGCAGCTCCATCAGAGATGATATTTTTGCTGTGGGCAGTGTTAAATATAGAAACTCTCAAGTGGTCAAAGTGCAATGAATACATAGCCATGGACTTTTCACTCTAAATATTGTTAGTCCTGACAGGCTCCTAAAATGGTGGGACAGCTCCCAACATTCTGAAATTGTCGATTAGTACTAGCTCCAGAAAAATCCTTCTGCTTATTGGGAGACCAACCAAACCTGAGCTAACCTTCCCAGCCTACATCATGGAAAGTTACCCAACCAAGTACCTGCCTATAAAAGATGTCTGAGTTCCCCTGCTACCTGCTGTTTCTCTGTTCTCCAAGAGGCACCCCAGTGGAATGTTTGCTCTCAAATAAACTGCTGTCCCTCCCCCATGGAGTTGGTCCGCTTCCATACAAACATGACATCTATATCACATACCTGACCCCAATCAAGGTTTCAGGGATCATCACGAAACAAGGAACTGAAAAAAAAAATCTAAGAGCCAGAGTTTGGAAAGGACTGCTGAAAAATTCGTCTGCACAAGACAAATTCTGTCACCATTGAATTATGCCCAAGGGAGGGGTTCAAAAGGACGTATTGCTCACTGAGGAAAAATGTTCACTTAATGGTTACAGGGAAAACAAGACTGTTCTACATTGGTAAAAATGTGAAAACGACAATTCACACACTTAAAAAATTTCTCCAAAACATACTTGGGAAAAATCTTATATTGAAATATAGCTATCTACATAATTTGTAGGGATTACAAGGTGAAAAAATGGAATCTATGATGAAAAGGCAAAATAAATGAGTTTAAAGATATTAATATGGGGCTGGAGGGGTAGCTGAATGGTTAAGAGCACTGGCTGTTCTTACAGAAGACCCAGGTTTGATTCATAGCACCACTTGGTGGTTACTGACTACTTGTAATTCAAGTTCCAGGAGATTAAATGCACCCTTTTGGCCACTACAAGTATGGGATGCATGTCATTGACTTATATGCATGCAAGCAAGGCAGTTATGCACAGAAAAATTTAAAAATAAATTAATTTTAGATTAAATATATAAAGAAAGAATATTCCTTTAAAATGTTTTAATGTGCATTAATTATAACAGTAGTTTTTGTGATTCTAACAATTACTGTTAAAATTCTTAACTATGGAAAGAGGTTATTAGATTATTTGTTTTTATCCATTTATTTATTTTTATATATAGGTGATTTGTCTGTAAAGATGAAATACCTGAGGAAGCCAGAAGAAGTTATCAAATCTCCTGTAACTGCCGTTATGGATGGTTGTTAGCTGTTACGTGGGTGATGGGAACTGACTTGAGTGATCTGTAAGAGAAGCCAGAGATCTTGAATACTAAGATATCTCTCTATACCCAGCTTTCATATATATTTTTTGTTTTTTTGTAATTGAATTTTTGCAATTTTCATACAATATAATTTGATGGTATTTACATACCCTCCCCATCCACCCTTCCCGTTATTTCCCCAATTTAATATACTCTATTATATGCATATATATGTGAGTGTTGTAATACATATAATACATATAATTATTACACTCCCCATATAAATATGTAAATATATTCTATATAAATATATATTAATATTATAAATATACATATGCCTATAGATTCTAGTCTATGCCTCCAAATAAGTTTCAGTGTGGGTCCATCTAATGGCACCAGTATAACCTCCCAGGAGTTCCATGATTTAAAGAGACTCTGCTTTTTCCAGCAGCCATCTGCTGGACTCCTTCTCAAGAAGTTGATGACCACAGGTCCTATAGAACCTTATAAGATACTGTAAATTGCCCATCCTCTTGATTACCCACAAAAATTGAACAGTAAGAGCCTATTGTGACATTCCAAACTTTACCTGGAGGAGAATCCTATGAGCTACAATAACAATGGTCCTAGAAAGATATGCCCACCAGTGCAATAGTGGCACAAATATTGGGAGAGTAACCAACCACTCTTTACTTGAATTGAATGCCCACTTCCTAGGATGGAGCCATGCATGATATTGATATCAGGCTAAAGAATATGAGGATAAACAATTCACAAGACATAGGGGAGGACCTAATACTAGTTTTCTACTAAATATTTATCAGATTAAACTGACTCTTAATGACATAGTGTTATACCCATTGGCTAATGCATCTCTATACTCTCACCAGAACTGTATCTTTACGCAACAGGTGGTGATTTACACAGAAATTCAGCATTCATATTTTAAAATATATATTTTATTTATTTTTATTTTATGTGCATTAATGTTATATATATTCTATACATATATATATATATATATATATATATGCACCACAGGTGTGCTATGCCCCTCAGATGCCAGAAGAGGGTCTCAGATACCTTTGAACTGGAGTTATGGACAATTGTTTGCCACCATGGGGGTTATGGGAATTGGAGCCAGGTCCACTGTAAGAATAGCAAATATTCTTAATTGATGAGCCATCTCTTCGCTTTCTTAGACTTCGTATTTTTAAGGGCTACATATTTTAAAGACTGCCACTGAAAACATATTTCTAAAGCCATTATTATTTTGTAGTTCATACATTCATATATACATTGGTCCATACTTCTACAAATACTGCATAAAATAATGTTTCATCAGTATTTATTAATGGGTGCTTATTTTGCCAATATTCTTTGCTATCAACCTACTGGTAAAGAAAAGACTGAGAATGAAAGGAACTACAATTTCAGAAAGTAGAGTTTCTTTGCTCTTTTTATGTTTCGCAGTATAAGGGATTGGATAATAATAGAGAAAAAAAAATGTTTACACGAGTCTGTAAGAAATAACAATTAGAAAACCAACAAATATTAGGAAGAAAGATATTCTGATTTTCAGAATTTCAAATACTTGGAAAAGGAGAAGGTACAGCCAGTAAAGGCCTTAGTCACCAAGCCTCATGTTGACACAAATGCACAAATCTCACCTCAAATGAGATAAGAAATAGTTTACTCTGAAGCCAAATGCAAAATGACCATGGCTTTGAATTGCAAATAGAGGTTACACCAAATTCCATGTTTCAATGCAGAAGAAATTTCATGAAGTATTTACAGTAACAGAACACAGAAAAGTCATAAATCAAGACACTTCTCAAATACATTGGTGGAAACTTTATGTAGGTGTTTGCAGCAAAACAGACACCTCAGTTATAGGCCTCAGGATGGCATCTGATGATCCTCAGTGTTTTGGTTGGAGGGACCTAGGGCTTGCTAAGCTGATATATTACAAAGTGGATTTTTATATATATTTGGGGGGGGGGAATTTTTGTGTATTTCATATGAAACTATTAATCATCTTTGTACCCCCTCCCCCATCTGCACCATCCCATTTGGTGACCCCCTCCACCCACAGGATTTCATTCATTCTGACATTTATGTTAAAGCCTATGGATTCAAGTTATTGTACCTAAGTGCTTTTATCTTTGATTCACAAGATGCTAAGTCAAAAACACAGGGGGAGTAAGGAGTTGCTATTTGGTGCTAATTTTAGCCCAAGATAGATTGCAAATAATATATGGATTTGCAGCATTCCAAATGCTCCACAGTCACTGAAAGATACAGGTTTTTCTTTTTTTTTTCTGGAAACTTTCTGTCACATGGAGGATCTATATTTAATTGTTGGAATCTACATGGTGGAAAGAGAGAAATGACACAAGAATGCTGTCCTCTGACCTCCACAAATATGCTGTGACATGCACATGGTCATACACAAGCACACAATTACATGAAATAAAGTGCAAACATTTAAATTCAAATTATACTATTTATAATGACTTGCTATAAATAACAAAAAAAGAAGAAATTTTGGTGAATATGGGAGTAGAAGGACAAAATGTCAGAGAATGATAATTCATTCAAAAGAAGTCAAAGTATGAGAATTATTTTACATATGTCTAAACACCATGAATTAGGGAATACCTAACACTGTTAAGGGAAAGCTGAAAATTCTGGAGTTTCAAATGACAGTAAATTAAAATAAGAAAATTAGATAGGGTCATCAAAAGTTTAAAACATATAAAGACAGCACAGTGGAGACTTTCTAATCAACAGAAAAAAATGAAAGAAGACATTGACCATTACTGAGACACCTGTAGGACACCATCAAGCAAACAAAGTACAACAAAGGTCACAAGAGGCAAGGAGAATCAATGTGCTAGAAGATGTATTTGAACAAATAATGACAAAGAAATACCTATATTTGCATAAAATCATTAATATACATAAAGCTTTTCTCCATTCAAGTAGAAAAAATTCAAAGAGAAGTACATATGTACATATGCCAGTTTAGCTGTCAAAAGTCAAATACAATAAGGAAATCTAAAAAGCGGTGAGAAAATAAATTCCTTTTTTACAAAGGATATAATAAAAATTGTCAGCAGATTTCTCAGTAGATACCTTGCAGTTAAGAAAGCAGTGATATATTCGAGATGCTAAACAAAAAAACAAAACAAACAAAACCCCCAGTTTTCAACCATGTATTGAATATCAACAAAAGTGCTCTTCAAATGGAAGGTAAATTGTAGATATTCTGGATTTATAGGCAGAATGTTATATACTGATTAATACAAAGCAAAAGAATAAACCAATTAATTTGAGTAGAAATGAAATAATGCCAAATAGTAACTCCAAATTGTACAAAAATATAAAGATCTCTAATAAATATATATCAGAACAAATATAAACTAATATTATGATTGTTGTTCTAAAATACCAGACTTTTATAGTAAAATGTAAAAGATTACTGGATAAAATTATTATATAAACATTTTACTGAGTACACAGTATATGAGGTTATAATTTGTAGTATCAGTATCATGAAATGGAAGGAGCTGATGCTATGTGGTAATATAGTTTTATGTACAATTGAAGTTAAGTTCATATCATTTCAAGCTTAGATTATTAAAACTTTTGGTTGGTACATGCAATATTCATAAGAATCATGAAGAAATGTATCTGTCATGTATATAGGAAAGTATTTGAGAAAACACTCAAAACAAATATCATTGTAAGGGAAAACTAGCATTAAATAGATGAAAGGACAAACAACTAAATATATTAGTAAGAAAATGAGAAAAATAGGTTTTTTTATCAATTTCTTTAAAACAATGTGTATTCAGTAATTGAAGTACATAGTTGTAATTAAAAAGAGATATGATCCGATTAAATATTGCTTACAGGGGCTGGAGAGATGGCTCAGCATTTAAGGGCACTGACTGTTCTTGCAGAGGACTTGGGTTCAATTCCCAGCACCCACATCACGGCTACAAAACATCCTTAACTCCAGTTCCAGGGGAATCTTACTCCCTCTTCTGACCTGCGTAGGATTGTATGACGTGGGTGCACTCACATACATGCAGTCAATACATTCATACACATAAAATAAAAATAAGGAAAAAATTCTATGACAATATTAACCAGAGGAGTCTTAGGCAGTTACATTAATATCAAACAAAATAGATTTTTGTTCAAAACTCTTTTAAGACATAAGTAGTACTATAATATTACTAAAAAGATGAATGTGAGGAGATATAAAAACTATA
>NW_008339433.1:3090806-3121104 GCF_000622305.1 Nannospalax galili
CTCCACTGAATAGCCAAAGACATGAACATTTTTCTCAAGTTCAAATGGAACATTATCCAATGTATGTTGACAGTTCAAATTTTTCATTTTTAATATTTTATTGAGATTTTTTGCATTTCATAGAATACATCTTGATCAAATTTAGATCCCCTCCCACCCCCCCATAGCCTCCCCCATCAGATTTCAGGTATTCGGTCACATATTGTTACATCTCATCCTGTCAAGTATTTCTATCCAGGTGTCCCTCTGTGCAAGTTCATCCACTGGAATATAGTCAGCCTATCTAGAGTCACTCCCTTAAAGATCTAATCTCCCTCATCACACAGTAATCATTCATCAGTAAGTGTTTGGGCCTACCCCCCCATAGCCTCCCCCATCAGATTTCAGGTATTCGGTCACATATTGTTACATCTCATCCTGTCAAGTATTTCTATCCAGGTGTCCCTCTGTGCAAGTTCATCCACTGGAATATAGTCAGCCTATCTAGAGTCACTCCCTTAAAGATCTAATCTCCCTCATCACACAGTAATCATTCATCAGTAAGTGTTTGGGCCTGCTGCTCATTTCCCCAGTTCTATACTAGGATTTTTTCTGAGTCAGCATGGGTCTTGCACATTCTGTCAACATTGATGCAAGTTCACATGAAAAAGTTTCCAGCCCACTGTTCTGAAAGTCTGTTTCCTTATGTTCATGCACCAACCCAGGCTCTTACAATGTTTCTGACCACTGTTCTTCAATGATCCCTGAGCCATTGGTGTGTGACGTTTAATGTAGTAGGGAACTCATGGATGCCACTGTAAATATAGTCAAATATACATGGCTGGAGAGGCCGTGGATCCTAGAGAAAACTCTATCTCTGCCATATCTCTAGACAAATGAAAGTTCTTATTGTATGTTTAATATGGATCCTTATATACACACACAAATGTACAGAACACTACAAATCAAAGAAGCGTCTTTTTGCAACAGATGGAGAAGATTACAGAGTTCAACAACTGATCACACGTGGAGAATAAGTGTCTGAGAGATGCCCTGTCTTGGGTGATGCATCTGCAGTTGGACCTCTACACCTAAAGGTAGTGGAAGAGGGAGTAGAGAGAATACAAATGCATCCCTCAACTTTCAGCAGGGAAGTTTCCTTATGCAATGGAATGACGTGCATATAGAAAGAAGGTAAACTGGTTTAGTTTTAGAGGATAAGAGACTGCAGAGTGCGTGTCCCTGGATATTAGCAATATTTTTAAAGGTTCTTGTGTACATGTATCTCTCTTTGTGAATAATGTTGCAAATGCCTGCAGAGGCCAGAATTGGGCATCAGACAAGAGTTGGTGAGCTGCCTGATTTGGGTGCTGGAAAAGGAACTTGAGTCTTTCCCAAGAACATCACTAACTCTTAAATATTTAGCCAACTCTCCAGACCCTAAACATTTTTAAAAGTTTAAATCATGAAAACTATTATTACTGTCTATTATGCTATTTATTCATTTCTTCTTTTTTAGCAAAGTAATAGGTTTCATTTTTCAATTTCATATATATATATATACATATATATAATGTTTATCTTGATCCTCCTCCCATACTACTTCATCCTAGACAATTTTAAACTTCTATTCCTAGTAGTATGTTTTTCACTTTCATGCCACATGTATTCTCCCTTCCACACTTTCATTAAAAACCGCTTTTCCAATAAGTCATTATGATCCAATTTAATACTAGGTCTGTTTAGAATAGGAGACTGCAGAGTGATTACCCCTAAATTAAACACCTATATTCATTACACCCTGTCCTCCAAAGGCTCAGGGAACTTTGCAGAAGAGGGAATGGAAAATTGTAAGAGCCAAAGGTGGTATGAAAACATGGAAACTATATTGTCTGGACATCACAGGATAGTTGCAGTGTAAACTCACAACAATCATGACAATGTGCACAAGGTCTATGCAAACCCAAGTTAGGCAGGGGCCCAGTAAGGATGAGCAAGGCGGGTCCAAGCACTTGCTGAAGATCTACTGGCAATTAATACATGCTGGGAGAGGGAGAGTCAGTTTTCCTTACTGTTGTGATGATTGGTAGACAGACCAGACTCCAAAGGATAGATTTGCACGTAACATTTAACAATCACAAATTAGACTTGATAAGCTTATTTATTTATTATTTTTATTTTATGTGTATTAGTATATTGCCTGCATGTGTGTAAGTGCACCCATGTTGTGCAGTGCCTGCAGAGGTCAGAACAAGGTGTCAGACCCCCTGCAATTGGGGTTATGGATCTTTGTTAGCCACCATGTGAGTCCTGGGACTTCAACCTGAGTCTTCTGCAAGAGTAGTCAGTGCTCCAAACTGCTAAGCTATCATCTCTCCAGCCCCTTGAAAAGCTTTTTTTTTAAGGCAAATTTTAGGATGCATTTTCACTGAAGGACATTTGGGTACAAATAGCTGGATGAATTGACTCAGCATGTATGACAGAATATATAGGGTTCAGTGTGGGAGGCCATGGATGGAGGAGGGGCTCTGGCTGTGAGTGGGAAATAGTGTATTAAAATTTAAAAGCTCAGTAAAAAAGAAAAAAGGAAAATATTAATAGAGGACATGAAATTGGGAGGTATTCAGGTGAGGGTAGAAAGAGGGTATGCTGGATAGCTTTAGTATCAACTTGACACACCTGGGTTGAGGATCCTCAGTTGAGGAACTGTCTCCATTGAACTGGCCTGTGGCCATGTCTGTGGAGCATCTTCCTGATGAGTGATGTGGGAGAGCTCAGCCCACTGTGGGTGGTGCCACCCCTGGGCAAATGGGCCTGTGTTGCATGAGAAGGCAGGCTGAGGAGGGGCCAGGGAGCAAGTCAGTAAGCAGTGATCCTCCATGGCCTCTGCTCCAGCTCCTACCTCCAGGTTCCTGCCCTGAGTTCCTACCTTGCTGATGAAATATGACCTGGGAGATGTAAGACAAACAAACCCTTTCCTCCCCAAGTTGGTAGTGGTCAGAGTGTTTTGTCACAGCAATGGAGTAACAAACTAAGACAGAAACTGGTACCAGAAAATTGGGATATTGCTGTGACAGACTTGACCTTGGTGTTTTTAGGAGGATCATGGAAGCGTTCAGAACTTTCGGCAGAAAAGCCATTGAATGCTTAAATTTGTTGCTGTGGAGCTTGGAACAGTTATACCGAAAGAGTTGTGAGCAGTGGAAGCTTGGCTTGTGAAGCTTCAAAGGGAAGCAGAGACTATCAGGGCTCTTTGCTTGGTATGTTGAATTGAGAATCTATGGGTCCTGTTTGGCTGGGGCTGAAGAATCAGCTGTGATTTAGAAGAGACTGGAACCTGAAGTAAAACCTTTGCTTTACTAGGGCAATTGGTGCTGGTTAGCAGGGGCTGAAAAATCAGCTGTAAGAAACAAGAGACCAGCATCACTGTGGTGAAATCTTCTGAGAGATATTTCCTCAGGGTCAGGACACAGAGGACCTGAGCCTCCATCTCTAGCTGAAAGTAGGACTTGGTAATGTGTAAGAGTCTCCTGCATGGTTCTGGTGTTGAAATCATGAAGGGGTCACAGAGAGCAGCTAAGGCTTGGCACTCTGAGAGGCCAGGAAAGGCCATAGGTGAAAGTGCGGCTTCAGTTTCAGTGAAGACCGCAGGGGTCATGGAGAGAATCTGAGGCTTTGCACCCCAAGAGGCAAGAAGAGGCCATTAGTGAAGGTGTAGCCTCAGTTTCAGTGGAGACTCCAGCTTTTTGGAGATGCCAGGAACGTGGGACGACCACCAAGGACAGCAGTAGGTGTTGAATGGAGCTGGCCTGGGTCTGGAAGATGAGCTGTGTGTGCTGTAGACAGCAGAGTCTTAGTAGTGGAGCTGCCAGAACACTTTGGAGCCCAGATCATGAGTGAATCTCAGATGTCCAGCCTTGAGCTACTTTGCTGGACTTTGGTTTTGCTTAGGTGTGCCCGATTCTTCCCTTTGATGTAATAAGACAGTCTTGGTTTGGATTTTACCGAAGCCCACAGTTAAGAGATTTTTAAGAGACTGAGGACTTTTAAGCGTCTAGGTTCTTTAAGGACTGTGGGCTTTTAAGGTTTTGCTGTCTTATGTTGTGATACTAATATATATCTTTGGGAAAAGAATTGGAAAGGTTGTGGTTTAATAGTGATCTGTTTATGTGTCAAGTTGACGAGGGGTCAATTACGCTGGATAACTTTAGTGTCAACTTGAGGCACTTGGGCTGAGGGAGCGTCAATTGGGGAATTTCGTCTATTGGACTGGCCTGTGGCCATGTCTGTGACACATCTTCTTGATGAGTGATGTGGGAGGGCCCAGCCCACTGTGGGTGATGCCACCCCTGGGGCCAGGGAACAGGGGCCAGGCTGAGCAAGGGCCAGGGGAGCAAGCCAGTAAGCAGCATTCCTCCACCGCTTGTGCTTCAGCTCCTGCCTCTAGGTTCCTGCCCTGAGTTCCTCCTACCTTGGGCTGCCTGATGAACTGTGACCTGGGAGATGTAAGACAAATAAACCTTTTCCTCCCTAAGTTGATAGTGGTCAAAGTGTTTTGTCACAGCAATGGAGAAACAAACTAAGGCAGAGGGAGATGATTCTGAATACCATCAAAATATATTATGTGAAATTCTTGACTCTATAATAACATGAAAAACCCTCTTTTTCCTCACTACAGTGTCCTTTCAGTTTGATCATCTATATCCATACTCACATCCACATATCTAAAAATACAAGCTAGGATACACTTTATGAAGAAAGTTATATTTGTTTCAATGTATCTGCTTTCCCTTATTTAGTATAATAGTTCCCGCATTCATCCATTTCAATTCAAGCACCATAATTCCAATTTTCTTTACAGTTGAACAAATTAATATTGTGTATATGACCAGTTTATTTGTCATGCATTCATTTGTTAAGAGGCATCTAGGTTGATTTCATTTCCATGTTACGTGAATTGGGAAGTAATAAACTTGGATGTGGAAGTGTCTCAGAGGTAAGATACTGTTTTGGAAATATGCTCAAGTGCTGTATAACTTTAGTCTAATGGCTCTTCTATTTTTCATTTTTTGAGAAACTCACACACTGACTTTTGCAATGATTGTAACAGCAGTATATAAGGACTCTTCTTCCTCAGAAGCATCTATTGTAATTGTTCTACTTTTTCATGCCATTCTCACTGGGATAAGATGGAATCTAAAAACTGTTTTAATTTACATTACTTTGGTGGCTTAGAAAATTGAGAATATTGAAATTATCTGTCATTTGATTTTCTTCTTTTGGTAACTGTACATTTAGTTTATTATCCTATTTAAAGATTGGCACCTTGTTTTGCTGTTTTTTCTTTACATTTAATTGTTTATGCATGTGTGTGCATATCTGTACACATTTAGAAGTCAGCAAACAACTTTTGGTAATTGTGTTTCTCCTTCCTTTAAGTGAATCCTGGAGAGCAAGTACTTTACCCTCAAAGCCATCTTGCTGGCACTGTAATTTTTATTGATTTATTTTGCTTGAAAATCTCATACTTGCACAAAATGAATTCTGTTAACTCTCCCCAACACTCACTTAACTTGCTTCAATCCAACCTTCTCTCTGCCTCTCTCTCTCTGTCTCTCTGTCTCTCTCTCTTTCTCTTTCTCTGCTTTGCACACACACACACCACCACGACCAACACCACCACCAACACCACCACCACAACCATCAACTTTTTCTAGGTTCATGACTTTTGGCTTTATTTTGTGACTCATTTAACTAGAACCATCTGTGTGACCATTCAATCGGAAGTTTCTTTAGGAGCTGGGTGGGGAAATCAGTGGATACCCAATTGAAGGCAATTATTTCTCTACTCTTTGAATCTGTAATTAGCAAATAGTTCAAAGGTAAGGGTTGGTTTCCTTGAGCCCTTCTTCCATCCATGCTGACTTTAATGGGCCTATTCCTTTACAACCCCCAAATAAGCATCTGCAGCTAAAGTGAGTTCATTATTTTAATGACTATGTGTTGGTCAAGAGATGACATTTCAGAGCCTTGTCCCTATCTTCTGGCTCCTATATTCTTTGTAACCTCTCTTTCATAATGCTACTTGAGACTTAAAGGTGGCTATATAAATATCTGTATATCTTTCAGAGCTGACCACTCATCAGTCACTTTTCCTCACTACCTTAGTGAAGTCATGAGCTTCTACCTTCTCCATTGTTCATTGGAAAGAAAGTATTATCTAATTAAGGTTAATAGTAGTGTATATCTATGCATATAAACTGAGTATCTCAAAGTCAGATAGCCTGTATGCTGATTTAGAGAGACATAGTAGCATTCAGGTCCTTACTAGGACTTTTGATGTCCTACTAGATTTTTTCATTATATTTTTACTACATTTACAGTACTGTGCATGGACTCCCTCCAATAGAGCCAATCAAAAATCAAGCGCAATAGTTCCTTACTATCCTAAAAGTAGTGCTTGGTAGTTTTGTTCATTGATACCTTTTGTCCCCCAGCAGTATTCATAATATCCTCTAGGAAAATGACAGGTTGCTGATAGGGTAAAACTTCCAGCTCAACTTCACCTTAATTGTCTTCTTCAAGTTGTCTTCTTTATAGAAATATAACTCTTTATATAAAGATAGTATGTGTCCATACTGAGTTTTCATATCCTTTCATTTTGGTTGCCTTTTCTTCTCCCCAACTTCTTGTCTCTACTAGTCCCTAACATTTTCCAGTTTAAAATTTCCCATTACAGTATTATTCCTCTGTCCATATTCTGTTCTTCTTTCCCTCATACATTAATTCATAGGCCCTTCCAATAGCCTCTTTCTAGTTTTCTGGCTTCTACAGTTACTCCAATTTGCATACCTGGAATTAGAAATTTGAGGTTAGGAACTCCATATAAGGGAGGACATGTGCCATTGTTTTTCACAGTCCATCCATTTATCTGAAAATTTCACATATTCAAGTTTTCTTTAAAACTGCACAAAATTCCACTGTGTATATGCACCATGTTTTCCTTATCTGTTCATCAGCTGATGGACATGTAACATCTAAGGTGGTTGCATTTCCTAGCTATTGTGAATAGAGGCAATAAACACGTCATGTGTTGTTTGTACTTCTTAAAATAGACTCAGTGAGGAGGATCTCCATTATCAGAGACTCAACCATACTTGCTTCAAAAGTCCTTCAAATCCCCTGTCTTAGATTCGGCTGGTCCCCAATTCTGTGACATTACTCCTAGATGTTGTAAGCTCATTCAAGCTACTGTAATGTTTTCTCCTGAATGTTGTGAAGTTCAATTTGATGAAGTTTTGCTATCCATTTCCTGTTTGTTTCTATCTATGATTTATAATGTTCTTCAACTTTTGCTTGCTACATACTTAGCAAACTCATTTATTCAAAACTGAAAGTCTGATTACCGTAGATCATTATCTGTATGGAACACATATAATGTAATCAATTTTAGTGAAGTTTGCAAGTGCCACTAAGAAAAATGTATAATCTTTGCAGAATGAAATATTATGTAGATATGTCTCAAATCAGCTTGATCTGTACATAATTTAGCTCTGAAATTTCTTTTACAATTTTTAGTTTGGATGAACTATATTAATATGAAATTGTGGGAAGGTATACTCCTACTTTATGTTGCAGAGTCTCTGGCTTCTTAGTGTTTTTTTTTTCTGAAGTTGGGGGCCCCATAACTCAGTGCATAAATATTTTAAATTGTTACATCTTCTTGATGAATTGTTACATTCATAAATATGTAGTTGTCTTCTTTATCTCTTCTTACTAATGTTTTTGTTGGTGTCTATTTAATCAGATAAAAGAATCATAACACTCCACATTACTTTCTGCTTCTATTTGCTTGGCAGGTTGATTTCCACCTTATGGCTCACAGTTTTTGGATATCTTTGCTATCTAGGTATGCTTTTTTGAAGCAACATATAGTTGATTTTATTCTAGTACATCTACATCTATCTATCTATCTATCTATCTATCTATCTATCTATCTATCATCTATCTATCTATCTATCTATCTATCTATCTATATCTATCTGCCATCCAGGCACTCTATGTCATCTAAGTAATTAGTTTAGATCATTTGCATTTGGGATTATCATTGAGAGAGCACGTTACAGTGTTTAGTATCTCTCTTGTGATCATATTCTTTTCTTATGAGATATATGCTTTGCTATGTTTTCATAGAATTAAGTATTTTCTTCCAGCATGTATATTACTTTATAAATTTTCTGCAGTGTTGGTTTAATTTTCATGAATAATTTGCCTCTTCAAAGAAATATAAATTTTTGGTACAGTTATCATTGGTAGACATATTAAATCAATCATCCAACAACAGCAGGTTGCCCTTCCAAAAGACTAGTAAAATATATTTTAATGCCATTTTAAAATAAATTTACCACCAGTTGCATTTAAAAATCGACCAAAAAATTTACAGGAAGGAGAATCTGTTAATTTATCTTATGAATCAAATAGCATCCTCTTAACATAGCTATACAAAAATGTTATGAACAAATTATATACACCTGACTATCCATTTTACTACTAAATACTCTAAATAAAAGTTCAGCAACATACAAAAGAATTATACACTGCAAGTTTATACGGCATACAGAAATGGTTAAATACGAAATAAACCACTTTAGTAAAAGACAGATGAAGGAAAAACAGAAACATGTGATCACCTTAAAAGATGAGGAAATTGATGATATAAACTGCTTTCATGAGAAAGATATAAAGCAGTATCTCATTAAAATTTTTCTTCAACATAACAAATGCCATTTCTATGGTCTTTGTAATTCTGTGGCATAAACTTCGTTTTTTAAAATATTATACCTAATGTGGTTATACTGGGAAATGAGGCCATAAAGAGGTAAAGAAATCATGAAGAATGTGTTTATGTACTGACATTCTGCCATTATAGAGACTTGAAAGATCTCCCTCCCATAATGAGTCCAGAATGTGTCACTTTTAGCCTCACCAGTCGAATTAGTTAGCTGGAGCCACATCTACTACATCACTAACTTCCCTCTCTAGGACTAGGCCTAGAATACTCTGTTCCTGCTCTGGACAAATGGTAGGTTAGCCATACCTGTCCACAATCAGTTATGATCTCCATATGCAAGGGTCTAGGCCTGAATTGTGCTGCTCATACTTCAGAGCAACCTCGTGAGTTAGCAAGAAACCATCCTCCAGATGCCATTTCCACATTCATACTTCTATCTGAGATTGCTTACCTCACACACTTGACCAACCTGACCTTCCAAAAAAATCAAAAGGGAGAATCTGAACTACAGACCAACTAACTGTTCATATATGATATGAAATCAACCAAGCTATGAAAAGAACAAAAAGAGAACCACAAATACATTTAACAGAAGCAGATGAGAACGTCATATCAGATACACAACCAACCAAAGAAGTTCATATGCCCAGGTCACAGAGCAAAACCACAAATAGTATGAAAAATGAAAATAATGTATTTAATCAGTCTTATAGAAGAACCTTCATAATCATGATGAAAAAATTCAATTACTTTAAACAACATATGAAAAATCACCTAAAGTAATTTAAAGAGGATAGGCATAGACTGCTGACTAAAGTTCAAGAAAACATAAAAACACAGCTGAATGAATAACAAAGATAATTCAAGATTTCAAAAGTTAATTCACAAAAGATAGAAATACTGAAGAAAGTTCATGCAGAGATTCAGACTTAATTGAAAAACTCAATAACCCATTCAGCAAAGACAAGAAAGTTTTATCCACAGAATGAATCAAATGGAAAACAGAATATCAAAACGGGAAGATAAAGTAGGAGAATTGGGCCACTCAAGCAAAGAATATTTTAAAAAAAATTAAAAACAGGAATGGAATGTGAAAGAGTTGTGGGGCAGAAGAAGAAGGAGGAAGAGGAGGAGGAGGAAGAAGAAGAAGATGATGAGGTCAATGGTATGTGCCAGGTCTTCAACATGGTTATAGCATTTTTTTCTAAATCTAGGAAAGGCATATGAGTAGATAGGAGAGGCACACAAAACACCAAATAGACAGGACCAGAAATGAAAATCCTTATATCATTTGATCATATTAAAAAACACTAGGTATTCAGAACAAAGATAAGGTCCAGAAGTGGCAAGAAAAGAAAGTTACATTTAAAGGAGAGCCCACCAGAATAGAAGCTGAATTTTCAATGAAAATTTATAAGCCAGAAGTGTCTACAGCAATATATTACAATTTCTAGGTAATCACAGATGCAAACCCAGACAACTTTACCCATCAAAACTCTCTATCATAGTTGAACAAGAAAACAAAATCTTTTATGATATTAATAGGTGGAAGGAATTCATGCCTACCAATCCATCCTACAGAGAATACTGGAAGCAATACAATGGATTCAAGAAATGAATAACCAAATCCAGGAAGCTAAACAAAGAAAACTAATGAAGCGATGACTAAAGAAACATAAAATAGGACTAAGAAAACAAACAGAAAATAAAAAAAACATATCTTTCACAATAACAAATTTAAATATCAGTGACCTCCCATCCGGGTAATATATACACTATTGAAATTAAAGATAATCATCAAACTTACTCAGGTGTGAATCCTGTGAACTACAGCAACTGGAAGTTTACACCCACTGTTAGGGTCTGAAATTCGGTGGGTCTTTCCCAGGGAACAAATTCACGAGCACAGAGATGTAACACTCAAGCAGAGCTTTATTGAGCCAGCTAGCTGGGGTCGACCGTCCTCCCATGACACGCAGGTCTGGTTGGAGCAATCGACTCCGAAGCAACTTCAAGCAGAGATTATATAGGCTTTCACAGCCGTTGCACAAAACCCCGCACCCGCGCTTTTGCACAACCAATAATTTCAAAGCACCACAACCAATGATTTCAAAATACACCACAACCAATGATTTCAAAATACACCACAACCAATGACTTCAAAACAAGAAAATGTTGGAAGCCCCCTCTAGATGTCCCAATCCAGGAGGGTGGTATGTGTCTGGCGCAACCCTTCCCTGTTATCTTGTGTAAGCAGGCATGCCTACGTGACTTGTCACAGGTCAGGCTCTGGGGCCGCAGCTCTTGAAACTATCTCCGGGTGCCTGTGTTTCTTCCTGATTCGAGTTAATTAGTCACAAGCAGTTAACTCAAATTCTTTCTCTTTAACCCTTGACATCTTTTGCCTCCCTCCCTTACACCACAAGTGCAATACTGGCTTCAGTATTATAGGAGTAATCAAATCTCTATCCAACAGTGATATCAGGCTTAGTAAGCTGAGGTTAGACAGCGTGCTGGATAGCTTTAGTATCAATTTGACACACCTGGGTTGAGGGAGCCTCAATTGGAGAATTGTCTCCATTGAATTGGCCTGTGGCCATGTCTCTGGGCTATTTTCTTGACTGCTGTGTGATGTGGGAGGGCCCAAGCCACTGTGGGTGGTGCCACCCCTGGGCAGGTGGGCCTGTGTTGCATAAGAAAGCAGGCAAGCAGGGGCCAGGGGAGCAAGCAAGTAAGCAGCATTCCTCCATGGCCTGTGCTCCAGCTCCTGCCTCCAGGTTCCTGCCCCCAGGTTCCTGCCCTGATTTCCTATCTTGGGCTGCCTGATGAACTGTGACCTTGGAGATGTAAGACAAATAAACCCTTTCCTCCCCAAGTTGGTATTGATCAGAATATTTTGTCACAGCAATGTAGAAACAAACAGGACAGACAGATCACAATGTGTATGGGAGAGTCTAATACTAGTTTTCTACTAAATAGTTATAGTACTAGAATGAAACCTAATGACTTATTGTTGTACCCATGGATTAAGTGAGGTCTCAATTCTTCCTAGATATGTTTCCTTATTCAACACATGATGATTAACACTGAAATCTGAAAGTGTCCAACATGTAGTGAATATAAGACTAAAGAATGCTTATCCCTGAATACTACACCTATTTCAAAATTTTTCCTTCAAAATTTCAGAGATCATTGTGCAACACAGGCAGAGGGACACAAAAATTATAAGAGTCAGAGGACTTGGATGACTACTAGGAAATGGAGTTCTCCAGGTAGCTGATCAGTTATTTATATGAACTCACATCAATGATGACAACATGCACAAGTTTCATGCAAGATCACACCAGACAAAAAATCCCAGCACAGATACTGGGGAGTGGGTAAGAAACCCCAACTCAACATGAAAAACTTTTGGCAATTGATGCCTGCTAGAAGGGGAGAGATATTTACTTTTAAGTATGGAACTTTCAATATGTTAATGAGCCTCCAGTAGAAAGATCCATACTGAAGACCATTTGAGGAAACAAATTAGACTCTATATTCTTTATTACAGATAGCTAGGCAGAGAGAGGGGAGAGAGAGAGAGAGAGAGAGAGAGAGAGAGAGAGAGAGAGAGAGAGAGAGAGAGAACATAAATTGATCAGTAGAGGGCTGAAGAGATAACATAGTCATTAAAGACTAAGGCTAATAACTAAAAAGTGAAAAAATGGTGAATTGTGGTTAGGGTAGGAGATATAAATATCATGAAATTATATTGTATAAAAATTGCAAAATTTCATTAAGAATTTTTTTTAAAAAATCAATGGTCTTAACTTTCCACTCAAAAGACAGGCTATGTGAATGGATTAAGAAAGAAAAATCTACATTTTTTGAGGTCTACAAAAACTAATCTTGCCTTCAAGTACAATCACAGGTTGAAAAACAATTATTCCAAACAAATTAGACCAAGAAACAAAAAGACAATGTTATCCTAATATTTACAGAAAGGCTTCAAATTAAAGTTAATCAGAAGAAATCAAGATCATTACATTCTGATCAAGGGAAAAATTGACTAAGAAGACATTCAATCATAAACACATATACACTAACCTCTGGTGCACCCAGTTTTATTAAAAGAATGCAACTGGATTCAAGACTGAGATTAACCCCAACTCACTAATAGTCGATGACTTCTCTATACCACTTTCTTCAATACACATGCCATCTGGCCAAAAATAAACAGAGAAGCATGTGAATTAAATGATACCATACATTAAATGGACCTAATAAACATCTACAGAACATTTTATCCAAGCACTAATACCATTCTAATCAAAAGCCCATGAACTTCTTTAATGTCTCCCAGAGGTTTTGTTGTGTTATGTTTTCAATTTCCTTTAGCTCCAAGAATACATTTATTCATCATTCAGTAGTGTGGTGTTTAATCTCCATGAGTTCATGTATTTTCTAGAGCTTCTTTTGCTGTTGATTTTAAGCATTATTGCATCGTGTTTCAAAGGGATAAATTGGAATTATTTCAACATTTGCACTTGGCAAGGTTTGTTTTCTTCCCCACTATGTTGTCTATTTTAGAGAAATGTCTAGGTGGTTGATGACCACAAGGAAACAGTGTTTTCCAGACACCCAGGTGGTTACTTATATGAATTAATAGCAAAAATGACAGCATATACAAGCCCCAAGTATGTATAAGACAGAACAAAACCAAGCATAGGTGTGGGGTGGTTTGTAAGAAACCCTAACTCTACCTGAGGAATTATAGACAACCTATCCCTATTGGCAACAGGAGAGTCAGTCTCTGATAAAGATGTGACTCTTGGTAGGTTAAGCAGACTCCAGTGGATTGACCCACATGAAAGGACACTTGGGACACAAAGTTGACTCTCTCTCTCTCTCTCTCTCTCTCTCTCTATATATATATATATATATGTGTGTGTGTGTGTGTGTGTGTGTGTGTGTAACCTTCATAATGCAAGGATGGGGATACGAGAGGGGATCTAAGCACAATCGAAATATATTGTATAAAACTTTCAAAAATTCACTTAAGGAAACACTTTAATAAATATTTTTTGCATATTTTATTGAATTTTTGTGTATTTCATACAAAATATATTAATCATCTTTATATCCCCTCCCCCACCCACAGCCTACATAGTTCCACACACACACTGGATTTCATGCATTCTGTCATGTATGTTAAGTCCTATCTGTCAAGGAAATATTTGTACCCAGATGTCCCTCAGTGTAAGTTCATCTACTGGAGTCTGGTGAGCCTGTCGAGAGTCACTCTCTTAAAGAAATTCAGCTCACACAGCAGAATCAGCTGCCAATACTCTTCGGCTAATTTTGGGGCCCTTTGCCCATTTCCCCAGTTGTATACTGAGTTTTGTCTGACTGGGTAATCATGGGTCTTGTGCATGCTGTCACCATTGCTGTGAGTTCATATGAGCAACTTCTCAGAGGCCTAAAAGCTTCTGTTTCCTTATTGTCATGCTCCTTCTTCCCTGGCTCTTACAATCTTTCCACTCCCTGCCCTATTCTGAAATGTTTCATGAGTCCTGGGTGGGTAAGGTTTAATATAGGATTCCTATCCAAGGATACAGAAGCTGCACTTCAATAAATATTGGGTTGTAGTCAGTATCATACGCAACTATTGTGGAAAAAACAACAATGTAAATTCAGATGATAAATTATACCTTTATATTAAAAAATTCAGATACCTACTTTAAAATAAATCTACAATGCCAAGTTTATGGTAAAATAAAATGTAATCATTATAGACTGCCAGCCTTTCCTAAATCTTTCCAAATGATTATATCTCAAACTTGGAATAAAAATCAAAGAAACTACCTGAATATTTAAAAAATGTTTGTATGCATATATTTTAAATTTTAAAACATTAGGATTTGTGCTTTCCATGGTGGCATACACATCTTTTCCTATGACTTGATGATTGTAAAAAGAAAATCTCATTTGCAAGGCTAGCTTGGGTTACTTAGTGAGACCCTGTCTCATAAAACCATGAGGGATACAGTTTATTGCTTAGGGCACTTGTGTAGGGCATGTTTGCTTTTCTGTCCCTGACTTATTTCACCTAAAATAATGATCTCTGGTTCCAGCTATACTTTTGCAAATGATAAGAATAAGATCTCAGCCTCCGTTCTATTATGAGTCTAAATAGTGCACACATAGCACATTTTCTCTACCTTTTGATTCATTTGAATTTACCTATGTTAATTCTGTATCTTCATTATTATGAATAATGCTGCAATAAAGATGACAGTGTAGATGGTGTTATTGACGTACAAATTTTCCATTCCTCTTGGTATTTATTCAGGAATGAGACTTTGTATCATATGGTAGTTCTATTTCCAGTTTTCTGAGAAAGATTCATATCATTTCCATAATCGTATTGATTGCCATTCCCACTAACAAAAACATTGTACAAGTATTTCTATTTTTCTGTATCATTACCAAATTATAAATGAAAGAAAATATGAATTTGTCTCTTTGAGCATTTGAAGTATAACATACTCATACACTTTTGGTTTCAAAAACAGTCTTGTGAAAAAATTACAATACTTTTGGTAAATATTTCACTGCGTAGACTTAATATCAAAATGGAGATGCCACACATCACTCAAGGAATATTTATATAGAGTAACAGAAATATGAAAAAAAGGACTAAAGAATGTACAGTGTAAGCAGAGACTTGTGGTCTTGTGAAACAAAAACACAATTTCAAAGCTTGTATCATTGCAGTTTATGAGCAATGTAAGCAAGAGGTAAACACACTGAAAAATATTTATAAAAATAGTGGCTAAAAACTCCTAAAACATGAAGTCTCCTGTTGTCTGCAACTTTCTTTCAAGTTAATTTTTTCAGTATCTGTGTAATATTGATCATCTCTATCTGGTTATCAAACTTCTATTTGCCATATGCATTAATCCCATTTTTTAAATTATACATTAAAATAACCAGTGCATTCCAATAAAGACACACAGGATTTTTTTTCGGGGGTGGGGGAATGAATAGAAGCTTAAACTTTTTATGGGTCGGCAAAATAATTTCACATCTCTCTGGAGCTATATGTTTAGTTTTTCCATTTTTCTGCCTCTGTCTCAGTTGTTTCACATCCATGACAGGCATTAACATACATTCATACCTTGATAAGGATTTTCCAGCTCTGAGACAGAACCTAAAATACCTTGATTATATTTTTCATAAAATAAGTTTTCATGAGATACAGAATGAGCCCAGCAGAATAAAGCAATATAATTGAGACTTTAATGACATGAGGTAAATTGTATTTACATGGCTTACATTTTGCTGTAAGATTTTGATACTATATTTGTATATATTCATGGTACAGAGATGATAATAACAAGGCAATCAATTTCAGGTTTCCAATTTTCAGAGCAGTGAAAACTAACCATAAATTATCTAGCTGTTTCAAGGCAATGACTGATGATTAAGGTCAGGTGTGAAAACTGACATACACAAGAGTAAATGCTCATACAAATCACCAATAGCACATGTGTATTTAGGGTTAGGGCTATGATTCCCAATTAGAGAACTTTCTCTTTTAAAGTTGAAAATAACACTCAAATAGCTGACAAACCTACAAACACCACATATTATAGGTTGGGTTGATTATGTGTGTAAAAGTTCCCCAGTGATTAAAAAAATAATTATAGAGATGACAAAAATCTGCCTCCAAAATTTTGTATTTCCCTTGGAATGAGTATAAAAATAACTGAAGAAATATTTTGTTTTCTCACAACATTCAGCTTAAATATCACTTATCGAATTATAACTTGGAGAAATAGTATCTGAAAGCTCTGAAATCATTAAGTTACATTTTAGGCATTGTATCTACTATCAGAGTGAGTACAAGAAAATGTAATTTGATTTTGAAAATAGGTAAGGGTTTTCTAAACAGATCATTTTTGTGCTGGCCTTGAAATATATGGTGGGACATTTAAGAATTTCTGTGCCAGAATATACTTAAATGAGACACAGACTTGCATAAGGATAAGATTTGCTTATGAGAGGAAGATTATCAGAGCCTTTTTCTTAAGGAAATGTGGATACATATGACATGAAAGCAGAAGATTGATTCTGGGCAGGAAGAGAATAAACAAACAAGGAGCATGTGAAATAGTGGAATAAAAGTAAACTATGACAAATGTATGAAAATATAGTAAAATTTGTGTAATTGTATAGTAACCTATATATATGAACTTTGAAGATTATATATACATATATGTATATATATATGCATGTGTGTGTGTGTTTGTGTGTGTGTGTGTGTGTGTGTGTGTGTGTATATATCAACAGCTAATCAGTGGTGGAAACTTATGTAGCCCTTTTCCATCTATACTAGAATGTTGACTGGCTTGAGCTTGTCCAGTTTTTATGCATATAACCAAAACTGATGTAAGTTCCTGAATACAGTGATCCTGTCATGTACAGAAAACATATTTTTCTTTGATACTCCATTATCTCTGATTCCTACAAAATGTGTAAAATGATTTCAAGATGATTCTTTAGCCTTGGGAGGGGTGATGTATATATTTCATTTGCAGCTGAGCAGTTAAAGGAATTTATTCTCTGTGTTTGGCCAGTTCTGAGTTCCTGCATTAACCACTGTTAGGTGTACAAAGAAAGTTCTATGATGAGGTCTAAAAGTTGCATTAATCTATGTATGTAGAGATATTAATTTATACTATGTAAAATTTGCATAATAATATTAATAGGTTCACCACTGGGGCCTATGAGTTCCCCAGACATAAATTCTTAGCCAGATTTACACTATCACTTATGCATTTCTTCTCATGGAACAGGTCTTAAACCCAATCAGAAGGGAGTTAATTACCCAATTCCAGGTGTGTGATACATCCCAACAAATTGTTGTTATAAGTGTTCCGGAGATCCAGAAAACTACAAAAAGCTTGTGGCATTGCTCCTGATTGCCCACGAAAAGTCGATGCTAAGGCCATTTTGCTGAAATCATTACACAAATTGGTCATAGAACATAAAGAAATCAAGTTGTGAGTAGTCAGAAAGCTTCCCCCATGCTGGGTAGTGTTCCTAGTAAGGGAAAGTGCTCTGTTGGCTGCTTAGGGAAAATCATCATCAACAGTCTTATTGAGCAGTTAGTAAACAGTTTTTCATGCAATATTATCAGAAGCTTTCCAATATATCTAAAGATGATGCATTCATGTTATGTTAAGTATGGTAAATTTGGTCATTCCTATAATCTTGAGATTAATCTAGTAATGATCGTGGATTTATTCATATAAAATTTCTGCAAACTACTCTGCTGTCATGACACAGGTATGGCAAAATACTAATAATGTAGGACTGACCTTTTATTTTTATTCATTTTGTCAAATACTCATCTAATGTCTTGTATGTCCACTTCTAAATAATATAACTAAAGGAGATTTTGTACATTTTATCTAAATTAAATATCATTTGGATCACTTATTTTTCTTTCATATGAAACATGAATCTTTTGTTATTTAAGGCAAAGAATAAGCCGAAGTTTGCCTTGCATAATGTCAAGTAGCCCTTTGAAATATAGGGTACAATAGGTACTTAGCCAAGTAATTATGATGGGCTTGAAATAAAAGAAAACGTGCTACATAAATATTCAGTGTGTCTTGTCACTTGCATGCATGGAAACTGAAGATTCAAGAAGAAATTTAACTGGGGTTAAAGAGGCACAGTCTTTGAATATCCAGGAGTTTGACTTGTAATCTTGTAGGCATATGGAAGTGGAGAGGTATTTTTCATAAAACCTATCAATATTATTGGCCTTATAATCCCTGATGAAATGTAATTAATGCATCAAATGAATCCACACTCTGATAACATTCATTGAATGATAGTGAGGGTAAGCTTATGAATATTGGAAGACCCAGTTTTCTCAAATATTCTAAAATATGCTGTTCTTCAGGGAGAGGAAAATAATATCTCAATAGAACATTTAACCAGAGTGTTAGATCTACCTTTACCATTACCTTTGTACATTGCATTACATGTCAGAATTCATGGAAACTAGTGGCCTATAAATGTGCACTTTAGTCATAGGGCACATTTGACAGGCCTCCCGCTAAAATTTTGAAGCCCTTTAGGTGAGAAGGTGAAAGCTAGAGATACTTGCATAGTCTGTCCTCCCTCAGATAAATCTATAAAAGTTCATGACTCACACCATTTTAAACCCAAAGTAATATCTAGATTGCCCACTGTCCTATTTAGTAGTTAATGTGTGCATAAATAAATCTTGGAAAACTAGGTCCAACTTTAGAAATTTTGAACGTGTCCAGATCCATACAATAAAGTGGCAGTGGAGCTGAGAAATTTCAAATTCATTTTCACATTGTTTGCTTACTACTTCAGGAACCTTTCATATGATGAACAACATACATGAGTAGTTTGAAAAACTGGGTATGAGAATGCCATACTAATCCAGAACCTATGAAGTCCAGAAAAGTAAATAATAGACTCTGCAACAACTAACACCAAATATTCAGTATGTAGTTAACAACTTCCCATTTCTTTATGTTCTTATCCTTCTGCATAAACCAATTCCACAAGATACATTACTTCTAGTAGATACATCTACACATCCTTCATGCCAACAATTGCTCAATAGACATGTGAATTTTTATTTGGGGTGAATATACAGGTTGCTCACTCCCAGATTAATTTTCTGTCTCGGCCCAAAACAAGCAATGGTGAATGACTTTTCTGCTATAATAAGTTCTAAAAGAAACTCTATTTGTTCTTATTCAAGTTGTATTCATGTATATTTCTATGTGTGTATATTAGGGTGCACATTCCATTTTGGAAAACAAAGCTTTATCCCTGTTTCCATAAAGAGCACACTTGTTTTCAACACGGAAATTTAGGAAAGACCCAAGAAGCTGCCTTATTAGAATGTAAAAGTCAGTTAAGTAACTTCTAAACAAGTAAATATGGGGGCTGGAATAAGAGCACATGTTCAAAGTGAAGGCAATACAGACTGAGCAGATCTCTCACTCCTGTGGAAGAGTACAGCAAGAATTGCACAACAGAAGGACTGTGAGACCCAAGAGTGTGGCATTCTTTTGTCCCAATCAAATGATAATATTAGTATTACCTCTAAACTCTTTTATGCAAGGTCTTATTTTGAAATCTGAAATATTTTGTTGCTGCTGCTTTGAAACATGACCATGTTATATAGCCTAGGATGACCTCAAAACCACAATCACTGTATCTCAGTATACTAAGTGCTAAAATTATAGGTAAGCACTGCTGTACTAAACCAAAATATATTTTAAAGTACAATATTTTATCCAAAGAAGGGTTAGAAAATATCCTGTTTCTCCTTCATGTCAAGTGATAGTCTTTAGACAATAAAATACATCATTTACTTGCTCTAAGTACCACAAAGACAAACATTTCATTCATCTTTGTGCCCTGATGAATAGTATGAAATCAAAATGCAATAATATATTTTCCTTAAAAGATAAATTGTATATTCGATATCAATATTTTTCTCAAGTAATTCAAGGAAAAAAGTGGTTAACTATCAACTTGCCTATACTTACTAGCTTCCAATGGCCTGAAAGCCTCTGCTTCTCTGATCACAAACCAGTCTTGGTTCTTTCCACCCCCTCTTCCACAATGGTCCCTGAGCTGTGAGTGGGTGAGTTTCAGTATAGGAATCCTGTCCAGGGATACAAATTCTGGAGTCTCATATTCTTTTAAACTTGGGCAGTTGTGACCTTCCATGTGCATTGTACTCTGCTGTACAAGGAAGTGTTACTGGTAACAGCTGATGGGTGCATTATTTTTCCTCTATACACCTTGTTCCACTATGTTCCATGAGCCACAGTTGTAGAGGTTCAACTGTACAAGTGTGAACTAGTGCTGGGCATCGCTCAGACGTACATTCTCTGTGTCTGACCAGTTGTGGTATTCTGCAGTAACCTCCATCTGTTTCAGAAAGAAGCTTCTTTGATGAGTGGTGTATGGTATGTTGTCTGTAAATATAAGGATCAGTATTTAGCATATAGTAAGAAATTTCATTTGTCTAGAGATATGAAAGAGATAGGGTTTTCTATAGGATCTATGTCCTTTCCTGCCACAAGTACTTGACTGACTTTACAATGCCACCCATGAGTTCAATCCCACTGAGGGGGCTCCAAGTCCAATTATATAGCTGTTGATAGTCCCCCCCCAAAAAAAACATTGCCACTACTGCACCAGTAGAGGTAGTTTGCTATGTTGGGCATTTTGGTTATTAAGCTTCAGGACTGGTTTGGACTATTGATTGTTTTTCTCCCTTGGTATTTTGCATATTATCATAAAGCATTGTTGGCCAAACTTCGGTGAGATTCCAGGTCAACTCCTTCTCCATTGCTTCAAGTCCTATATCTGAAGACTATCCTGTCTTCAGCAATAGTGTCCCATCTACTATCCTGGGAGAAAACCAAGAGGTCTGGCAACAGTCTGTGTTATCCTGGGAGTCTCATGGACCACTACCACCAACCACTCAAAGGGAGGTTTCCTCTGTGTGGCATTGTGCCCCCTGTCAAGCAGCTCCCAGGTATACACATACACACCAATGTTCACACACTGTATGTGCACCTCCCATGGGGTCCTGAGGGCACCACAACTCCTCTGGATTTCCCAGCCTTCAAAGACTCAGCCATCTCCACTCTCCTTCCTCCCATTCTGTCCCCCTCTCCCCATTCCCAGTGCCCCCAGTATCCCCACCCTCCTCCCAGTAACACCCTTTTCCCACCATCTCCCCTTGCCTGACCCCCCCAAGCATGGCCCCTTGAATATCCTGTTTTCTTCTAGCAGTTTCCAAGTTTCAGGTTTTATATTGAGGTCTTTGATCCATTTGGAGTTGACTATTATACAGGGTGAAAAATGAGGTTCCAATTTCATTCTTCTGCAGGTGGAGATCCAGTTTTGCCAGCACTATTTGTTGACTATGCTGTCCTTCCTCTGCTGTGTGTTCTTAGCGCCTTTGTCGAATATCAGGTCACTGAAATCACCTTTTTAAATTTCAGGGTCAATAAGATGGCTCAGTGGGTACAGGTCCTTTCCCCGAGGCCTGATTAGCAGTTGATCCCTGGACCCACATGGTGGAAAGAGAAAAATAAATTAATCATTTCCTATAAATTGTTGTCTAACCTCCACATATGTGCCTAAACATAGGCATGTATACACACACACACACACACACACACACACACACACACACTCTAATAATAACAATAATAAAATAAATGATAAAACCTGGAGCTTGATGAAAACACTTTACTGCTACTATGTTTTTTTCTACTGTTACTTTCTAATTATTAGGAGAGATTATATTCAAGACACCTTAAATGTAACTATTTTTGGCACCAAAATCTTTATATCAGCCATATTGATTAAAACTAAATTCTGCATTTTCTCAGTAAATGGGACATTTACTTCTTCTATGGATTGAGAGTAAACTTTATTGTCATCTTTTCTAAGCACCACTCTAGGCTCAATTTGAAATTTTATTAAGAATTGTAGAAATCATGACGAATTTATTCTGATCTGAACAAAAGGAGAAAATTGTTCAAAAATTCTAATTTACTGTTATTCCATAATAATTTTCAATAGAAATCACAATTTTTTGAATTAGAGACTTTTGTAGAAATAATTTTTCACAAATTATTTCATTTTTATAAATATTACACTTTACCTGGTCCTTGCTGATTGGGAAAGATGACCCAGAAATTTACCATATATTACATTCTACATCTTACAATACAGATGTAATACCTTCATTATTTTTCAGAATAAATTTTTAACATTTGATAACCTGGATTCCTGCCATTCCTGTCTCCTGTCTTTAAATGAAGCTTACCCATCTCTAAACACAGGCAATGTCAAGGAACCACTAACATTACATTTTAACTGTAAATTCATATAAATATTTACTATAGCATATACTCAGAACTTCTTAAAATGCTTCTTTAAAGTAACTAAAACAGTCTTGTATATTTTCCCTAATAGTCTTACCTTAAACCTTTGGCATTCAAAATTACCTAGATGATGATAACCAAGTTCCAAAATTTGTTGTAGTACAAAATCTACTATTATGGTGGACTGTTTCCTTCTAATAATGATGCAAAATAAAATAGGAAACTTGACATTTTAATTTTTTGTCTGTATTTTGACTCTTCAGGATTATTTACAAGGAGAGCAACTCATTGCCAATTCATATTACACTCTCTTCCTTGTCGATTTCCTTCCTTCCTTCCTTTCTCTTTTTCTCTTTATTTTTCTTTCTCCTTCCTTCCCTTTAATTGTCATGCATTAATTCTATGCAAGTGATGAGTTTAATAAATACATTTTTATTCAATATATCATGTACCTCACCCCCCATGCACATCCCCCCTCCAGTATCTGACCCTTTAACCTCATCCTGATAATCTCTTTCCTTCACTCAAAACTTTCTGTATTTTCATGTTACACACACACACATATAAATGATGTTATGCTTCTGTGTAGAATCTAGGATCCATAAATAAAATATGACATTTACTTTCTGAGTCTCAGTTATTTTGCTTAATATGATCTACAGTTGCATTGATTTTCTTATAAAAATCTTAATTTTTTTCTTCCTTATGGCAGAAATTTCTCTGTTGGGTATTGTATTAGTTAGGGTTCTCCGAAGAAACAGAACCTGTAGAATGAATGAATGAAAATACAGAAAGTTAGAGAGAGAGAGAGAGAGAGAGAGAGAGATTTATCAGCTTAGCTCACAAGATAGAGTCCGAGTAGTCCAACAATGGATGAACCACACTGGAGAGGCTCAGAATCCATAGTCGCTCAGTCCATGAGACTGGATGTTGCAGTAGTTCCAATCTGGCACTGATGGTCTGACGAATTCCAAAAGATCAGCTAGACTTCAGACTACAGCAGCAAGATGAACTCACCAGAGAGAGAGAAGGCAAGCAGCAAAAAGGCAAGCATTCTCCTCTGCCTTGGCCTTTTATACCGGTTGCCATCAGAAGGTAACACCCACATTTAGGGTGTGTCTTCCAGCTTCAGATGATCCAATCAAGAAGATCTCTCTCATTTCAGTTCTCCCACACATCTCCATCCCACGTGTCAGGAGTCCAATCTTTCCCTACAAATGCCCTCACCTTTACTGCTGACACACTTCGAGGCTGGGAATTAAATTTGTGTTGTAGGTCAGCCAAACGTATAATAAGAGCTCCAGCTTGATTTTCTGCAGCTTTAGCTCTCTGGCTGCTGGAGAGAAGATTCTCTTCCAGGCCCACTTGGAAACTTTTAAACTGTTGATTCGAATCTGGAGCTTGTCAATTGTATGATTAAGCTCATTGTTTATCTTCATGACTTTATCCAGAGATACTAGAAGTAACCAGCCAGCATCATTATTTTTCTTATTTTTCCACAAATTGTCAAAAGTTTATGTATAGAGTCACTAAATTTCTTGCTCTTCACAAGAGGTGAGTTATGAGATTTAAATGTGTCTATCTCCATAATTGTTTCAAATAGTCTACACTATGAATTTTCAGTGCTCTCCATGCTACCTGAGGACCCTGAGTTGGAGAGCCTGCTCCAAATACCAACAAGCCCATTAAATAAATTCATCATTTCAATTCTCTTTCTCTTGAATCACTCCTGGTACCACAATCTGTATTAGTCAGGGTTCTCCAAAGAAACAGAACCAGTAGAATGAATATATATCTATATAACTATATCTATCTATCTATCTATCATCTATCCATCTATCTCTCTCAGAGAGAGAGAGAGGAGAGAGAGAGAGAGAGAGAGAGAGAGAGAGAGAGAGAGAGATTTATCAGCTTAGCCCACAGGATAGAGTCAGAGTAGTCCAATAATGGCTGCACCACACTGGAGAGACTGAGAATTGTAGTAGCTCAGTCCACCAGTCTGGATGTCGCAGTAGATCCAATCTGGCACTGAAGGTCTGACGAATTCCAAAAGATCAGCTAGTCTTCAGTCCACAGCAGCAAGATGAACTCACCAGCGAGAGAGAAGGTAAGCAGCAAGAAGCCAGGCAGTCTCCTTTATTGTGGCCTTTTATATGGGCTGCCATTACAAGGTAACACCCACATTTATGGTATGTCTTCCAGCTTCTGATGATCCAGTCAAGAAGGTCCCTCTCATTTCAGTTAATCCCAGATCCAGTCAACACCCAGGATTAGCCATCACAGGCATACATAAAAGTTTTACTTTGTCCATTCATCTAATTATAAACACATAGATTAACTCCATAGCATGGGGAATAATGCTGCAATAAGCATGGATGTGCTGATGCTTAAAGAAATGCTTCAGCTAAGATTACCCATAACACAGTAGAAGGAAAGAAAGAGCACCTCACTATGAACTATGAACATTAATGCATATTCAAGATTCATGTTGAAAATTATGTATAACTTCATTTAAAACTAGAAAAACATAGGGGCTGGAGAGATAGCTCAGAGGTTAAGGACACTGGTTGGTCTTTCAGAAGACCTCAGTTTGAATCCCAGCACCCACATGGCAGCTAACAACTGTCAGTAACTCCAGTTCCAGGGGATCCGACAGCCTTTTCTGTCTTCCGTGGGTACTGCATGACACGAGTGCACTCAGATACATGAAGGTAATACACACATACACATAAAATAAAAATAATAAATAAAATATTTCTTAAAAGTAGAAAAATGTGAAAATGTCATTTAAAAATATTTTTATTGAGTTTTTGTGCATTTTATATAATAGATCTCAATCAAATTTAGACCCAGTCGCCTACCTGCACTCTACCATACATCACCTACTGGATTTCATGCATTCTGTCATATATGTTAAGTCCTATCCCATCAAGCATTTGTATGCAGATGTCCCTCAATGCTATACTTTCAAAATGTAGTGCTTAGTATGTCAGATTATGTAGTAAATATTCTGCATACATTAAGCCCTTTAATAGTCACAGGAGTACTATATTCAGCCCCTTGCTATGACAATAAGAGCAAAGAGAACTCATTTAAATTTTTCTGTGAATGACAATCAGGTTGAAAATCAAAGCAAAGTGAGATTAGAACAGTTTAATGGCCAAACCACTAAAACATATTTCCTTTAAATCTATAGCACAGGGAAAGACAACTCTGTGAAAAATCTATCATCAAAATATCAAATGTTACAAAACCACGAAACAATTGATGAGGACAGTGGAGTTATAAATTCGTATGAGAGGTAAACACCACAGTGGAAGTCATCTGTCCTGAAAATGGAATGAGAAAAGGAGAATTATAAATAATCTGTTTCTCTGTGTTAGAGATTGTACAATTTAAGTGGAAAATAAACAGATTAAGTTCCACAAGTCCCTGCTTGTTTTCACAAAAGGTGGTCACCCATTAGTAAAGCTGAAAAAATGCTAGGAGTAATGCTTACGTACATCGGTTATTGTACAAGAGTATTTTCATATGTATCTGCTACTGTAGAGAGGCATTTTCAGAACATCTTGTGGTATCAGTTCTTTTTTGCTGTTGTAACTAATCTGTGCATAGGAATCCTAGGCTTTAGAATATACATATATCTCTCTGTTTTTGAAGATTTCTTTATTTTTATTTTATAACTATGATTTTTTTTCTAGCTGTAAGTCTGTGCAACACATATGTGACCAGTGCCCATGTAAGCCAGAACAGAGTGTAGGAGCATATGAGCCCTCAATTTGATTCCATTGATCTATGTGACTGTTCTTATGCCAATTGCATGTAGGTTTTTTACTCTCACTCTAGGGAAGAACATAATACTATTAGTCTGCTAAATAAGCTCAATATTATACTGTCCTCTAAAAAGTTATCATTATACCATAAATTAGTGCATCTTTAAACCTTCATCAGAAGTTTTTTTGTGTTTTTTTTTTCAGTAGATGCTGATTAAAGCAGAGATCAAAAGCAGGTTGATTTTCATGGAACAAGAAATTGTGGAGTGCTCAGCTCTACATGAAATATCTTTATCATACACCCTCCCACCAAGGCAGGAACGTTGCACACACATGAACTCCCAGAAACTGTAACTGAAATTCCAGGATGGGTGAGGGAAAAGGTTCATGAATTTCCATTCCTAGTTTAGGATCTATCAGCAATAGCTGTCTGATTGGGTGGGAAGAGTCAGTTTTCTTTTGGAATGTGGCTTATGAAAGACTCCCCAAGCTCCGCCAGATGGTCCTACACACTCATGCATATACAAGCAGCACTAATGGGCTCAGCCACTTTAATAAATGATCACATTGGTGCTGCAAAGATGGTTCAGTGGTTAAGAACTCTTGCTGATATTACAGAAGATGGATTTGTTTCCCAACACCTATATGGTGATTTACAATCTTCTGTTACTCCACGTCCAATGAATCCAATACCCTCTCCCGACCTCTGTAGGCACTGCATACATGTATTGCACTTGCATAGACATAGGCAAAACATGTACAAACACATGCATAAATCAAAATATAATTCAAGAAAATAAGGGGGAAAAGGCTATGATGGTTCATCACCGATTATCTAAATTATGTTCTGTCACAAAGCAATGCTTCCAATGCAACTGAAAGGAAATCTACAAAGACAGATAAAATCACTGTAATGTAAGAAAAAGAAACAAAATGATTAAATTCCATGGTTTGGTGGATAACTTCTACTATTTCGATTCTAACTAAGCAGTAGCCTAATAAAGAGAATAGACTTTTTTTTTCTCATGGCTTACTCTATTAGTCCTAGGAGACAGAGTTTTTACTAAATTTCAAATGGATTAAAAACCTTTTCTTTTTAGCATATGCATTATAGGTAAGTGAAAGTAGTATGTTAAAACCAGATTGATTTGTATATTTCAAGCAAGATAAAATAATTAATGTTTACAACACTTTTAACAAGAAACTAAAATGAACATTTTTAAATCAATCAAGAATTGCCAGTGTTTCATATACTTTGAAACTTTGGTAAATTATCCATAAATATGCAAGGAGAAATATAAAATAAAGTGGCTCTTAAAACAACATATTGTATTCAGCAGCTTTAAAACTAACACTCAAAAATGTAGGGTTTCCTAAAATGCTGAACCTATATTTTTTTAAAAAAATTGTCTAGAAGCTGGAGAGGTGGATCAACAGTTCAGAACACTGGCTACTCTTACAGAAGACCTGGGTTCAGTTCCTAGCACCTACATGGTGACTAATAATCATCTGAAGTTCCACATTCCAGGGATTTGATGCTCTCTTCTTACTTCCACAGGCATTACACCCATGCAGTGAACTTACATGCATCCAGACAAAACTCACATAAAATAAAATAAAATAAAATAAAATTCCATGCCCACTCCCTCCCCTGCAACATTCCCCCCTCTGAAGAGGTAACCTTAAAATCTTTTAAGGATTAGATACAAGCTCCCAAATACTTTTGACATTTTTGGCCTTTGGAGCAGAGTATGTTGCTAACAGGCCCAAGGACATTTTGACTTTTAGCAAGAAACTGGCTACATTTTTTGGGGGGGTCTTTTTGCCCTTACTGCCTAGCCAATTCCTACCTCCTATTCTTATCACACCATCCTCTGAAGAGGTTACCGTAATTGCCAATAGGGAATAGGCACCAACCGCTCTGGCTTCTTCCATGCTGAACAGGGACATAGGGTGAGACAATTGAAGTACCCCTTCATTGGATCTATCTAAAAGACTCAAATTGCATAATTCTTGTCTCTAAGGGAAGAAGAAATCCTTGAATCATGAATAGGAGATGTGAAGGAGAAGTAAAGGTAAGAAAATTAGCATTACAAGTTCTAGTCAGGCAACTAGAAAAAAGTCAGAACACGCCGATTTTCAAATGTTCATATGAAAGTCCATTGGAGTTTCTTGACAAGGGTTTCCAAAAGCATCCCTCTATTGGGTTCTGACTCATTTTTCTTTTGTCTTTCAAGGCTGGAATAATAGGCTGGAAAGAGTGGATGGATACTCAGGTGAGGGTCCAGTGACCCTGCTTGGCACTGTTTTACTGAATGAGCACAACGTTCAGCAAGCCCAATTGTGACAATGTTTAGCAATCAGGCTCAGCCAAAGTCGTGATGATGGTAGTTATCTCATACAGAATGGACTGCTGTTTAGCATCTTCTTATTAAAATGACCTGGAATTTAAAAAGATTTAGTGCTATGAGCCACATAAGAGGGAGAAAAAATGTCATTTCTTTTCTGAGTCTGTGTTACTTCACTTAGTATAATAGTTTCTAGATCCATCCATTTACCTGCAAATTTCATTATTTCATCTTTCTTTACCGCTGAATAGATCTCCATTGTGTAAATATACCATATTTCTGTTAACCATTCTTCAGTTCAGGGACGCTTAAATTGCTTCCATCTCTTAGCTATTGTGAAAAGAGCAGCAACAAACATGGTTGTACAAGTGTGTCTACAATAGGATGAGTCCTTTGGGTATATGCCAAGGAGTGGTATAACTGGGTCATATGGTAGGTTCATTTTTAGTTTTATAAGAGTTCTCCATATTGTTTTCCACAGAGGTTGCACAAGTTTGCAATACTACAAGCACTGAATGAGCATTCCTCTTTCTCCACATCCTCACCAGCATTTGGTATCATTTGTTCTCTTGATCCTAGCCAGTTTGATAGGGGTAAGGTGATACTTTAGGGTGGTTTTAATTTGCATTTCCCTAATTACTAATGATGTTGAACACTTTTTGAGATGTTTCTTAGCCATCTTTATTTCTTCCCTTAAGAACTCTCTGTTTAGATCTTTAGCCCATCTGTTAATTGGATCATTCGTTTTCTTGATTCCTTGTTTTTTGAGTTCTTTATATATTCTGGATGTGACACTGGTGAAGATTTTTTCCCATTCTCTGGGTTTTCTCTTGACTTTCTTATTTCTTTTGCTGTACAGGAGCTTTTTAGTTTAATGAATTCCCACTTGTTGATTGCCAACCTTAATTCCTGAGCAAATTCTGATTTAGAAAAATCCTTTGCTACACCTATATCCTGTAAGTTGCTACCAATATTTTCTTCTAATAGTTTCAGGGTTTCCAGTTTCACATTGAGGTTTTTGACTCATTTGGAGTTGACTTTTGTGTAAGGCAAAAGATAAAGATCTAGTTTCTTTCTTCTATGGGTGGAGATCCAGTTTTGCCAGCACTATTTGAAGATGGTGTCCTTCCTTCATGGTGTGTTTTTGGCACCTTTGTCAAATATCAGGTGACTGAAATTTCATGTACTCAGGTTTGGCCCTCCAATGATGTTCCATTGACCTATGTGTCTCTTTTTGTATCAGTACCATGCTGTTTATATGACTATAGCTATGTAATATACTTTGAGATCTGGTATAGTATTCCCCTCAGCGATGCTCTTTGTGCTCAAGGTTGCTTTGGCTATCTGGGGTCTTTTGTGCCTCCATATAGATTTAAGGATGCATTTTTTTAATTCTGTGAAGTATGTCACAGGGATTTTGATTGAGATTGCATTGAATATATTGCT
>NW_008339433.1:3121134-3130489 GCF_000622305.1 Nannospalax galili
AATTCTGCCAATCCATGAACATGGGTGGTCCTTATATCTCCTGGTGTCTTCCTCAATCTCTTTTTTTGATGATTTAAAATTTTCACTATAGAGATGTTTGGTGTCTTTTGTCTGATTTATTCCAAAATATTTTAATTTTTTTATAGCAATTGAGAATGGAAGCATTTCCCTGTATTCTTTCTCCAATTGCTTACTATTAGTATATAGAAAGGCTTCTGATTTTTGTAGGTTGATTTTATAACCTGCCACTATACTGAAAGTGTTGATCAGTTCTAGGAGTTTCCTGGTGGAACTTTTGAGATCCGTTAGGTATAGTATCATATCACCTTCAAAAAGTGATAGTTTCACCTCTACTTTTCCAACTAGTACTCCTTCAATTTTCTTTTCCTGTCTTATTGCTCTAGCAAGAGTTTCAAGCTCTATGTTGAAAAGGAGTAGAGATAGTGGAAATCCTTGTCTAATTCCTGATTTTAATGGGAATGCTTCCAGTTTTTCTCCAATTAAAATGATATTGGCTGTGGGTTTGTTATATACAGGTTTAATTATGTTGAGGTATGTTCCCTCCAGTCCAATTCCCTCTAGGACTTTAAACATATATGCATGCTAAATTTTGTCAAAAGCCATTTCTGCATCTATTGAGATGACAATGTGGTTTTTGTCTTTGAGTCCATTTATATTATTAATGATGTTTATTGACTTGCATATATTGAACCATCCCTGCATTTCTGGGATAACGCCTATTTGATCATGGTGATGACCTTTTTGATGTGTGTCTGTGTGTGGTTTGCAAGTATTTTGTTGAGAATTTTTGTATCTATGTTCATTAAGGATATGGGTCTATAGTTTTCTTTCTTTGTTGTGTCTTTACCCAGTTTGGGTATTAGAGTGATGCTGACTTCCTAGAAGGAATTTGAGAGTTCTCCCTCTGATTTTATCATTTTGAATAATTTAAGTAGGATTTGTTAGAGGTCTTCTTAAATGTCTGGTAGAATTCTGCTGTAAATCCATCAGGGCCAGGGCTTTTTTTATTTGTGGGGCTTTATATTGCTGTTTCAATTTCCTTGTATGCTGTGGGTCTGTTTAAACTGTTGATCTCTTCTTGGATTAACAGTGGAGGTTCCCATGATTTCATATATCCATCCATTTCTTTTAGACTTTCAGATTTATTAGTGTATAGGTTTTTAAGATACTCCCTTATAATGGTTTGGATCTTTTGGGTGTCTGTTGTGGTGTTTCCCCTTTCATCTCTGATTTTGTTGGTTTGGATTTGGTCTTTCTTTCTTTTGGTTAACTGGGCTAAGCATCTATCTATCTTGTTTAGCTTTTCAAAGAACCAGCTCTTAGAATCATTGTTTCTCTGTATTGTTTTCTTTGTTTCTATTTCATTAATTTCTGCTCTGATTTTCTTATTGCTTCTCTTCTGCTGGGTTTGGATTTCATTTGTTCTTGCCTTTCCAATGCCTTGAGTTTCAGTGCTAGGTCATTTATTTGGGCTCTTTCCAGTTTTTTAATGTAGGCACTTAGAGCTATAAACATCCCTCTTAGGACTGCTTTTAATGTGTCCCAGAGGTTGTGTTCTGTTGTATTGTCCTTTTCCTTGAATTCCAGGAATTCTTTTATTTCTTTCTTAATTTCTGCTTTGATCCACTTGTTGTTTAGGAGTGTGTTGTTCAATCTCCATGAATTCGTGAACTGACTGGGGCTTCGTCCATTGTTGATTTTGTTTATTGCTTTGTGGTCCAATAGAATGCATGGAATTATTTCAATATTTTTGTATTTGTTGAGGTTTGTTTTGTGGCCCATTATGTTGTCAATCTTTTAAAAACTTCCATGAGGTGCTGAATAAAAAGTGTATTCTTTGGTTTTGGGGTGGAATAATCAAAAGATGTCTGTTACGTCCATTTGTTGTATGGTATCATTTAATTCAGGCATCTCTCTGTTTATTCTTTGTCCAGTTGACCTGTCTAATGGAGAGAGTGGTGCATTGAAGTCCCCTGCTAGTACTGAGTTGGAGTTAATCTGTGTCTTAAAGTCCTTTATTGTTGTTTTTATGAATTTGGGTGCACCAGAATTTGATACATATATGTTAAGGATTATAATATCTTCTTGGTTAACTGTTCCTTTGTCCAGAATGAAGTGACCCTCCTTATCTCTTCTGATTAGTTTTACTTTGAAGTCTATTTTGTCAGATATTAGAATTGCAACCCCTGCTTGTTTCTTAGTGCCATTTGCTTGGAATATTCTTTTCCATCCTTTTACCTTAAGGTAGTGCCTGTACTTGAAGGTGAGATGGGTTTCTTGCAGAGGGCAAAGAGATGGATTTTGTTTCTTAATCCATTTGCTTAGCCTGTGTCTGTGACTGGGAAGTTCAGTCCATTGATATTTAAGGTTATTTTTGAAAGGTGTATACTGGTTGCTGTCATTTTGATTGCTGTTTCTGTTCCCTGCGTAATTTTGTGTTTCCTTGGTTATATCTTTGTTTATTTTCTTTTGTTGCCCCTAGGGTAGAGTTGCTTCTCTCTCTGCTCTATGTATTGCTTGAAGTACTCTTGGAGGGCTGGACATGTATTCTTTCAGGCTCTTCATGTCATGGAAGATTTTTCTTTCCCCCTCAACTACAATACTCATTTTTGCTGGGTATGGTATTCTGGGCTGACATCTATTGTCACGTAGAACTTGAAATACCACTGAGTCCAGGCTCTTCTGGCTTTCATAGTTTGCATTGACATGTCAGCTGTAATTCTGATGGGCTTTCCTTTGTATGTGACTTGTTGTTTGACTTGTTTTTCTTTTGCTGCTTTCAGTATTCTATCTTTGTTCTGTACACTTAGTGTTTTTACTATGATATGTCATGGGGAGTTTCCTTTCTGATCCTATCTCTTTGGTGTTCTATGTGCTTCCTGTATTTGCATGGGGATATCTTTCCTTAATTTCTGGAAATTCTCTTCTACAATCCTGTTTAAAATCTGTTCAACACCATTAACCTGAAATTCTTCACCTTCCTCTGTTCCTATGATCTGTAGATTTGGTCTTTTCATGGTGTCCCAAAACTCTTGCATATTCCATTCCTGGTTTTGCTTTTGTTTTTGTTTTTTCTTTTTTTTTTAATTTTCCATACTCTTTGCTTGAGTGGTCCAATTCTTCAACTTTATCCTCCAGTGTTGATATTTTGTTTTCCATTTCATTCATTCTAGAGGTGAGGTTTCCCCTGTTGTTTCACGTTGGCTTATTGAGTTTTGCATTTCCTTCTTCATTTTTGCTTGAGTTTCCTTCAATGTTTCTTTCTCTTTTGTGAATTCATTCAGAAGTTTATCCCTATCTTCTTTTAGCTCTTTGATTTGTTTGTTCACATGTTCTTTAAATTTGTCGAATTCTTTGATGAAGTTTATGACTGTTCTTTTAAATTCAGTGTCCTGGATTATCTCTAGGGGGTTCTCCTTGTAGACCTCTTCTACAGGATTGGTAGGGTTTGGTGGGGACATAGTTTTTGGCTTTCCATTTTATTATTCTTTCCTTGTGGTTTTGGCATGTGAATTTCTGTTGTTGTTTATGGTTCTGATATGAGAATTAAGTTAAGTATGCTTACGTTTGTATTATCTGGGTGCCTAAATTGTTTCTTTATTGGTTATATAAGGCTGGTTGGTTCAGGTTTTCTAAGGTTTATTTTGGAGGGAACTAATGGCTTCAGATCAGCTCTTCAGGGGTATCCACAGAAGCCCAATACAGGTTCCAGTCAGGTACATTCAGGCTTCCTTCATCACTTGGAGGCAGGATCCAGGCTCTCTCAGGAAGTCCTGTGCACTGTCAACTCTATGCCAGAGGGAGGCCAGAGGGAGGCCAGAGGGGGGGCAGAACTCCACACTCCCTGGAGTTCTGCTGAGATCCCAGCCTTGGCCTACCAAAGGCAGATCTGCCCTGGGACTTTTGGAGGGGTCTCACAAAATCTGAGGTAGGGGGATGGTATTGCACAATTAGGGGAAGCTCACCACCGCTCGCAGGCAAGATCCAGGGGCTGTAAGGCTGTCCTCTTGGTTCTCAGGCCCTCTGGTGTTTGGAGGCCAGAGGGAGGCCAGAACCCTGCACTCTCTGGTGGTCTGCTAAGCTCCCAGTCTGCTACCCCATGGAGGTCTGAACTCACCCTCTCAGGCTGTCTGCTAGGATCTCAACCTTAGCCGACTAAAGCCAGATCTTCCTTGGGGTCTTGTGAGGGGCCTCACAAAAAATTAAAATGAATGTTTTTTTGGTAAGAATTTCTTAAATCTTTGCTCTAGTACAAAGAAAAAAATATGTTTAAAATGCATGTTTCATATTATAGGTAGATGATGCAGGAGAAATGCTGCAATATTTTTCCTTTCTAAATCTGAAAAGGGAAAAAAAATTAGTTAACAAAACTTTGTATCTATAACAACACACAACAGATTCTAAGGAATAATATGAAATAATTAAAAAGAGACTTACAATGAATTTATATCTGTGTAGGATGAAGAAGAAATAATTAATGTTGATGTTGATAATTAACTTTTGGGAGAATGATGGATTCTAAAATAACCTGCAAGTATTTATTATAGAAATGCTAACTTTGGAAAAGCAACTGAATATGGAAGTGTTTTCATTTTTCCATCTGCAGTATTTGAAAGTAGGATGCCTACAAGAAGAAGTGAAGAGGCTGGAGATGCCCATGTCCTTTGAAATCCTGCAACTCATGTTCTAGATCTATCTATTAAGAAAGTCAATATGTTAAGAAGAAACATATGGGAACTACAGAGAAGATTCAGTGGTTAAGAGCACTAGCTTCTCTTGTAAAGGACCCATGCTTGGTTCCCAGCACACATGTGGTGACTACAATCATCCATAAATACAGTTCTAGGAGATCTGATGTTCTCCTCTCGTGTCTACTGACATTGCACACATATGGTACACATGTACGTGGAGACAAAATTCTCATACACATAAAATAATCACTGAAAAATAAATAAAATTGGAAAAGGAAGAATCTTGATGACATGGGATAAAAACTGAGCAAGAAAAAATAGTATAGAATGAGGACACTAAATTACAGGGAATGACACAAGAGATGAAATCCCATAGGTAAAGAAGTCATATTTTTAAAGTATTATAAATTTTTAAAAGGAGATTATCCTACAATTAAAAGAACTTTATTAAGCTTCACTTCTTAATTGTATTAGTCACTTTTATGTTGCTATGATAGAAACACTGACCAAAGCAATTTATAGAAAGAGGAGTTTATTTGAGCTTATGGTTCCAAGGCAATTACAGTCCATCATGGCAGGGAGGCATGGTGGATGGAGGTGGCTCGAACAGGAGCAGCAGAAGCTAAGCTCTCACATCATCACGCAGGCACAGGAAGCAAGAGAGCAACTGGAGATCTGACAAGGCTTAAGAACTCTCTAAACCCACCCCCGGTGACATGCTTCCTCCAGGATAGCCACACCTTCTAAGACCTCCCAAAACAGCACCACCATGTTTGGACAGAATGTCCAAATACTTGAAGCCTATGGGGGACATTTACATTCAGTCCACCAGATTTCATCCCCTGGCCCTCATAGGCTCCTGATCATATAAAATGCAAAATGCATTTAGTCCAACTTTTAAAAGTCCCCATAGTCATTAGCAGTCTCACTACTAATCAAAATTGGACACAGTCCAAAGTGGGCTCAGGTAAATATCTTAATTATAAGCCTCTACAAAATCAAAAGACAAATTACATACTCCCAACATGCAGTGGAACCGAATACACATTACCATTCCAAAAGGGAGGAATGGAGGCATAGTAAGGAAATACCAGACCAAAACAAGACCGAAAACCATCAGGACAAACACCAATTCCAGTAGCTCTATGTCCAAATTCTGGGACTTTACTTCCAAAGGGCTTAGATGGCTCAGCCTCTCTAGCTTTGCTGCATGCAACACACATCTCTCTCTTATGCTGGTACCACTCCCTGTGTGCAGGTCTTCTTGGCAGATGCCTTACAGCTCTGGCCTCAACCAGGCTTCATGAAATGGCCTATCAGGGCCTTCTCTAGGCAGGGGAACCCTTGCTTCACACTGCTTGGCCTCCAAGGCACTCAGAAACCGTGGAGGAAGAATTGATGATCCTCTTCACTCTTCCATCTTTCATGCCTCTAAAGCCAGCACCAGGTGAATGACACTGCCACATTTGACTGCAAGTTTGGTATGGACTACAGCCCACTATATCCATTTTAGAAGGTTTTCTCTTCAGTGGCCCCTGCAGTGTTTTCCTTTCACTAGTCAGAGGCTTAACTGTGTGTGGTCTTGCCCGGGAGGCATTCTCTCCATTGTTTAAGTTTGTATCTCTAGCCCCCACCAATCACTTTAATCTCTTTAATCACTTTAATCTCTTTATCAAAGGGACCCTCTCCAGCACATGCCAAGGCTCCAACATTTATCTTCCTAGTGCTCTTTTTAAATGCAAACTGTATTTATTTCTGCCCCATTTGCTCTTTTTCACTGTAGATCTACATAATATTCACCATTAATAGCCACGCCAACATTTCTACATTAGGCTGTCTTGAAATTTCTTCTGCTGGAGAAATTAGTTCATTGCTTTTCAACTTAACCTCAGGCAAGCTTTTAGGTGAGGCCAGATTGCAGCCAGACTCTTTGCCAAAATATCCCAAGGGCTGCTTAAGTCCTTATTTCCCTCTGGAACTACATTGTTCTCAGCAATACTTTCTTCCAGGTGTTTACTAGAATGCCCTGTTAAGCTCTACTTACAGCAGTCAACCCCTTTTTAGCCCAAACTTCCAAAGTCTTCCACATTTTTCCAAAACCCCACATGGTCAGGTTCTTCACAGCCAACAGCCCACTCTCTGGTACCAATTACTGTATTAGTCACTTTTCTGTTGCTATGATAGAAACAGTGACCCAAGCAATTTATAGAAGGAAGAGTTTATTTGAGCTTATGGTTCCAGGGGAATTACAGTCATCATGGCAAGGAGGCATTGTGGTTGGAGGAGGCTGGAGCAGGAACAGCAGAAATGAAGCTCTCACATCATCATTCAGGCACAGGAAGCAAGAGAGAAACTGGAGATCTTGCAAGGCTTAAGGACTCTTTAATCCCACCACTAGTGATGTGCTTCCTCCAGGATAGCCACAATATTACATATAATAAATTTCTTACACACAAAATCATCACTCTAAAATAAGATTAACAATCTGTCAAGCTGCACATTATCGTCTATTAAAAATGAGGAAAGTTTAAGGAAATGATACAATATATAAAAAAGAATAAATCAGAATTATGAAACATGGAAAGAATATAAAAGATTAGAAAGAGTAAGTTCTTGGGCAAGTAATATGACTCAGCAGATAAAGGTACTTGCTGCTGAGCATGATAACCTGAGTTTGGAGCCCTAGGCCAGTATCACAAAAGAGGAGCACCAACTCCCTTAAGTTGTCCACTGACTTAAGGCACAGAGGCTCTGTGACATGCTCCCACTCATGTGAATACTCAGGTACACATACACACAAATAAATTAATTAATTTTAAAAAGTGTAGGAAAAATTTTAAAGGGTAAGAAGTAAATATGAAATAATTGAGGAGAGGGCACAAGAATGAAACAAAATACAATAGCAGAGAAAGAGAACAGAAAATAAGAAAGCATTTTAGTTAGAAAGAAAAGGAATTTGAAAGAAATAATTCATGGGGGATGGAGAGATGGCTCAGTGGTTAAGAACACTGTTCTTGCAGAAGACCTGGGTTCGAATCCAAGCACACACATGGCAGCTAACAAGTGTCCATAACTCCAGTCCCAGGGGATCCAACAGCATCTTCTCTCCCCCATGGGCATTGCACGATATGGGTGCACTTACCTAGATGCAGGCAATACACGCATACACATAAAATAAAAATAATATATAAAATATACCGTTTTTTTGTTTTTTGTTTTTTTTGTTTTTTTGTTTTTTTTTGGTCATTTTGAGACAGGGTCTCCCTGTAGCCCCAGATGTCCTGGAACTCACTATGTAGACCAGGGTTTCCTTGAACTCACAGTGATCCACCTGCCTCTGCCTCCCAAGTGCTGGGACTATAGGTATGCACCACCACGCCCAGCTACAAAATATATCTTTTTAAGAAAAGAAGTAATTCATGATCTTTATCAACCCCATCCTCTCCACAGAACACTCAGGGAACATCACAGAAAAATGTGTGGGAACAATGTAAAAGTCCGTGGATGGACTGCTATAGGCAGTCAAGAATAATTGGTGAAGTCAGAGTCACATTTCTTTGAGATATGGTCAGTGGTAGAATCCTCATGTTACAGTAGATGACAACCATGCATATTGACATGGGCAGCACTAACTCGAATCAATGAGTTAAATAAATAAATGACTGACCTAATGAATGAATAAATCAAGTTCAGCTAAATAATTTGACAGACATGAGAATGTAAGACTCTAATCCCACCACTGGAGAGAGAGTCAGGCAAATCTCTACTGCTTCAAGGTCCACCTAGTCTAAATAGTTATTGGTGGGCCAGGGTTAAAGAGATAGACCATGTCTCAACGTCCCCATAATAAATAAATTAAAATTAAATTTAATTAATTATAAAGGAGGACATGAAGTTGGGAGGGAGTTGTCCTGGGGCAAGTTGGAAGGGGAGAGTGAGAGGTGGATACAATCAATATATATTGTATGAATACATGAAAATTTCAAATAAGTGAAAATTAAAATTTAAAAAGAAATTAACTTTCAATATACAAGTCCATTCACAGGAATCCAGTCAGTCTATTCAGAGTTACTTAAAGAATAACTAGTCTCCCTCACCCTGTAGTAATCAGTTGCCAAAAAATCCTTAGCTAAGGGTGGCGCCTGCTACCATTTCCCAAGTTCTATGTTGGATTTCTATCTGATTGAGTCAGCGTGGGTCTTATGCACGTTGTCACCATTGTTGGAAGTTTATATGAGCAAGTTCCCAGATGCTTGAAAGTCTGTTTCCTTGTGTTCATGCACCAACCCTGGCTCTCACAATCTTTCTGCCCCCTCCTCCACAATGATCCCTGAGCTACGGGTGAAATTTATATATAGGAGTCCTAATGCATGAAATCTGGTGGGGGAGGCATAGAAGGTAAAGATGGGGGTGGGGGGACCAAATATGATTAAGATCTATTATATGAAATGTACAAAACTCAATAAAAATATGCACTAAAAACATGCAGTGAGGAACTACCATACAGGTATTTCAAATACTTTATGAACAAAAGTGTAATAAGGGATAGCACAAGTACTAAAGCCTTTAGCTCAAGAAAATCTTTTATCAGTTATAAAGGAGAGCAATAAGAGTTTTAGGCTAGCCTGGACAACACAGTGAAA
>NW_008339433.1:3130515-3148781 GCF_000622305.1 Nannospalax galili
TAGGAACTAGAGTCTAACTTGTATTTACAAATATCCTTCAGTGTGGCTCTATGCACTGGAACTTAGTTAACATATGAAGAGTCCCATTCTTGAAAGAAATTGTGTATGGACCTCCCAGCAGCCATCTGTTGCCACAGTTTCCTTAGGTTGGTTTGGAACTTCTTACTCACCGCCTCATGTCTATTCTGGTGTTTTGTCTGGATTGAACTTGAATGGGACTTGTTCATGCTGTCATAGTTGCTGTGAGTTTGTTTGAGTAAATGATCATCTCTCTGGAAATCTCTGTTTCCTTGTGATCACCCAAAAACTCTCTTATAATCTTTCCACCTCCTATTCTGCAATGATTCCCGAGCCTTGGGGGTGGGGAGAAGTTTGATATAGGTGTCTTATTCAGGAATTAGCACACTGTTGCTTCTTTTCTCTGCACATTGGCTAGTTGTGGGTTTTGGGTTAAATCACCATCTGTTGCATAAGGAAATTTCTCTTGTGAGAGCTAAAAGATGTATTAATCTATGGATACAATAAGTCATTAAGAGTAAGTTTAATATGATCACTATTTATGACCCACCATGTTCTGTGACCTGTTGAGCCTCAATTTCTTAAACCTGTTATCAGTGTGTCTCCCAATTGGCTAGTTCCTCCAAGGGGTGGGGACTGCCATGGAGATTGGACTACTGAGGGACTGCTGGGAGCCATCTTAGGACAGAAGCTGTGAGCTGCAGGTAGCATGTGTAGTGTGGGGAATGCTCAGACAGCCAGGCAGGAGCTCAAGGACAGAATGGATTGATTCTTGTGGACCTAGAGTGAGATTGCTGGCCCCGGAGGTGTGAGTGAATGCTAGTGGTGACTGTGGGCATGGCACAGTCTGATATGGCAGGCTCTGAGCCAAGGCTCGGGGTTAGGCACTGGGTATTCATTCCTTTATAAGTTAATAAATGCACATAAAGTTATGTTAAACAGTTTGCTTGGTAGCACAGGTGTCCCAGAGGGAATTCGGGTGACAAAATTGGCATAGTCTGGCTGGATAGAGGAACTACAGCCTTGGGGATGTGGGTCTCAGAAAGCAGTGCTGTTCCCACTGCCTCTGTGGTGGATCAGCTGGGCTCTGAGTCCCATTTCCAGGAGAGAAGCCAATTAAAGCCCATATGCTTAATGGAGTTGAGGATAGTCATATGGGTTATACAATGGATTATGAAATCTATAACTAAAAAGAGGCCAGCCACACAGAAGCATGGGCCACAGCTATGTGGTAAATGTGGGGATATGTTGTGGGTATTTGAAGATTTGTTAAAGGTTACCCAAAGGATAGAAAATATTTTACCTGCTCTGAACCTAACGCCTAGGGAGAGAGTGCAGCCACTTTTCATCATAAAAGATGTGCCCCAAGCAGGGAAAGCTGAAAAGGCTGAACTGGCAGACCCAGTTGCAGAGCTGAAGAGAGATAAAGGGGGGGCATTGTGACTTGTGTAAGGTCCAAGGACTCAGAGGAAAAGAAAGATAATAATAAAAAGGGAGGGGAAGCTAACTGTGCTGTAGCTAGGAAATATTCTATGCTAGAACTGTTAAAACTAGGAAAAAACTTACAAGCAAGCAAGCAGAGAGTCCCTGGCCATGTGGCTTGTGAGAATATGGGACATGGGAGAAAACAACATTCGTCTAAGTTCTTCAGAAGCTTCACAGCTGAGTTACACAACCACCCATCTGTCCTTGTGATATAGGTTGTTCCACCTAGGACAATGCAAGGGGAAGCAGTCTTTAATGGGATGGCTGACTGAAGGCATTAAAGATACCTGGTTGTCACCAAAGGAGACTAACATGATTGTCAGGGGCTGGAACTATAAAGGAGGGGCAGGCATTACTGAGAGAACTAGGTATGAGAAAGCAATATATGATGTCCAGTTCACTAGGCCAGATGAGACTGTGTTCACAAGAGATATGAAAGAAATCTTAATTCAACTGGGACCTCGAGAATGGTGTGGGGCTTTAATGGTTTTACTAAGCCCTTTGATGTGACAGGATCTTTGTAAATTGAGAGAGGCTTTGGCAAATCTAAATGATCATGACCAGCATGTAAAATGTGTGTGTAAATAACAGAACACCCTATAAGAGATTTAAAAAAGATCGGATGGAAGAAATGGTCCACTTGGGTTACTCAAAGACAAATGTGGCAAGACTTATATCAAGCCAAAATCCCCAGATAAAAAACATTGATAGAAAACCAAATTCAGTAGTAAGGCATTTCTGGAAGGTTTTAAAACCAGAAGAACAGTTCATAAAGGACATTTGAAGGATAACAACTGTAGATGGGGTGGTTAAGAATCCCCAAGGATTAAATAAGATGCATTTCTCTTCTGATAAATGTTATACTAGGGGTAGAAGCAGGTTTTCCCACCAAGTTCTTCCCCAGCAACCTGGTTTGGTCAATGGGAAGATGACAGATGTGGCTACAGTCAGGAGGCAGAACCAGAGCCTGTCTGACTCAGGGAACCAACAAGTGCAGTGGGGACAGGAGAAGCCCCCGCCTCCTTAGCCCAGTGCAGGGCCAGGCAGCTGGAGCCAACACCTGTAAGTGTATCAAGAATAAAATAATCCAAAGGGCTAACTAAAAATGGTGAAGGCTAACCAAATTACTGCCTTGTACCCATGCTATGGTGCCTGTCTTAGTTTGTTCTTCATTGCGGTGACAAAACACTCTGACCACTACCAACTTAGGGAGAAAAGGGTTTATTTGTCTTACATCTCCCAGGTCGCAGTTCATCAGGGAGCCCAAGGTAGGAACTCAGGGCAGAAACATGGAGGCAGGAGCTGGAGCACAGGCCATGGAGGAATGCTGCATACCGGCTTGCTTCCCTGGCCCCTGCTTGCCTGCTTTCTTATGCCATACAGGCCCACCTTCCCAGGAGTGGCACCACCCACAGTGGGCTGGGCCCTCCCACATCACTCATCAAGAAGATGCCCCTCAGACATGGACACAGGCCAGTCCAATAGAGGAAATTCCCCAATTGAGGCTCCCTCAACCCAGGTGTATCAAGTTGACACTAAAGCTATCCAGCACAGTACCTAACAAGGATCTCTGGAGAAAGCAGTTAATACAAATGGACAAAACCTTTCCATGCTGTGTGAGGCCTTGTCTATGATTGATTTAATGTATAATGTTAACATTCCTTCCAGTGTTTTGCAGATGTGAAAACCATTTGAAAGATACCTGAAGAAGCAAAGGCCAGCTATAGCTGTAAGAATCTCTGGAGTTTTATGTAGGTTGGGTAACATGAAGACAGAGACTTCCAAACTATACAACTGTTAAGAAAATCTACAGTACCAGGGTTTTGTTGCCCCCTATGAGCTGTTGGTCATAGAGAGATACTAGAGGTCCTCCAATTCACCAAGGCTATTGCCATTAATGTTGGTTGTACATTAGAAAAATTGGTAAGGCCATGTTGCTGAAGACACTGCATGTTGTGAGTATGGGAAAAGAAGAAGAGATGGAAGTGAGACTAAGCCAAAAAACTCCAGGCCACTGGATGGATGACATTCATATTGCCAGAAGCCTCTATGCAGATGGTTGGGGAAGAAAGGATCCCCTATAATTCTACTCAATGATGGATCTTGGGTGCTGCACACTATGGATATACCAAATAATACCTGCAAGTGCAATAATGGCTCAACCAACATACATACAACTACAAATTTCTAATTGGATAAGGCCCACTCCTAGTGGTGGAACACACATATGGTGCTGTAGACCAGGCGAACGCCTTGTGTCAAGAAAGGCTACAGGCCCTAGTGGAGAAATCATCATGAGTGTACTGTTTAATGACTATAATACACCTACTGGGATATCTTCTAGACATCTGTATTTACATTCATGTTTGTTCAAATGGGTCTACTTCCCTCCATTTGTCTTTATAGTAGAAGAAACACCACTGAGATAGATCAGTGACCACAGCCTAAAGATGACTAATGGCTTGGCCCAAGAAGCCACTAACTTGCCATGATACAAGAGAGATCGCCCTTCATCTATCACCCCCTCCAAGGCTCAGTGACCTTAGCGGAAGATGGACAGGAAGATTGTAAGAGCGGACGAAAGGGGTGGATTGTCTCCCAATTGGCTCATCCCTCCAAAGGGTGGGGACTCCCTCAGAGCTTAGACTACTGAGAGACTGCTGGCAGCCATCTTGGGACAGAAGCTGTGAGCCATGTGTAGCACTCATGGTGTGGGGAAAACACAGCCAACCTCACAGCAACTCATGGACAGAATGTACTGACTCTTGTGTACCTGGGGCTAGATCGCTGGCCCTTCAGGCATGAACAAAATCTAGCAGTGACTATGGGCATGGTGCGGTCTGATATGGCAAACTCTGAGTTGAGGTGTGGGTATAGGTACTGGGTACTCTTTCTGTTTTAAGTTAATAAATGCACATAAAGATATGTTATATGGCTTGCTTTATAGCTCAGGAGACCCAGAGGGAATTCGGGTGACATAATGCCATCAATGGGCTCCATCTTTCGAAGCATTATTTAAATCTAATAAAGAGTATTTGGTTACTCCCATAATAATGTGCCACTTTTGAACCAGTGGGCATATCTTGCCAGACCAGTTGTTACTTCAACTCACAGGATTCACAGCTAGGTAAGAATGATGAATAGTTTTTTCCTTCTGGTAGTTAGCACAGCATCTTCCAGCATTATGAAAGGTAGCCAGCAGTGACGAGACTCTGAAGTCAACTTGATTTCTCCTTGTTTGTTCTACAGTTCATATATATAGTGTGTTCAGCAACAGTGCATTATCATTCAGTTCTGGTGGGTAACCAAGACCAGGGACAATGAGTAATATTATTTGAGGGTCTAAGGGTTCCCTGGTCAATAGTGTTTAGAGAGGAAGAGGTAATTCAATCCTGGCATTGAGGTTTAATTAATTAGTTAATTAATTAATTAATTAATTATTTTCATTAGCCTAAGATGTCTAGAAATGTAAATTGCTCCCTTTCATAAAGCACTTCCTCCCTTTAATGTCTTTTTATTATGCATATGTATATATTTTCAAAAGCCCCTATACTGGTAGGTTTCCATATGGTTTTGTCTAAAGGCCTTTAGTGTAACTTGTTCATCTGCATATGTCCTCCTCTTCTTTGCACTTCCACCATCTACCTGTTTAAACTTTTCTACTCTAATGTTCCCCCTTTCACCTTCATATCGCTGTACACCAGCCCATGCTTGTTTATTAGTTTCTTCACTTTTGAATTTTCAGACTGTTGATGTGCATATCTAATATTCTAAAGCAAGGCCTAGAGAGATGTATCAGCATTTATGATCACTAGCTGCTCTAGCAGAGGACCTGGACTAACATCTATCTGAAACTCAAACACCTGGTGATTCTACACCTTTCTTGGCCTCTGAGGGCTTTGCTTGACACATGTGCACTTACATACATGCAGGCAAAATATTCATACACATAAAATAAACATTAATAAATAAAATACTTTTTAAAAAGATTTCAAAGCTAGCTATAAGGGAGAACACATGACGATTGTTTCTCTGAGTCTGGGTTGCTTCACTCAGAATGATTGCTAATAGTTCCATCAATTTGCCTGCAAATTTCATAATTTCTTTTTGTAAAGAGCTGAATAATACTCCATTGTGTATATGTATCACACCTTCATTATACATTCAACATCTGATGAACATCTAGGCTGCTTCTAATCTGTAGCTATTATGAAAATGGTAGCAAAAAACGTGGAGAAAAGGTATTTTTGTAGTAGGTAGGGTCTTTGGGGCATATGTCCAAGAGTGGTATGGCTGGGTTATATGGTAGATCAATTTCAATGATTTTTGTGGAATCTCCACCCTGATTCCTATAGTGACTGCACCAATTTGCACTTCCACCAGTAGTGGATAACTATTCCCATTTCTCCACATCCTTGCCAGCACTTGTTGTTATTTGAATTTGAATATTTGCCATTGTAAAAGGAGTAAGATAAAATCTCAAAGTGCTTTTGATATGCATTTACCTGATGACTAAATCCTCCTAACTAGCCACTCTTTGCAGACTTTTGTTTCTGATTTAGCATGCTATGACTAGCAGATACAAATCTTTGAACTGTATTAACTTAAAGCCCTAGCTCCTACCAACCAAATGGTGGGTATCAGCAGAGACCATCTGATGACTATAGCTGAGATTTCTCTACTGATGTGACAACCTACTTAATGTTTCCACCAGTGTATTTGAAAAGTATTTGATTTGTCACATTTTTTCTTCAGTTACTATAAAATCTAGATGAAACTGCTTCCATGTTGGAATATGGAATATGGGGTAACGATTTTTGTATTCCTGGGTCATGGTCACTCATATTTGGCTCCAGAATAAACTATCTCTTATCCTCTTTGAGGTGAGAGCTATGCTTTTCTGTCAATAGTCATATGAGCCCCACTTTATGACTGGGACTAGTGCCCTCCTTACAGAGGCCTTGAGAGACATTGTTCATTATTTCATTTTATTTTATTTTTTCCATTTAAAGATATGCAGCAGGTTATACTTGTGAGAAAATCTGACCTCCCCACACAACCAAACTTTCTATGCCTTGATCTTGGGCTTCTCAGCCATCATATCTATGAATAATAATTTTTTCTTTCTTATGTATTATTCAGACTAATGTAGTAGGTCAAATATACTGGGACAAATACATGGGGTCATTCACATGAAACCTACTTTGATATTTAACAGCTTCATTTTGTGTACTAGGAGATAATTTTTTATTGACCAAAAAGGAAATAAGAAAGTTGGTGGAGCAAGAAATAGATTTATTTTAATTTTTTTTAAAGTTCAGGATGAAGATGTGACAAAAACATGAGTTCAGGTGAACAAAATTAGATGATATTTAACTTCGTTTTCATAAATATCATTAGCTCAACCCAACTCTGTAATATATAAAAAGCAGTATTTAAAGCAAACTTCATTTTGGTTTTTAAATTGGCAATTGAAAATAGGGAGAGTTTTAATAGTTACAAATACCTATGTGAATGACAGAACATAAAATAACTTTTATGATGTGTCCTGAGATGGACACAAGTTAAAAATAAACTCAGAGAATATATGATGAATCTCTTGATAAGATTCTATTCACTGCTGAATGTAAGGTAAAAACGCCATTGTCTCCAGCCATCGTTGGTATTTAAATAACAAAGGGAAGACTGTCCACTTATACTTTTCTTTGAACCTGAATCTGAATCACACTGCTGGAAATTTTCCTCTGAGCTAAGAAAGATAAAATTGATTGAGTAATGGGATTTAATTCTCATTATCCTGTACTATTATTTTAAAACTGCTTCTGAAAAACAAAAGGCTATTTGTGAGACATATGTTATTAGCAGGGTGGATTAAAATGAAAGCTTATAATGAGATTTTAAGGAGATGCCATTCAACTGTAAGAAGAAAAGATCTTCAATTCAAACTGGACTAAACTGAATACTGTCTCCTGTGTGCCTTGGCTGTGTCTTAGTCCATTTCATCTATTTCTTTCTTGTTAAATGGAATGAATGCATTGTAAATTTATTGTATGGAAAATAGCTATCAAGGCAGCCCACATAATAGTTTCTCAATAACTTATAGTTATTATTATTGTCTTCATTTTATGTAGTTTGCCTTGATGGTAAAAAAAGGGATATGTTTTAGATAGTTACAGTTTTTATATCACTTGGGCAAATGCTAATTGCTACTCAAACAATGTCATTTTAAATTCTTTCAGTCACTACAATAAAACCCAACTGTATTTCCCACAAGTAGCATTCACAAACAAAAACACGGTGCAAAAATATTGTGAAACTTCCAAAGTATTATTCGGCAGGCCTACCAATAGTTTAACAGGCTTTCTGTTATCCCTTCTCTCGCTCCCTTTTGATCCAAACTGCCTTTTCTCCCTTGCTAACTAAAGCCTAGATTCCTCTAATTCTACATATGCTTGAAATATCAATGACAACATTTATTCATTTATATACTGTTTCCTTACAGCAAATTAGAAATGTTTAATTTTGACTTTTCATAATTGAGTATTTGTGTTTATTTGTGCTTGTACACAAGATTTGCATCAGTTATCTTGATATGGAGTACCTGTTCCTCCTAAGAATGATGAACTATGCAGTATCAAATAAGTAAAGGCAGAATTTATCTCTTGGAGCTAAAAAAAGGTTATGCCTCACATATGTCAGTCTGTGTAACAGCCATTTGTTTGTACCTTCAAAAAATATAACCTGTTTTATACCCATTAAGCCACTAATATCTCTATCTCATAAGTATCTTTGTACAAACTCTGGACATTTATAATTCACTTTCTAGACAAGGAAAGTAAAATTGAATGTGTGGACCTCCCCAGGCAATAGTGAATGAGAAATTGTCTTTTACAAATGAAAAGAAAATATTTAAAGATGTATGTATAATATATATACACATATTTGTGAGCATATATATTTTTGAAACAAAATATCACTTTGCAGTCTAGGCTAGCCTCAAACTCAGTGCATAGCCTAGGCTGGCCTTGAATTCACAATTATTCTGCCTCACCTTCCCAGACCCCAAGATTATAAGCATAAACAACCCTCCCTGACTATATAATGTTTATATATCTATCTTTCTAGGCACAGGAAGATGTTGAGAGAAGATAAAAACAAGTTTGGTTTTCATGAGAGTTATTGTACAAAAACATTGAAACTGGTCGTGGCCTTTTTGTATCTTTTTAATTGAATGAGGTTTTGGCAGGGTATTGTTTTCTTTCACTCATGATGATTCAGTGAGTGTATCTGCAAATAAACTATATTACCTCTAAAAATATGTAACCTTTACCATAATTTTACATGTGTCCATGATTCAAGTATGTAGGAAGGAATTTCACAGTGTGAATAGTACCTTCCTTCATTATGAAAGCAAGCCAGAAGGGATAAAGATTTGATGTCAGTGACAGCTTGAATTCTCCTCATTTTTCTACAGATCATGTATGTAGAGTCTTCAGCAGTAATGTCTTTCTGTGATGTTCTGCTGGGTAACCAAGAGCAGGGACAATGGCAAGTATTGTTTCAGGGTCTATAGGATGCCTAGTTAACAACTTCAAAAGAAGGAGCCCATCTCAGGCATTGGGCTTTTACTTTGCTAACCTATGCTACCTAGTAGGGGAACTGTCCCCTGTTATAAGGTGGGTGTTGGATGACCACAGGGAAACAGTTTTCCAGACAACTGAAAGATACTCATGTGAACAGCAATAGTGACAGAATTCAAAAGTTCCAGCTATGGTGAAATCAGACAAAATCCCATCATAAATATGGGAAGGTGGCTAAGAAATCCTAACCCTACCTGAGGGACTCTTGGCAGCCAGTTGCTGCTGGGAGGAGAAGAGCTAATCTAATTTGAGCAAAAGACACTTGGTAAGCTTGGGCTGGCTCCAGTAGACGCTCACATACTAGAAGGCCTCTTGGGGGACAGAAGTTCAATTCCGTAGCCTTAAAAGATACATATATAGACGTTTATGCATATATATATATATATATATGTGTGTGTGTGTGTGTGTGTGTGCATACACATGTATATGGATTTATTAAATTAGTTTACAGGATAGAGTCCAAGTAGTCCAAAAATGGCTGCCCCACATAACTTTCCATAAAATAAAAAATGAATGATTTTAAAACTCTTTCTTTGAATGGTTAGAAGATGAGAAGATCTAAGTTGTGAACATACTGCAATTATTTTCTAGAGTTTGTTAAGGGAAAATAAAAACTATTCTTTTCAAAAGGCACATACAGTACTTCAAAGGTATTAATTATGTTAAAATTTCCAGAATTAAGAATACATTTAGATGCCAAGTTGCTATCAGGTGCTTCAAACCATCATACTGCTAACAAAAGAACTATTTTTATGATATGTATTTTTGTGCATGAAAAGTTGTACCATTTAACAAAGGGAAAGAATATAAAAAAACTTTCTTCAATTTTTATAGCTCATATTGAAAGATAGGGAAGAGAAATTTTATTCTTAATATCTACATCTATAACCTAATGAAAACATCTGGTAAGACTTTTTAAAAATTTTATTTATATTGTTAATGACACAATACTACAAACTGGGTAAATTTTAAACAAAATGTTTTGTTTGGACACGTGTCTGGTTGACAGGTAAGTATGATTCTTTTTTATTTTATTTTATTTATTTTTATTTCGTGTGTATGAGTGTTATACCTACATGTATGTAAAAGCACCTGTGTCATGCAATGTCCATGGTGGTCAGAAAAGGGTGGCATATCCCATGGAACTGGAGTTATGGAGTAATCCAATATGTGTATCGTGGGAACTGAACCCTGATCTTCTACAAGCATAGACAGTGCTCTCAACTGCAGAATCATCTCTAGAGCTCCCTGAGTAGAATTCTTGTTTGCAGAGTATTGAGGTAATTTAAGTGATGAGTTGATAAGTGACAGGTAAATAAATCAGTCTCCCTTCATCTATCTCTCTCCCCCCTCTCTGCTTATTCTTTTATTTTCTTTAACCAGAATTCAATCACAGGGCTTCTACCCTAATAGTTTTATCTAATGCTGATCATATAATTGTCAAACTACATTTTCGCCTTCTCAATACATCATTTGGAAGATTACACATCCATGTTAGTATCAGGGGGACAAGGTATACTTAAATCATAGCAGATTTCTTTGGATCTTTTTTTCAACTTTTGTTTTTCCTGAAGAAACATAGACATTTAGCAAATACAGAGTCTCTGATAAATAATTTTTATTTAATATTTTGTTAATTCTTTGAGACTTTCATACACTATATTTTGATCATATTCACCATTCTCCCCCAACTCCTGCCAGATCAACACCCATAGGCCTAACAACTCAACCTTATGTTCTCATTTTTTAAAATCCAGCAAGTGCTATTTCTACAACGTGATGAAGGTACAAGAATAAGAGACTACAGAGCTATTAGCCATAAATGGGGCACACACACACACACACACACACATATATATATATATATATCTGCCAGGGCCTGAGGCCATGGGCGAGGCAAGAAGGCGCCTAAAGGAAACGGCCGGGGCGTGACCAGACTTGTTTGGTGCCTAGAGGAAGTGGTTGGGGCGCAGCCAGACTTGTTTTGAAGAATCGCTAATTGGCTCCTGTCATTTCCGTGCATCTTGGCAGTGCGTGACCACTTCATGAACACTATGCTGTGCTGTGGAGAGGAGACTGTGTGCTCAAGTTCACCTTTAACATGATTGGACTCTTGGTTGGGGAGGGGATTTTCCTTTGTGGTTTTTGCATTCATAAGCCCTGTCACGCCTGCAATAAATGAGTTCCTGCTTGATTGGCTCCTTGTTGCTTCTGGCTGTGGGTAACAGACAGACAGCTCACCTTCCTTTCCCTGGCTCCTGTGTCGGGGCAGGATCTCTGACATATATCACCATCTCTTCCCAAGTCTTACAGATTATCAAAGAGAGTGGATAGAAAGATTATACAAGTCAGAAATTGTGGATAACTGCACTTTAATACTGTGGATAAGTGGAGTGAAAACAAGGCCATCATATACATCAAGTCACAGTGGTTGTCGTTGTATGCACAAGACCCATTGAAGCTCAAGCTAGTCAAAATTGCAGCATGTAGGGGGATGGTGGGCAGGAAGTCCCACATATAGCTGAGGAGTTATTGGAAATTTATAGCTGTGGGAAGAGGGAGAGTTAGTATTCATTAAGAGTGTGACCCTGGTCAGTCAACCATGCTCCAATGGAAGGCCAGACATCAAATAATGCTTTAAAAATTAAATCTTGGTTGTTTTGGAATTATATACTTTATCTGAAATTATATTGTTCTAAAAGGCAGGCCGTGGTGGTGAACATCTGCTATCTCAGGATTCAGGGAGTCTTAGACAGAAGAATCACAAGTTTGGGACTACCCAAGGATACATTGTAACTCTACCTCAAAAAAAAGAAATTTAATTTTTCCATTTCCTGGCCATTAAACTTTAGTTTTTACCTCTTGGAAATAAGGTATTAATTTGTATTTTATTTTTCATTTTGATTTAAATTAATCTATTTCAATTGATTTAATTTTAAAAACTTGCAATTTTTCCAGTTATAATTTACTTACTTTATTCACGTTATAATTTCATTTTATAGTGAACTTTGACCGTAAAGGTAACATTTGTGAATAGGAAAGACTTTCTTTCCTCAAACTGTATCAACAGATATTCCTGTGGGTCCCATAATTTTCCAAAACATTTAGCCAAGTTGATAATATTCACTGTGACTATATTTGATGGCAAATGACTATGATGCCTGAATAAAGTATAACCTGACTTTCAGCATTCATTTTAACAAAGTGTGAGCTCCGAACTGCTCCAAGAACCAGTTACTTTAGATTTCTTCCAGAACTGTGCTCTCAAGCAAAGACCTTGTTCTATCTTTATTGAAAAATTATATTCACTATCACTGGGAAAAAAGACCTTGTCTTATCAAAGGTTTATATGCCTTCTGACTTCTACTGACCTATACACACAACAGGACAGCAGCACACATAACAACAAACATTTTCAATATAATACCACCTGTTGTTTACAGCACAAAATGGGATAATCATTTGCTTCCGAGGTTGCTGCTTTCAGTAATGATATTATCACAACATACACATACACATATGTACATTTTTCTGGGTCAAGGATAAAGGATAGTCATAAGGAAATAAAGCTATATATTTAGGTTACAAGAGAATCCTAAGACCTAGTGAGCTTGTTCACATTGTGTGCAAGATAAGATAGTGCTCCAGAAGTCATTCCTGCATCCATGCTAATCTACCCAAAGTGAATGGCTTTCCTTTTCTTTATATATCAAGAAAGTACACCACTTGAAATTTCAAACAAATGGGATTTTATATGTGGCCCATTTTGCTACGAGATTCATATTTTGATACATGAGAACTCAGACCTAGCAATTAAAGAGAAAAAAATGCGTAAATTGGCAAATAGATATTAATGAAACATAGTAAGGCATAACAGCAATCTGCTTTTACTGTGAAAAAAGAGAAAATATCTAAATTATTTAACAAGAAGAGTATACATGACCAAATCAGGCTTAGATGCTTGTCTTTCACAAGAGTTGCAATATTTTTTATTAATGTGCACTGACTTCCCTGACCTTATATCCTCCTTATAAGGATAAAGGAAAATAACTGGTTTTGAATTTTGAGGGTAGAAATGCACATAAACTCTATCTCTACAAAGTGACTCTACTAATTTATAAGGATAGTTACTAGAATAAATACAATTCACAAGTAGTCCATGAAAGATGGTATTTTGTGAAGCTAAACAGGAAATGTAATTTCAGTATGACTGAAGTTGAACATCAGGCTTAAAGAGAACTAAATACATTCCTAGACATCATTATTATGATTCTGCATAGACTCCAACCTTCTTAGAATCGCATTTTATTCTTCCTTTAGGATCCATAGAATTGATAAATCCTAGTGTAATTTGCTGTCACTTTAAAATTTTGATAGAAGAGATATCAAATTTCAGGGTGATGAAACAGATCTGTCTTTCTTATTTTTGAACTTCTAGATTAGTTAAATTAACATTTTTTTCCATTTAAGACCCCCCCAAATAATTTGAAAAAGACCCCTAAACTATAGAGAAGGCTATGAAAGAGTACTTAGTGAAGACTGATAGGTATAATTTCAGTACTACTGGATAATAGCTGAATTGGTGCCTTCAAATAGCATGCTATAAGGAACTTGAGGATTGGAAATCTCTATATGCAATATGTGAAAAATCATATGATATTTATCTTTCTGAGTCTTGTTTATTTTGCTTAAATGATTATCTAATTCTATTCATTGTCCCCCAAATGACATAATTTTGGACTTCTTTAATGGCTGAACAATATTTATATATATTCTTCATAAGTAACATCTTTCTATTTTTAATTTAATGTTTTAGTCTACTATTTCAATTTCATGTGTATGCGTGCTTACACGTGTGTAAGTGTACCAATGTCATGCAATGCCCACGGAAGTCAGAAGAGGATGTCCGATGCCCTGGAACTGGAATTATAGATGATTGTTAGCCTCCATGTGGGTGCTGGTAATCGAACCCAGGTCCTCTGAAAGAGTATTCAGTGCCCGTAACTGCTGAGCCATCTCTCCAGCCACATAGCTATTGCTTTTACGTTTAAATTTTTAAAAATGTATATAAATCACCAGGCATGGTGGCACATGCTTTTAGTTCCAGCACTCAGGAGGCAGAGGCAGGCAGATCTCTGTGAGATTGAGGCCAGCCTGGTCTACATAGTGAGTTCCAGGAGAGCTCGCTGGGGCTACAGGGAGACATAAACTATAAGAAGAGCAACAACAATAACAATAACAAAAACAAAAACGACAAATTTATATAAATCATCACTGGGCATAGTGGCACATGTCTTTAGTCTCAGCACTTGGAAGGTGGACACAGGTGTATTTCTGTGAGTGTGAACCCAGCCTGGTCTGCATAGTGAGTTCGGGCCTGCTGGGATACAGGGAGACCTTGTCTCAAGAAGACCCAAAAAAGTTTATATAAATTTAATGTGCTTCATTACAGACATTTTGACTTATGCATATCAATACTGTGCTCACATGTAATGCCCAATTGCCTTCTCTTGTTCTTCCCTCCTCTTCTAATTGGTTGAAATAATTCTTTTGTCCACTTTCATGTCATGTATATGGCTATGGCTTATTTCAGTCAACATCATGATGTTTATGATCTTTAAGTCTATTTTCCTGAAAATTATGTAATTATGTTCCTCCTTAATGGTTACATTGTGTTGTATGTTTGTATATGTATCACACTGTCTTTATATATTCCTCTGTTTGTAGAAATCTAAGCTGGGCCCCTGATTTGCTAATATGAATATTTAAATAATACTGCTATAAACATAGATGTGCTGATAGCTGTCTGTTAACATAGAATACACTCTAATTTAACCATGAGTGGGATAACTGGATGAAATGCTGCTTCTAGTTTTTTATTGTTTCAAGAAAATTTCATATTGATTTCTGAATGCAATAGTTATTATTCCCACCAGGCATGTTTGTCAGTTCCTTGTTTCCCCTAATTTGCTGTTCTCCCTTTTCTTGATAGCCGTTCTCACTGGAGTGAGATAAAATCTCAGTTTACTTTTAATTTACTTTTCAATGATTACTAAGAATATGGAGGGCTTTTAAAAATCTGGATAAGTCATTTGTGCATCTTTGAAATATATTCATGTACCCACTTATTGATGGAACTATTTGTTTTTATAAGAACATTTGAAAACTTTTTACATTCTAGATATTAATCCTCCATCATATAAATATCTGACATTTTTCCTGTTCTATGAACTGTCTCTTAATTCTAAAAGTTTTTCCACTACCGTTCCAATATTTTTATTTAGTGCTACAGAATTGTCCATTCTAGATATTATTTTCTGACCCAATGGCATGATGTACAGAAAAAATGTTACTTATTTGTACATCTTCAAATGTTTTATTTAACTATTCCTATAACAGTCTCTCTGATGCTTAAACTTTTCAGTATGTCCTTGTGAGGTCGTTCTGATACAAGATATGTAAATAATTATATATGAGACAAACAAGGAAAAATCACAGGTATAGTCTGATAGCTATGTTTCCAAAGTGCCATATGACCTGTTTATGGTTAAACATGCTTGAAGTTACAATTATATTGCTCCTGCTATATAAGAAAACAAGGCACCAAGACATTTTTCCAGCCATGTGCATTAAAACCCTGATATCATTACAGTATCATTTACATTGTGGTATTCACATTCTCCCTGTAACTTTTTATACAAATTCATCAGAAGAAATGCTGGAATACCCTAAAAATGAGATCAGGTCCATCATGAATGTGCCACACAGCTCATATATGTGTCTGTATTATCTGAGTTAAGAACCCATTGCTAGACCAGTAACATGTTGTGGAGAGAACCTATTCCTATTATTCTGTTAAATGGACATATTATTAAAATCCCTTCATTGGGTGCTTCCAGAATGAGATGGTGGCATAGACAGTAAAATATTCTTTCATGTGAGACTATGAATGACAGAATCAGGCTAACCAAAGAAAGTCTATATTCTGAAAAGTTAGAACTAACATAGGAACTGTTACTTAGTTAAACCCTGTCTTTGGGGTGTATGGATTACTTTGCTAAATAAACTTCTACTTAAATTGTCTTTTAATTGAATACTTTTCTTTAAGAAGACTTGAACTGAGATCAATACAACCTATTAATAATTCTCGTCTCTATTACAGTGCCTTATGTTATTCTCTCAACCAGACATTGTGGCAGAGTATCACCAGTATCCCTAGTTCTAGTTGATTTTTGTTTTCAAGTCCCCATATAAGCTCAATCTCAAACAACAGGACCCCTCTCAAGATGGTGCCTGGATATATCCCTTCACAACACAAGGAATAATACAGCAGACTTCCTCACTAACACTGTCCTGTCATATAGGAGCCATCATAACACCAAAGATCATTGTGGGTTGATGTCTTCTAAGAACATGGGTTTGTCTTTTTGGTAAGAATTGCAATCTGTTGTCACTAACTAGTGTTTCCTTCATCACTTTGTGATGTGGCTTTGTCGTTTCTTCCTTCAGTGTGGTCATTTTCCTATTTTTCCCCACATAGCCAATTGTTTCATAAAATTTACTTGTTTCTTCACCACTTTTGTGTTTCCTATTTTATTTTTCTTTCCTTCAGAACATAGTGTTTTGTGGGCTACCCTGACTTTGCTCACTCATAGTGTCACATGAACAAGTACTTTACTTTCTATGCCACCATCTGATCCTGGAAGCACCCAACTCTATTTTATCTGTCAAAAAACATGTAGCATAGGGGCTGGAGAGATGGCTCAGAGGCTAAGAACACTGGCTGTTGTAGCAGAAGGCCAGGGTTCGAAACCCAGCACCCACATGGCAGCTAACAATTGGCCTTAACTCCAGTTCCAGGGGATCTGACAACCTCTTCTGTCCTCTGCAGGCATTGCATGACACGGGTGTACTTACCTACATGCAAGCAATACACTCATACATATAAATTAAAAATAATAAACAAAAACTTTTAAAAACAATTTAAAAAGATATAGCATAATATAGTATACTTTACTAATTTTTAAAAGAATGTTCTCTGTGCATTTCTAGGATATTTATTTTCTTTATTACTATGCAGTTTATTACATGAAATTTAATTATGCTTATATAAATCCTATGCAACATGACTTTAACCCGCTTAAAGCCCTTCCACCCTGAAATGTGATTAAATCATATTAATTGTGATATTTTTATTTCTTTTTATTGAATTCTATATATTATTTTCTTCCCTTACATTCTCTTAACTATGAATTCCACAAAATTGTGATATCACTTTATAAGACATCTAAGATTTATAAGTCTTTTGAATATATTTTTGGAGTACTTGAATTTTTTTGAAATAAAAAATAAAATTTACAAATAAAATATTAATCAAATTCTATATTATGCTTTAGGAAAGTATGTATTGTCATCTTTAGGTTTTGATATGTAGTTAAACAAAATATCTTTATTATTTTCTTACAATAAAGTCAATTATTTTAACACTTTAAAATTCATCATGGTTTTTTCTATTCTACAAAATGGTTTAATATTTGTAGAGCAGTATTTATATCAAGCTCAGTAGTACAAAGATGTCTCACAAGCCTCAGGCATGATGATAATTCTTTTTTTTTTTGTCTTTTTGACACAGGGTCTCCCTGTAGCCCCAGCTGTCCTGGAACTCACTATGTAGACCAGGCTGGACTTGAACTCACAGAGATCTGCCTACCTCTGCCTATGATGATAGTTTTTAATTCTCAACTGTAACACTGATAATCTTTTAGATATTGTGGCTTCTTAAAATTTTTCTATTGGTGACTCCTTTTGTGCAAGAAATTTTTACATAACACTAAGCATGTAGGTATATGAAATATGTATACAATTCAAATATTTACTTACAATAAATCACAGAGAATGCTATTTTTAAAGAGTTCTTTGGGGGTGGAGAGTTGACTCAGTAGTTAAGAGCACTGGCTACTCTCACAGAGGACCCAGTTACAATTCCTAGTACCCACATGGCAGCTAACAACCATCCATATGTGTGTGTGTGTGTGTGTGTGTGTGTGTGTGAGAGAGAGAGAGAGAGAGAGAGAGAGAGACAGAGAGAGAGACAGAGAGAGAGAGAGAGAGACAGAGAGAGAG
>NW_008339433.1:3148792-3173606 GCF_000622305.1 Nannospalax galili
GTTCAAATAAGAGAGGGGAGTTACATATAATAAAAATATGTGAAACTTGCAAAAAATTTAAAAACACATAAAACCCCTCAGATTTCTCTGTGTAGTGTTCATATGTGAATCCATGAGATAATGGTATGGATTCATATGTGAATACTACACATTGAATGATTTACTGTGCATTAAATTTGTGTTATACCTTTAGATAGGAGTCAAAGGACTTAAACAAGCACATTATTTATGACATTATTATGCCTTTTAAAATTACCCTTTTGTTAATTCTAAAAGTTCAGTAAGTACCTACAACATTTTTTGTTTTATTTTTTTTCAATACATATTTGAAATATATATGCATTGAATGTATACCTCTATAGACCCTCACAGGATTTCATGGACTCTGTCATATACGTTAAGGCCTGTTGAGTCAAGTTTGTTTACTCAGACGTCTCTCAGTGCAAGTTCATCTACTGGAGTCAAGTCATCCTATCTAGAGTGCCTCCCTTAAAGAAAATCAGCCCTCCCTCACCCAGCAGTAATCAGCTGCTAATGTTTTTTTTTTTCGCTAAGGTTGAGATCTGCGGCCTATTTCCCCCAGTCTATGCTGTCTTTTTGTATGCATAAGTTTGCATTTGTCATGTGTGTGCTGACACCATTGCTGATGGTTCATGTAAACAATTTTCCAGAGCTTTGAAATACTCCATTTCCTTATGATCATGTGCCAACTTTGGCTTTACAGTCTTTCTGGTCCCACTCTGCAACAGTTCCTGAGCCATGGGAGGGTGAGGTTTAATAATGGTCCTATCCAGGGACATGCTCTCTCCAGTCTCTTAATCTCTACACTTTTGTAAGTTTCCTTCTTTGTGTGTCACACTCTTCTGCAGGAGGAATCTTCACTACTGAAAGTTGAGAGATGTGTTAGGATTCCCTGTACCCCTGTTCCACTATGGTCCATGAGACTTAGGTGTAGAGGTTCCGTTGTAGATGTATCACTTAGGACTAGGTACCACTCAGACTATTATTCTCCACCTGTGATTAGTTGTGGTACTTTGTAATCATCTCCATCTATTGCAAAAATCCTTTTTTTTTGGATGAGTGGCAAATGGTATTCTTAAATATAATGGTTCATTGCTAAGACCCCCAAATGAGTGAGACTGTAAATCAGTTGCTTTTCTGAATCTGTTACTTCACTTATTACAACAGTTTCTAGTTCCATCCATTTACTTCCACATTTCATGATTTTGTCTTTCTTTACCGTTGAGTAGAACTTCACTGTGTAAATGTATCATATTTTCATTATCCATTCCTTAATTTAGGGACATTTAGGTTGCTTCCATTCCTTAGGTATTGTTAAAAGAGAATTAACAAAAACTGATTCATAAGTATCTCTATGGTAGGGCAAGTCCTTTGTTTATATGCCAAGGGGTGGTATAACTGAACCATATGGTAGATGCAGTTTTAGTTTATTAAGAGTTCACACTGTTTTCCATGGTTGGATGAGTTTGCAATCACACCAGCAGTGAATGAGTATTACCCTTTCTCTACATCCTTACCAGCATTTTGTGTCATTGTTCACTTTATCTTAGCCAGTCTGGCTGGGGAAAGATAAAATCGTATATAGGATTTTATTTACATTTCCCATTTTTTTTAATTAGACAGTTTGTTTTCTTGAATTTTTTTAGTTCTTTGTATACTCTAGATATTAATACTCTATCATATCAGATGTGTGTAGTGCAAATTTTCTCTCACTTTTTAAGTTTCTTTTCACTTCCGTGGTTGTTTCTTTCACTATTCAGACACGTTTTAGTTTAGTGTGGTCCTGCTTGTCAAATGTTGACCTTAATGCCTGAGCAAATGGATGATGTCTAATTTAGGAAGTCCTTTCCTGCACCTATATATTTTAGAATACTGTCTATGTTTTCTTCTAATAGTTTCTGATTTTCAGGTTTCACATTGAGGTGTTTGATCTATTTGGAGTTGACTTTTGTGCAGGGTAAAAGATAAGGGTCCAATTTCATTCTACAGGTGGAGATTCAGTTTTGCAGGTACCATCCAGTGTCTTTTGTGATTTCATACAAATTTTAGGATTTTTTTTCCTATTTCTGTGAAGAATGTCATGCAGATTTTGATTGGCATTTCATTGAATATGTAAATTTCTTTTGTTATGATAGTCATTTTCAAAAAAATATATTCATCCTGTTCATGAGCATGTGAGGACTTTACATCTCTTTGTAAAGATATAGAATTTTCATTGTAGAGATCTTTAATGTGTTTGGTTAGGTTTATTCCAAGATAAATGAGGGCATTTATAAAAAAAATTTCTTTGAATGCTTAATATTGATATGAATTTTCAGAAATTGATTTTGTAACCTGCCCCTTTGCTAAATGTGTTAATCATTTCTAGTTTTCTGGTGGAACTTTTGGGATATGTTATGCATAATATAGTATCTTAAAAAGGGATATTTTTCCCTCTTCTTTCCCACCTACTCTCACTTTAATTTGTTTCCTTCGTCTCATTACTCTAGCAAGAGTTTCACATTGTTGTTAAAAGAAGTGAGATTATTGGACAACCTTGTCTCCTCCTTGATTTTATTTATAATGATTCCAGTTTTTCTACATTTAGAATGATCTTGACTGTGGGTTTTTTGTATATAGCCTTAATTATGTTGAGCTGTGTTTCCTTTAGTCCAAATCACTCTAGGTGTTTTATCATAAATACATGTTGGGTATTTTCAAAAGCCTTTTCTACATCTATTGAGATGTTTATGAGTATTTTGTTGTGAATATTTGCATCAATATTCACTAAGGATATTGGCCTATGGATTTCTTTTTTGTTTTGTGCTTACCTGGTTTTGGTACAAGAGTACGATCTTGGATTCTTAAAAGGAGTTTGAGAATTCTCCTTATGCTTCTATCTTTTTCAGTAATTTAAGGAGTATTATAGATCTTTGAAGGACTGGTAAATTTCTGCTCTGACTCCATCTGTAGCCATGTTATTTTTTAGCTTGGGAAGATTTTATTACTCTTTCAATTACCTTATTTCTTATTGATCTGTTTAAATTGTTTATCTCTTCTTGGTTGAACACTAGTGGATCAATAGAATTTAGAAATTTGTCCATTTGTTTCACATTTTGAAATTTAATAGAGAATACAGTTTTTGAAATATTTTTGTGTAACGTTCTGGGTCTTCTTGTTTTCTCTTGTGCTAGTTCACTTTTTTCATCTCTGATTCTTTTGATTTGAATTTGATCTTTCTTTCTTTTCGTTACCTTGCCCATGTGTCTGTCTATCTTATCTTTTAAAAAAATTATTGTGGCCGGGCATGGTGGCACACACCTTTAATCCCAGCACTCAGGAGGCAGACGCAGGCAGATCTCTGTGAGTTCAAGGCCAGCCTGGTCTACATAGTGAGTTCCAGGACAGCTTGGAGACCCTGTCTCGAAAAGACAAAAAAAAAAAAATTATTGCGCTTTTGTATGTTTCATACAATAGTTCTTTACCAAATTCAGGCCCCTCCCCAAACCACATCCTCCCAACCACCCCATCGGACCTCATGTATTCCATTACACATGTTACATCCTATTCAGTAAATCATTTGTACCCAGATGTCCATCGGTCCAAATTCATCCACTGGAGAACAGTCAGCCTCTCTGGAGATCTTTGCTAATGCCTACTCTCCCTCATTCAGTAGTAATCATTCTCCAATATTTCCCAGATTAGGGCCTACCCATCACCCATTTCCCTCACTCCACTCTGGGTTCTTGTCTGATTGAGTTTGCATGGGTCTCGTGCTCCATGACACCATTGCCCCAAGTTCACAGGTGCAAGCTTCCAGTGGCCTGAATGTCACCAGTCAATGACCACAATTCAAGCCTGAAAGGGCTTGGGGGCCCAGAGGTATAGGTGCAGAAGAAATCAGGATGCAGGGGATGCAGAGGCATGTGAACCAATGCATGCTTTATTCTAAGAATCATCCTTATTTATAGTACAACAAGAGGAAAATAAAATGTTCTTTTCAAGCCAAATTACCTCATCATGATATTTACAATACTTTTATGATATTTGCAGTACCTTTGTGTTCCCCGGGCTCAGCCCTTTTTGGAATCGTACCTATCCTTCCATGCCTATTAAACATTCTGTTCTTTACCTATAACTTTATTAGTTACACAGCCTTATTATACAAGCTTACTTATGTACGTTTAATAGGGTTCAAGGAACTGTCAGTGTCATGATAAAAATCACTACAGAAGAACATCCAAGTTCTCAGGGAACTGAAGTTTCCCGGTCCAGGTCTGAGTTTATTTCAGGTCAGAACTTATTCTGCATTTACTTCAGATCAGAGCTCGGGTCTTCACAGCCTGAACACCTCTGCTTCCTTATGTTCATAGAACAATCCTGGTTCTTACAATCTTTTTTCCCCTCTTCCTCAATGGTCCCTGAGCCATGGGTGTGAGGGTTTTGATATAGGAGTCCTATCCACGTACACACACTCTGCAGTCACTTATTCTTTAATAGTTGGCCAGTTGTGGCCTTTTGTGTGTATCACATTCAGTTGTATAAGGATGCTTTATTGGTGAGAATTGAGGGGTGCACTAGTTTTCGCTCTACTCCAAGTTTCACTGTGTTCCATGAGTCTTAGGTGTAGAGATTCCATTGTAGATATGTCACCTAAGATTGGGCATCTCTCAGATGTATGTCCTCTGTGTCTGACCAGTTGTGGGTTTCTGCAGTAGCTCACATCTGTTGCAGAAAGGAGCTTTTTTAATGAGTAGTATATGGCATACATGTATGTACATATAAGGATCCATATTTAGCATATGGTAAGAAATTTCATTTGTCTAGAGATATTACAGAGTTAGGGTTTTCTCTAGGATCAATGACCTGTACATTCATGTGTATTTGGCTGTGTTTACAGTGCCACCCATAACTTCACTCCTTTGAGAGGTCTTTAAGTACAATTAGATAGCTGTTGAGTACCCTGATAACAGGACAACTACTGCATTAATAGAAATAGTTCCCTGTGCCTATCGTTATGGTTATTAGGCTTTAGGGTTGGATTGGAACATTGATTGATTTTCTCCCTTAGTAACTTGCATAGTATCCTCCAGGAATATGAGAAGTAAACTTCAGGAAGAAAGTCTCCAGGTCAGTTCCTGCTCCATTTCTCCAAGTCCTGTGCCTGAAGTATGTCCTGTCTTTAGCAGCAGGGTCTTATCTTCTAGATCTGGGAGATAGACAAGAATTCTGGCAATAGTCTTTGTTATTTTGGGAGTCTCTTGAACCACTCTGACCAACCACACGAAGGGGAGGTCTCTCCTGTCTGATACTGTGTTCTTTGCCACACAGCCCCCAAGTATACATATGCACTAATATCCACTCATCTAATATCCATTTCTCAGGGGGTTTTGGAAGCAACACATTTCCCTCTGACTTTCCTAGCTCCCTCCCCCCAAATCTGTACAGTGTTTATCTGTTGGAAGAACCAGATTTTAGATTCATTAACTTTTTAAAATTGATTTCTTTGGTATATCGCCTAGTGCTGGGCATCTCTCAGACATATATTCTCTGTGTCTAACAAGTCTCAATGATTGTTTCTATTGTTCTATATCTTCTCATATGTTTCTATATCTTCTCATATGTTGGGTGTTGGTTAGGTTTGTTCTTGCTTTTCCAAATTCTTGAGTTGAAACATTAAGCCATTTATTTGTACTCTTTCTGTTTTTTTTTAACATAGATGGTTAGAGCTATAATTTTCCCTCTTAGGACTACTTTGCATGTATCCCAGAGGGCTTGTGGTGTTGTATTACCATTGTCGTTTAGATAGTGGAGCTTATATTTCTTTATTTCTTCTTTGATCTATCCATCTTTCAGTACTGTGCTATTTTATCTGTACTAGTTAGTTTAATTACTTGAAATGTTTTGCTGTTGTTTTTAAGTTTTCATAGCATTATGGTCTAATATGATACATGAACTTATTTCCAGTTTTTGGTATTTGTGGAATATGCTGTAGATGTCTATTAGGTTCATTTGATATAGGATAACATTCAATTTAGATGTTTCTCTATTATTTGGCCAGATTACCTATTTTTGAAGAAAGATGGTTATTGAAGTCATCTACTATCAATGCACACTGCTTAATCTGTGTTGCAGTTCAATAATAGTGTTTTTATGAGACTGTGTGCACCAGAGTTTGGTACATATATATTCATAATTTTTTATGACTCCTTGATGGATTGTAGTGAACTTGATCAGAATTTAGTGTCCTTATTTATCTCTTCTTATCAATTTCAACTTGAAGTCTGTTTTTCTCAGATATTAGGATAGCAACTCCTACTTATTTTAGTGCCATTTTCTAGGAACATTTTTTCCATCCCCTCACCCTAGTGTGGTGCTTATATTTGGAGGTAAGGTAAACTTTTTACAGACAACAAATAGGTGTTTTTTGTTTCTTAATCCATTAAACTAGAATGTGCCTTTTGTTATTATTGAAAGGTGTGATTTGTTACTGTCATTTGATTATGTTTGTCCTCCTAGTTTTATTTTTTCTGTACATACCTTCATTTGTTTTACTTCAGTAACTTCTTGTGTATGGTCATTTCTTTCTTCCAGCTGTGTATTGATTTAAGAATTCTCTGTAGGGCTGGATTGAGGTACTTGTTCTTTCAGCATATTATATGATGGAATATTTTTCCCCTTCAACCACGAAAGACAGTGTTGCTGGGTAAATTAATCTGGGTTGACATCTATGGTCATTTAGAACTGAAATATTTTGGTCCAGGCGCTTCTGGCTTTTTTTTTAACTTTAAATTTTTTTTTATTTTAAAAACCACATGATTAGAAGAAGCGTTTCATTATAGCTTTAACGTACTCAGTAGCACATTCCAGAGCAAGGATACATCTCTTTCAAAAGTGCCTGTATGTTTAGGTTCACAATTGAATTAATACAGTTATACAATATTGAACTCAGTATAAACTCTGTAAGACATAAACTTGAATGAGTTTTTTACCCTTTAAAGAAAATCTCCATTTCATTTTAAAACATGCTGTTTCCTACATTTATAATGTTACTAACACTTGGTTGTTTGTGCATGTGTCTTTAATCTCTATGTATCTGATTATTACTAGCCATAGTTGGTTACACTCGGATCCTTAGTACCTGAGTATGGATATAAAGTCATCAGGTAGATTTCACTGGTAATGTTTATCACCTCTACTATTTAACATGAAGTACATTTTTATGCTTCCTCCTAAAATACAAGTATTTAAAAAATTTTTTGATTTGTGTGTGCTTATATCATAAAGAACATCCCACAGAATCTTATTCATCTATAGACCCACTTCCCAAATGGCACTCTCTCATAGCCCCCCCCCAACACACTGGAGCCCACATAATTTGTCATCCCTATTACGGTCTACTGTGTTGTCAGCATCCCCCAGCCATTCCCCAGTGCTTGTCTGTCTTCTGAATCTAGACAAACTATCTAGAGATCCTTGTTTTAGGAAGATCAGCTGTTTCTCATGTAGCAGCAATCAGTTGTCAATATTCCTTTAGATAAGATTAGGGTCTGCTGTTCATTTTCCCAGGTCTATGCTGGATTACTCTCTGGGAGTCTTTTGGGTCACTCTGGCCAGTAACTCAAAGGAATTTATGTCCTGTCTGGCATTGTTTCTTGTTATGTATCCTCCCGAACTTAAGTATTAAAAAAATAAATAAATTGGTTTATCTGGGCCAATTGTAGGGTCTTAAATACCCAAAAGGAAAGTATAATGAAAGATTAATGGGGTCAATATACTTTTTTAAGAATCCATATGTATAACACTTCTGGGTTTTATACTCTTCATTGAAAAGTCAACTGTAATTCTGACAAGTTTTCCTTTATGTGGCTTGTTATTTTTATCTCGCAGCTTTTAGTGTCATCTCTATGTTCTGTACATCCAGTGTTTTTACAATAATATGCTGAGGTGAGTTTCTTGTCTCATCCTAATTGGTGTTCTGTGTGCTTCTTTTGTCTGTATAAACATGCCTTTCCTTAATTTAGGGAAATTTTCTTCTGTAGATATGCTAATATCAGATTCTTCTTCTTCTTTTATGACTATTATGCATAGATTTGGTCTTTTCATGGTGTCCTATATTTCCTGAATATTCCCTTCTTGCTTTTTTTTAAATTTTTCATATTCTTTTCTTGAGCAATCCAGTTCTTCTTACTTCTGTTTTTGCATTGTGGTTTGTGCATATGGATTGCTTTGGTTATTTATGTGCCTAATATGAAATTCTAGCCTTCCTTTATTTAGTGGAAGTTTGGTTCTGCTTATACTGTTGATGCAGCTGGCTTCCTAGGGTATGAAGAGGTAGTTGATAAGTGCTTCCGGTTCTCAAATTGTTTTTTTATTGGGCCTACAAGGTGGCTTCAAGTTGAGTAATAAAAAGCCCTACGGCAGGGCAAAGGGGACTAGGTCCAATTATAGACTATGGGGATCAGGTGGCTGGGATCTGGCAGGCTAGTAAGGAGCTCTCAGGAAGGAAGAAATGGAGGGGCCTGGGGTGAAGGTATGGGTTGGGACAGCATTGGGAGGGTCTAACCAACTAAGCTGAGTATTTGTGTTTCTTAGAGCAGAAGAATGTAGCTGCTTTAGATGCAGGAGGATCAAGATTGAGTGGGCTTGGTCTGACTTACCAGGGTAGTCAGGAGGTCTCAGAACAGACCAGCAGAAAAGTGCCTAGGTTCATGACAAGAATGGTGACAGAATGAGGAGAAAAAAATGTAGCTGATCAGGATGCAGGGTAACTATGCCATAGTGGGTGGAGTGGTTTTATTTACTGGAGGCAGGTTCTCCTTGTAGACCCATCTGGCCTAGAACTCTCTATGTAGACCAGGTTGGCTTAGTTCACACAGGAATCCACTAACGTATGTTCTGTTTATGTGTTCCAGTCCCTAAATAGATCCATTTTAAAATACACAAATTCACAAAGACCTGTTAAATGTATGTAAGTCTTTGTGTGTCATGCTCTGATAACTAGTATAAATCTGCAACAGAAACTGTTAATAGCTAGTAGCTGTGATTTTTCTTTCTTTGACATAAATTGACAATGTACTATTAGTAGCAGGCCAATCTAGTAGCTATATTGCTCTTTTCCAAAGCCTGTAAATTATAGGCCTTACAATGAAAAGCACTCCAGGACAGTATACAAGCATTTGAATGTTATACTTTTCACCTTGTTTTGACAAATCAAACTTTCCACTGCTATGAATCATCTTCAAGTTATACTAATTGATAAAATTTTCTTTCCTTGTCCTTCCAAGAACTTTGGAAAATAGTAAACATTAAATTGTGACAAAATACAGAAATTGAGTTGTGGGAGATTGGCTTGAGCCTAGGTTAAAAGTCTTAATGACAGCCATACAGCAGGCCAGAGGCAACAGCCAGACCCCTGGAGCCACAAGGAAAGCCTTTTGACAGTTGCTCTCTTTGACAGATCGTGAGGCTGGTGCCTAGAGCTTGCCACTCCCTAATCACCACCATTGAGACTCCAAATTGCAACACTTAGATAGTGCAACAGCCAGGGTCACGTGGTTTCCAGGAATCCAGGCTCCATGCACTGAAACAAAACCTAAGTAATCTGAAACCTATTATGCTAATATGGTGTCTGATTCACGATGTTGTGATAGGACACAGCCCTACCAAAGAATCAGAGCTGTAACTTCTTGATTGGACTCCACCCCTATATAAGCTTGTGCCCTTCTGTAATACAGTGGATCTGCATCACCAAACCAGGACTCCTGTGTCTGAATGTGGCTCTGCTGACACAGTCTCCTCACCAGCCCTGAGGTCCGGATGGGGCAGAAACAGTGAAAATTGGAGACAGTACCAGGCAAGCAGAAGAGTGGCTGAGCAGCAGAAGAGTGGCCACAGCTTGGGGGCAGCAAGGAGTGAAGAGCATCGCCGGTGCTCTCAGAGGAGGCTCCCATGTGATCAGAGTCAGCACCCAGCACCCGGCGAACCGAGAGTGGCCACAGGCTGCACCCATGCGAGCAGAGGAGTGGCGCCCGAGTGATCAGAGGCAGTGCCCAAGCAATCAGAGGCAGCACTGGGCAAATGGAGAGCGGTCGCAGGCAGTGCCTTTGCCAGTGGAGGAGCGGTGCTCAGAGACAGCACCGGCTGAGCAGAAGAGAGGCCACAGGTAGCGCCCAGGGCAAATATAGGGGTGGCCACATTGAGTTAGCCTGAATAAATACTGGTGTGCATAAATATTACATTTTCTTGACCAATGAGTAATAAAAAGTTAAAATGGTGAGCTAGCAATGATTGGGTTTAGTGAGAAAACTAGGAATAGGAAGACTATAACTCAGTAAAATAAGTACAGTATATTTCAAATACATAGCAAACATATCAAATGGGAAAGAAACAAAATTATTTACTCTAACATCTGGACTTTTTATACATTTCATACAATACATCTTAATCATATTTAGACCCCCTTCTTCCATCTGCATCCCACATACCACACCAGATTTCATACAGTCTGTCATATACTTTAGAGGCAATCAAGCCAGTTTTGTGAACCCAGATGTCCCTGTGTGAGTTTACCACTGAAGCTTGGTCAGCCTTCCTAGCATCACTGTTGAAAGAAGACCAACACTATCTCACCCATCAGTGATCATCTGCCAATAGTTCCTTGGTTAAGTTTCTGGTTTCTGGCCCATTTCCCCAGTTCTATACTAGGTTTTTACCTGGTTTGAGTTTGTATGAGTCCTGTGCATGCTGCCACCATTGCTGTAAATTCATATGAGAAAATTCTGTGAATCCTGGCAAATTCTATTTCCTTGAGGTCTTCCACCACCCTGGCTCTTAGAGTCTTTCATCCACATCTACAGTCTCTCATAATGGTTCCTGAGTCCATAGTGAGTGAGGTTTAATACAGGGTTTCTAATACAGGGTTTCTATCCAGGGACACACGCTCTGCAGACTCTTTTTCTCTAGACGTTGGCAAGTTGTGGACTTCTGTATTGAGAGTCTGTTGACCTATGTTGCATGAAGAAGCTTCATTGATGAGAGTTGAGAGGTGAATTACTATTTTCTATATCCCTGTTCCATTATGTCCCATGAGCCTTAGGTGTAGAGGGTCCATTGTAGCTGTTTCACTTAGGGTTTACTTAGGGCTGGGCATCTCACAGAGATTTATTCTCTTTGATCAGTTGTGGAGCTTTGTAATAGTCTCAATCTATTGCAAAAAGAAGCTTCTTTGATGTGATGACAGGTGTATTTTCCTGTAAATATAAGCATCCATATTTAGCATGCAGTAATAAATTTTATATGTCTATTAATGTGACAAACATAAGTTTTCTCTAGGATCTATGACATAGCTCTCATGCTTTGAGAGAATACTAGTCACATAAATTTTGATCAAGTACTTAAAAACATTGGAGAAAGATCAGCCTATTCAATAAATGGTGCTGGAGAAACTAAATATTAACATTTAGAAAAAGAAAACTACAACCATATATCTCATCATGTACAAATGAGCAGCACTAAAAGGAATTCATATTAAAAAATGAAATTGGGAAAGAGAGGGGAGGGGGTGTGTTGAGGTGTGTGAGTTGGATGGAGAAAATGGGGACAGATTCAATCATATTTTACCTGTATGAAATTCTGAAAAATGAAGAAACATTTTAATGAATCTACTTATAATGGATCAAATACTTAAACATGTGCTGAAAGTTGAAACTGTTAAAGAAAAACAGGAATGCCAATTCAAGATTCAGACATGAGCAAGAACATACATACTGAGCAGGACTCCAGCAGCATAGGAAATAATCAGAACAATTGACAAATGAGGTTGCATGCAGTAAAAGTGTTCTTTATACCAAAGAAAGTCATCAATACAATGAAGAAAGACTTCAGAATAGAAAAATAATTACCAACTACACTTTTAATAGAGGGTAATATCTAGAATCTATCAAGAATTAAGCATTTCACTTCTTTCTTCATTTCAGCCTGAGTATTATTCAATATTTCTAACTCTTTTCTGAATTCACCCAGAAGTTTATACCTATTTTTTCAGTTCCTTGATTTGTTTGTGTGTTCTTTAAATTCATTGAATTATTTATCATATTTATAATTGTCCTTTTGAATTCCATGTCTTGTGTTATGTTAGGGGGTTTTATTGTACTCCTCTACAGGACTGTTGGTACTTGGTGGGGACATATTATTTTGGGTTTTTCATGTTGTTTGTTTTTCACTGTGACTTTTGCATGTGGATTTCTTTTGTAGTTTCTGATTTTTGTGTGAGTCTCAGTTCTTCCTTTGTTGAGTTTAGGTCTGCTTCTGTTTATACACTTTATGTACCTTTGAGGTTTACTTGTTGGGCATGAAGAACTGGTTGGTCTAGGCTTCAGATTTTCTCTTTTGATTTTATATTGGAGGGGACAGATGGCTTTAGTCCTGCTGCTCAGGAGTTCCCACAGAGGCCCAAGTCAGATGAGGATCAGATATTCTCAGGTTCTCTCCTAAGGCCTATATCTCTATAGTCAGTAGTCACCATACAGTTTGAAAGGCTTGCTAGATAAAGGTAGGATTCAGGACTCTCAGGCAGTCAGGGAATGAGGCTGGTCTCAGGAATCCAGGGCAAGCAGGGAAGGAGGCTGGTCTCCAGAATCCCAGGCAGGTTGGGGGTGGGGACAGTCAGGGATGAAGGCTGGTCCCAGATGTGTAATTATGAAGGGCAAATTGCTGAGGAAAATATTTTTGAAATAATAAATATATTTTATCATCAAGGAAAGGCAAACTAAAACCACTTTGAAATTTCAACTATCACCACTCAAAATGGCAAAATAATAAAAAAAAACATATAAATAAAACTTAGTAGGAAATGCTGACAAGAATGTGGGAAAAGGAGAACTATCTATCTATCATCTATCTATCATCTATCTATCTATCATCTATCATCATCATCATCATCATCATCATCTATCTATCATCTATATATCATCCATCAATGTATCATCACCTATCTTTTGTGTTTTGCCTGCATGTATATAAGTAAACTATGTGTGCATAATGTGCATAGTAGCCAGAAGAGGACATCAGATTCCCTAGAACTAGAGTTACAGATGGCTGTTAGCCACCATGTAGGTGCTAGGAACCCAGCCCAGGTCTTCTATAAGAGCAGCCAGTTCTTTTAACGACTGGGCCATGTCTCCAGCCCCCAAAGGGGGACATTTATTTTCTGCTGGTTGGAGATCAAACTAGTGCAGACATTATGAAAATCGATGTGGAGATTCTTCAAAAATCTAGAAATTGATTTACTATATGATCCAGTCAGAGTACTTTTAGGCATATACTCAAAAACACTTCTGTCCTCCCACAGAGAATTTTGTTCAATCATGTTAATTGCTTTCTTTATTATAACAGACAGAAAATGGAAATAACTTAGATGTCAATAATCTGATGAATGGGTAAGGAAACTATCATATTTTTACACAATAGAATACTGTTCAGCTATTTAAAAAAGAAATGAAAATTTCAGGTAAATGTATGGAATTGGAAACACAATACTGAGTCATGTAACTCAGACAACAAGAGATAAGCATAACATTCTCTCTGAATGCTAGACACTGGTTTTAAATTCTAATATTAGTATGTTTCAACTGGAAAATGCACAGAAGTCAGGAAACTAATAAATGACCATGGCTTCATAGGGCATAAGATATAATGCAGTGATATAAAGGACAAAAGAGGAACAACACAGTGGGAAGGGTTAAATGGGTTGGGGAATGGGAGGGCAGGCCAGATCAGGGAGTATAGTGAGGGTTGATTATAGCTAAAGGCCTTTAGAAAAAGGCATATGGAAACCTCCCACCTTGGAAGCTATTTAAACACACACACACACACACACACACACACACACACAGACACACACACACACACACACACACATATATATAATAAAAAGAGATTAAACACACACACAGACACACACACACACACACACACACATATATATAATAAAAAGAGATTAATGGAGTTACCTCATAACAGGGGGTGGGGCATTTCTTCTACTAGAAACCATAGGCTTTCAAAGTAAAAGAGCAATGCCAGGAATGGACTCTGTCTTTTGAAGCTGTTGACTCGGGGACCCATAGACTCTCAAACAATACTAACCATTGGCTCTGTTATTCGTTACCTATCTGAATTTGATGGTAAGACCCTATTGTTTTAGTTACTGCATACATGAGCTACACGACAAACAAGAATAAATCACACTAGTGCTGACTTCAAAGCTTTATCTCTACTAGCTAGTTTTCATAGTGCTAGAAGGTGTTATGCATTCTACCAGAAGAAAAAAATTAATCATCACTCTTACCCAGCTGTGAAGCCTGTGATCTACAGCAATAACTGCTCTGGCAAGATATGCCCACTGATGAAATAGTGTCATGAATATTATGGTAGTAATCAGTCATTTTCTAATTGTGGTTAAGTTCTGCTTGATAAGATGGAGTCCATACTTGATACAGATATCAGGCCTAGTGACCTCTGGCTAGACAGGTCACAGTCCATATGGGATAACCTAATACTATTATTCTCCATATAGAATTTTTATCAATATGAATATACCATGAAACCATTATGGTATATCCAAATAAACATACAAATAGGCAAACTATTCAAGACATATGTACCTTCTGAATGCCCCTTGAGAAAAATTCTTCTATGTTCGAAAAACTTGTATTCATCTACTTTCATGTAAGTATGAAAATATTGGTTATGTTACAGTCTTTTATCAATTGAGGGCAGTTTAGAAATAACATTCGCTACTTGTACATTCAGACAATTGATATATTTGCATCACAATGATATGATAAATTATATAACTTATTACTAATAAAATTGATGTGTAAACATTTTAGAAATGAATTGTCACATATTTATATGTTTTGGTCTTTGAAGATGCATATTTAAAAAATAGGTTGAATCTTGAATTTATTTAAATTTCTATGCTTCACACAAGTACTTCAATAGATGGATGGTTCAAATCTCCAGTAATTTTACAGCAAATACCTTTTCTTTGAAGTATCTTTGAGACATTTGTAGAGATCATGAGGTCAGTTTAAAAATCTCTAGTTAAAATGATATATTTTTATTTAGAATTATATGCTCAAATAAAGAAGTTAAATTTTATAATAAGGTTAAGTAATAATCAGTAGTTTTATTGCACATATAAAACACATTTTAGCTCCTTTAATAATGTTATATCTAATTTTCTAAAATATCATTTATTCAGAGTCAAATACCATAAGCAAGTTTGTCCTGATATCTGATAATAATTTTATCTAGTAATTGCATACTAATATAGTAGACAATTTTCAATCTACTTTTATTTCTGTCAGACCAGATATGTGTAAATATGAATGATACTATTTTTCTTTCTTTTCTGGTTTTCAAGATATTACAATAGGAACAACTAAGATAGCACCAAAGTGGGTTTTTTCCTTGTCATCCTGTTTTTTTCTAAGCACTCATAACACTTCGAGTCCCACTGGTTTAGTATTATTATATCCTATTATAGGGAAAGTGAGAAACAGGGACATTCAGTGACATGCTTTAGGTCATACTCAGACAGCATTGTAGATGATGGTCCTGAAGCCAGATGATGTAACTTAGAGACAGTTGTTTACTAGCTTTCACTGTCTTGGGATGTTAGCTCACAGATTCACATTAGTTTCAACCCACTTAGTAAAGATTCAGCTTGGATATTTTCTTTCTACCCCTTGCCTCCTTCAAGTCAGCCCTTCTGCTCTGGTCCTGTAAATCATATGTATCTGACCTATTTCAGTGCATTTTTATACCTATTTAGGGAGTGGTACGTGGCTCAGTATGCCTTTAAGTTTTGAGGACCTCAGCTCTATCCCTGGGCCCCACATGGTTGAAGGAGAAAACTGACTCCTGACTCCTGCAAATTTTTCTCTGACTTTCACATGAGTGCTGTGGAGTTTTTGTTCCATAAAACACACACACACACACACACACACACACACACACACACACACCTCCACAAATAAATAAAAAAGGTAACACAAATTGTAAAATTTACAAGTTGCTTACTTGTATGCCTTTATTTCAGGAAAGAAATCATGTGTCATTTATCTGTATCATCCTCAAGGTCTAATATTTTATAGGTATTTAATGTGGAATGTGTTAAGCATGGTATGGTTATCCTTAGTCCCCTAATAAATGTGTAAAACAATATATTAAGGGCTTGATTTTGAAACATACTAAACTGTGCATGTTACATAGCTATTATTCCATCATAGTCTTCTAACAATATTTGAAATACTACTATCATCACTATAATCGTGAAGATACCAAGATTAAAAGAGTTTAAATGATTTTTCTCACAATCAGTTATTAAGCAGGCTTCCAGGCTTCAAACTATTCTATCAGGTTCCCAACACTTTTAGCTAATCATTCTCCTTCCAAGATAAATCTTCAGAGGGGATTCTTTTCTAATTTCTGACATGTCATTTTTGAAAACACAAGGTTTTATCTTATCCCCAAAAACATAAAATCAATTGAGACTTATCTCGGGATGAGATAATTTCAAATAGTGAAATAAGTTTACAAAAAGTAATATTTAACTTTCTAGGACAGTGGAGCTATGAACTGTTAAAACTAAAAAATTCATTTTTGACAAAGCATTGTCTTTTCTATCCAACTTTTGTTCTTTTATTTTTGACTACTATTTTAAGGAATGTATTTTGATTCGTGTTATGGTAGAGAAATACATACTAATCATGGTAAAGCAAAGGAGAAGAAGTCATCTACCCAAGATGTCGCTTAAACTGTATATGTACTTGATACTCAGTGGCAAATATGAGTATAATGGAAGATTTTAACTAACTTTTCTCTAAAGTGGTAGTAAAGAAGAGTGCATTTAGAATTGAATAAAACATCTACATACAAATTATTTATCCATGTATTATACATAAATAGTATCTCTGTATAAATAACATCATGTAAAAATTATTATAAGAAGAGTGGAAAATATTAACTGTTGTACTGGAAGTAGTTTCATATTAGAAGCTTTGTTGGATAAAAGTTGTCAAACACATAACATAAGTTTAAGGAAATTTTTCATTAAACGAAAAAAATGAGAAACAAACAATCACACTGTTAGAAAAAATTACTCGTGTTCATTTTGTAATGCAACAGATTCTGGTGATATGTTTTGCTACAAGGTACCCTCTCAGTTCAAATCTAAGAAGTTGTTATGAAGTTCAGTGCTTAACACACCATCCAAGCATGTACCTATCTATCATATGGTCAACAGTAAGACTGAACTAGAAGTTATATTTTAAAATAAACCTATAAATAACAGTTGAATGATGAAATATTCAAGTGAAATTTTAGGACAATAGATCCTTCCTGGTTTGATATGGATTCACGTACATTAGAAAAATCAGACAGCCATCCATTCTGTCTGGAGAATTCCTCACAAGCAAGTCATGAGCAGAAAAAAATAAAAAAAGAATATTATATATGTTCTTTATTTTAAAGACCTTTTACTTTTTAACTTTTAAAATTGTTTCATTATTGAGTTTTAAAAATTTCATACAATATTTCCTACTCACATCCAGACACCCTCCTCAATCCATGCCTCTCCCTATCCCCCCACAGAACCCTATGAACTCTGCCATATATACTGAGTCCGATTCATTCAGGTGTTTGAACCCAAATGTCCTTCAATGTAAATGTGTCCACTGGAGCCTATTCAGCCCATCCAGTGGTCATATGTAAGTCATATTCTCCCTCACCCAGAAGCAACCAGTTTCAAATAGTTCTTGATCTAGTGCTGACCGGCCACCAAAGTGGTTCACTTCCCCTTTGGGCCCTTGTATAATTGAGCTGACATGGGTCCCATGTTGGACACTACCACTGCTGTAGGTGCACACAAGCAAGACTCCATTGGCCTGGAAGTCACCACCTTTCCTTTTGTCACATGACCCTCTTTTCTTTGACTAACACTGCATACTAGTTTATTTTCTAAGACTTTTAAAAAGATACTGGACTATTTTAAAAATATATATTTTACTAATATTTTTCTTTGTACATGTATGCAATGAATTTTGATCATATCTCCTTCCACAGAACCTTCCATTTCTGCTTTACATCCAATATCAACTTATTATCCTCTTTTCATTTTCTTTTAATATTTTATTTATTATTTTTATGTGTATGTGTGTATTGCCTGAATGTAGGTAACTGCACCCATATCATGCAATGCTGAAGACAGAAGAGGCTGTCAGATCCCCTGGAACTGGAGTTATGGACAGATGTTAGCTGCCATGTGGGTGCTGGGATTCGAACCTAGGTCTTCTGTAAGAACAGTCAGTATTCTTAACTGCTGAGCCATCTCTCCAGCACCATTATCTTCTTTTTCTTATAACACAATTAGTGCTGCCTGTCAATTGGTGATACTGTCATCTACTGGGGTATCAGCAATATACTAGGTGCCACGAGGCTGAAGAATAATTATTCTTTCTCCCCAGCATCTATCAACTATCAATTGCTGCTCAGCTAAGGGAGGCATTCATGAGCCTATCCCCTGGCTGTGTTGGATTATTGACTGTTTTGATTTTCTGCATATTTTATGCTGGTAACCACAGAGGCTCTGAGTTCGTGAGTGCATCAATCATGCCACGTCCAGTAGACAGTGTTTTGCATCAGCATTCACTGACCTCTGTCTCTTACAATCTTTCCTCCCTCTTTCAAGCAATGTTTATTTTAGCCTTGGAGTTGAGGTGTAATGTAGATATCACATTTCTGAGTAAACTTATTTTCTGTATTATTATCAGTTATAATTCTGAATTAACTACTATACTGTAAAAAGAAATTTATCTAATAAAGAGTGAGAGCTGCATTAATCTATGACCATAAGGACAAATATGTAGAAGACAGATATCATGCCTGTTTAGCAAAATAATTGAAGTAAGTCATCACCTGGGGCCAATAACCACCACAGGCACTGCACTGCCTCCTGACCAACATTACAGTACCAGGCAGACTGCAAACCCAGTTAGAAAGTACATCATTATCCCAGAGCAGTTCTGCTCCTCTTGTGCCAGTGGGTACATCTTCAAGGTTGGTCAGTGTTCTAGATCACAGGATTTGTATGTAGGTAATATTTTTGGAGAATTTTCTCCTTCAACTACCTTCATAGTAACTTCTGACACTGTGAAAAACCAGTGAGTATCAAGCAAACATCCAGGCCAGTACCAGCTTAGTTTTTCTGTCTTGTGACCAAAGTGTGTAGTATCTTCAGCAAAAAGCCCTTGCCATCAGTCTTTTGTGGGAAGTCAAGATCAATGGCAGTAACCTGAATTGTTTCAGTTCTCTGTGATTCAACTGACCAACACATAAGCAGGAATCCGGATACTTAGCACTGGGATTTTTTTTTTTTTTTGATAATCTATGAGTTCTGGAAGGAGCATTATCCTCCTGTGTAGGGTAGTTGCATTAAAATTAAAACAAATAATTTTTAGGAACTTTATAAGGTAGTAATTTTCCGTAAAGTTGTTTCGAGTATACTTAGCAATAGTTATTTTCCCTCCACCTCCTCTTCAACCTATCCCTCTTATCCTCTTCGTGGTAACATGATTCATTGGGTAAAGATACTTGCACCCAAGCCTGATGACCTGAGTTTGATCCTCAGAATTCATTGTGTCAAAGGAAAAAAAAAATGGTATTGTCTGTAATACAAAAGTAGGTGAAGAAGTTAACTTACTGGGTAATAATAAAACAGATATAATTAATAATAATAAACAAAGGATTGACTTGATAGCTATACAAAGAAAAGCAACACATAGCCAAGAGATAAATTTTAAAATAGTATGATTTACAAATCAAAAGTGTGAGTGTAGAGAAACAGAATTAAAACCAGTATTCCAAAGAGATGTCTGTGATATCATTTTCATTGTCTCATTATGCATAATAAACAAACATCAAAATAAACACTGTTTGATGAATAAAACGAAAATTAGTAAGATGCATATACACATATATGACATATAAAAAGGTGTATATGCAGGCAGAAGCAGATATAATATAAAATTTGAAGGTGTCTTCACACCTGAGATAATAGTGTAGTGAAAATGAGCATCTTATTTCATGGATTTCATTCTATTTTATTTCATTCTTTAGGTTATGCTGTGCCACAAGTACTAATACACTGTGAGAAGTTCAGTGAGATACAAGCATCAACTGCCAACTTAATGTCTAACAGCATGTAGTTTAAAGTTGGATATAATGAGACGTATTAGTTATTGATAAATACTAAAATTAATGTTGTATTTTCAAATTTTCAGACTTTTATATATTTTCCACATCACTCTGAATAGGTAAAATTAGATGAAAATTTCCACAGTTTTCATCCACATGTACCTTCATACAGTATCCTCAGTAAAGGGCCAGGAGGGTCATGAGGAATTAAGGTCATATGCCCAGGTCACAAGACGAGCACACAGCTCAGTGAAATTACATACATTATAAAACAACTAAGATTAACATTTTTGTTGCAAAGTTTAGTAAAAAAGAGAATTCCATATTGTAAAAATCATCACCACAAGTCATAAAATATACTTCAAGGAAAATTAATGCTACTAGAGATACAGATGGTGAAATCAACAAGAAACTGCACTTCTGATGTTGACTGCAATAAGTAATAAATCACAAAAGTATATAAAGTAAAAACTGATGGAAAATCACATTTGAAAATTTAAGCAGCCTTCTTAGTATTCTACTGAACAATATTTCAGAAATGAAAATGATCTTTTCAGTAACATCAACTGTTTTGAGTCAATAAGCATTCACAGTGCACTTCTTGCTACAAGGTATATATTAAAAGTATATATATGATCATCAAGTTATATCCTACATGGGTAAACAATAATCATATTATTGGAAATTTTAAGTGGATGAAACTATGCAGAGTACGATCTCTAAGAAGTAAAAATAAACCAGAAGGAACAAAATTAAAAATACTAGGAAAACCATTTTAAAATTATAAATTAAATGGGCTAATGGTATAAGATATTGCTCTTATTTAATCCAGTGGGACACAAAGCCAAATGAATAGACATGAAGGTGAGAAAGAGATGTAGGGAAGTGGGTGCATAGACAATAGTGATAGGCAGATTGCGGGGTGCCATAGTGACTAGTATGCATTACGTACATGCATAAAGTTGTCAAAGAACCTACTTCATTAAACCAAAAGCAAATGATGTTTAGTTGTTGTTAGAAGAAGAAGGAAGTATACTATCTTTGAGAGAGGGAAACACATGTAGCCCAATGCAGGAGGAGACAAAGTTCTAAGTACTTTATTTGGAGAGGGGTGTATGTGCATATTACCATGCACATAAAGGAAATAGGTTGCCAAGTGCATTATTAGAAGGGGGTATGTGCCAACTTAAAACAAATAACTCCTAGGTTCTTATAATAGTCCCTATCTTTGTTTGCCTAAAGATGACCTAGACTACCATAATTTATGTGGTCTCTCACATATTCAGATATATATGTGTATATATATATATGTATATATATATATGTCTGTGAGAATGGATATAAACTTTAAAACTATGTCAGAGGCTGTGAGAGGGAAACAAGAGATGTTGAGAAAGACACTGATTAGATAACCTGACTAAGCACTGGTGGATGAGCTTATGCTGAAGGAATTCTGGGGGCAACAACCTAACTCGAAAAGCCTGAATATAAATGAGAGAATACATGAAATTCAGTGGGGGGTGGGTATGAGAATGTGCAGATGGAGAAGAGGTTATAAAGACGATTAAGATGTTTTGTAAGAAATACACAGAAATTCAATAAAAATATACAAAAAAAGAAGACAAAAGAAAAGTGTGTTGAGGGGGCTTGAGAGATTACTTAGTGGTTAAAAGCACTGGATGCTCTTGCAGAAGACCCAGGTTGGATTCCCAACATCCATATGGACGCTAACAAAAATCTGTAACTCCAGTTTCATGGGATCTGACACCCTTTTCTGACCTCTGCAGGCATTTCACAACACAGATGCACCTACATACCTACATATGTGCAAGCAATGCATTCATGGACATAAAAAAATAATAAATTTAAATATATACACATGTAATTATAAAATATTTTGCATGTGAGAGAAAACTGAACATTACAACAAAATTCTTGGCTTAAAATTAATATGGTGCTTAAAGGAAAATTTATGACTGATATATTTATGAATATATCAGAAAGAAATGAAAATTATAAGTTCAGTTAATTAATTTCATCCTAAAATAAGAAACTAAACTGATTAAAGAAAGGAACTAATATAATAATAGATATCATGTAAAGGGAAGATTAAAACACAGTGATAACAAAGTTTGAAAAATAAGAGTAAACTTATAATTAAAGTAAACTTTCTTTGAAAGATCTGAGAAAATTGATATGCATATAGGTAAGATGCTTGATTAAAAACTGTGAAATAAAACCTTTCAGAATCAAGATGTAAGAGACAGAAACACCAAATATATTATAGATATATAAAACAACATTATTCCAAAAGTTTTGAAACTTAAAGGAAATATAACACAGTATTTAAAATAAACAATAGATAAAAGTTGATAGATGAAACCAATTACCTGAATAGCCATATGTCTATGTATGATATTTGATCATTTTCTAGACTGAAAATGAGTAAGTTTGAAATATATTGGCAAACCATAAAAAAGTTGCAAAGCAATGAGTTATTGAAAGACATAAACCAAATAATTAAAATATTAAAAAATATAATCTACAAATACATAAAACAATAATTTGTGAATGAGTACCCTTACTTCTAGAAATGTAATGTTGATTCTTTGTTACCACATTAAATAATAGAATTGAGTATATTACTGGAAGAAGAAAACCCCATCTCTGCAGATGCAGATAAAATATTTGATAAAGATCCACAATATTTTATGAAATTTGACCTAATTGATAAACTCTGCCCTGGTGAAAGATCTATGTCACTTCCGTCGCTTGTTTCCTATGAAACTTTTCCATATCAAACACTATCCCAAATACTGGGAAAACGCCAGAATACCTTCTTTTGTCAGGTTTGCTAAAGATTAACTGAAATGTCATATCTATTGAAAAAAAGTAAACAAAAAATGTCTATTAGAAACATAAGGCACAGAAAAGAAGGGTTCAAATTATTTCATTTGAATATTGCTTCTGTAAGCAATAATATGAAATCTACTAAACAGTTACTGCAATATTGAATCTGCTAACAGTTTTAGAGAAAAAGCAATTCAATGTGCATAAACAAATTTTGTTATATATACTAGTAGTAAATAATTGGAAGGCAATATGCAAAACATAGTTCATCAATAATAACAACACCATACATAACTATTTGGAAACATATAGCAAATATATTAGAATTTAGTACTAATTGGTAATGGTGAGGTAATGTAAGAAAGTTATATATGAAACGATTTAATTTTGGATATGAGGAGTCATTAATATTATAAACTTTCTACAAATATATATGTATTGATGCAAAAAAATCTCTATTAAATCCAAAATTTTATTTGCATAAAGTAAAGAATACATACTAAATGTTAAATGGAATCTCAAGACTGAAGCAGTATTGACAAAGGAAAACAAAATTGGAGAATTTAGTTCCTATTTAATGTTTTACTTCAATCTTGTAGTACAAACAATTATGGTTTTTCTACAAGAATTGAAATAATAGATGAGCAGAAAAGATCACAAAGCATGGAGGAAGTTCAACACATTCATCATACTTTGATTTTTATCAAAGGAATGAAAATGTTCCAATGGACCAAAGAAAAGCTTATCAGTAAACAAAGTTATCATAATTAAAAATTTCCAAAGGAAAAATGAATATCAATCTCTACTCCATGACAAATAATAATAATGAAAAATAATACAATAGAACATAAAAACTAAAATGTTAGTCTTTAATAATCATAAGTATATTTTTCGGATCCTAATTTTAAAATTCTGTAATAGAAAATACAGTGCAGCTTTCCTGTGATGACCAGAACATTTTATCCAGTAGCAGGTGTCCTGGTTCTCTGGCTCTTAAAGTCTTTCTTCCCCATTTTTGCCATGTTCCTTCAGCCTTAGGCATAGGAGTCCCATCTTATTTGTAATTTTGGCTATGCAACACATGGGTGTTTTTCCAGAATTTTGACAAGTTGTGGAACTTTGTGATAGTCAACAACTGTTGCAAAAAGAAGGTTCTTTGATGAATGGTTAGAGCTACAGTTATCTGTAAAAATAAGGATATTTATAATAAACTAAGTAATTACATTAGTTTAGGAAAATGATAGTGGTCCAGTTTCCTCTAGAGTGTATGTCTTCTGTAGCCATGGGTATTTAGCTATGTTCACAGTGCCAGGCAGGGTTTCACGCCTACTGAAATGCTTAAATTCCAATTAGACACCTGTTTGCCCTCCACAAGAGAAAAGTGGCACTGTTGCACCAATAGAGATATTTTTTCTGGGTAGATCATTTTTGTGGTTCCTAGTCTTTAAAACTAGGCAGGAACAATATGGTGGCCTAAGCAATACCTGCATTATGACAACATCTGTTGACATGTCAGTGTTGATGGGGGAAGTTTCACAGGGTTTCATGGATAGCTATAGGCAATAAATGATGGGTGAGGGAGGTAGGATCATTTTATTTTTCCATAGACAAGGTTCCTGATATGTTATCTAGTCCCTTGTGGTCAGCCCTAAATACTCGTACACACAAGCACACTAAATTGACTCACTAGACATATATATATATA
>NW_008339433.1:3173859-3179056 GCF_000622305.1 Nannospalax galili
TAGAAGTCATATGAATGCTGAATAATCACTTCATTCCTCTTTCCCTTACCTCATCAACATCAAATGAGTGGGTTTACTCAGCTGTAGAGTCCTAATTACCACTGTATGTTATCTTCAAAGCAATTTGACCAGCTCATTATAGACTGTGCTTCCAAAACTATAAACAAAATTAAATCTTTTCTTTTAGTAATGTAGTTATCTCAGACATTTTGCCATGGTAACATAAAGCTAACTTATGCAATGACTTCAGAGCAGAATCATTTTGGAAAATATTCCTGGGGCAACCTCAATGCTACTTAAGAAATCATTTCTTTAAAATTTGTTTCTTGTTGTTCAAATAACAAGTCAGCTTTAGTGTCACTACTGACATAAGCTAAAGAAACAGCAGATCTTGTTTGAGGGACAGGAGTAGACATCATCCATGTGATGCTCATTTTTCACTTAGAAGAATATAAGATGGAGTTTAGGAAGCTTCTACAAAGATTCCAAAAAAAATACCAGAGAGGTCATGTAGAGTCCCTCAGGGTTAAGATCCTTGCAACGAGCCTCCAGGAGGATGATGCATAGAAATATGAAAGTGAAACAGAACTTGCAACGGAGACAGTAGGAGGATAGATATGTGAACAACCAAAATCACTCATCAGAGAAAGCTACAGGAAGCATGCACAGCCAGAATAATGATATATTTATGTTTATATGGGTGGCTAACAAAATGTCTGGTGAAGCAGACATCATTATACACTGTTCTAGATCACTGACATGGAAATTTATGATTAAATGCTATTCATAATCATTTAGAAAAACAGTGATTAGTCTCCACTGGGGCCTATAACTATCCCAATCATGGATTTTGACCATGTTTACAGTACCAGACATAAATCTTCTCCTATGGAAAAGACCTAAAATGCAATCAAAAGAGCAATTGGTAACCCCATAAACAGTGTTGCCAGTAATACTTCAGTTAACATGTCTTGACTAGCTCCTTATATTATAGCATACAGAATCTAGTGCTGGATAAAAGCATCAGTGTCATTTCATCTCTGGCAGTCTACACAGCATATTCCACCGCTATAAAAGGTAGCCAGCAGGGAGAACGTTTCTTGCTCAATTCAAGATAAGTTTCTCTGTGTCCTGCAACCAAAGTGTGTGGTGTCTTCAGGAATATAGCATAGAGAGGTAACCTATGCTGACACTGTTATTTTCATTTAATAACCCTTGAATTCTGAGAGCAGCATTGTTCTTCTATGCAGGATACCTCCATTGAAACTCATTTAAAAAATCCTTTAATTAGCTTATGAATGACAAAGGTTTCATAATGCTTCAAATATCCATAAACTTGGTTAATGTATACCTTATCCCTTATTTCTTCCTCTCATCACTATCCCAACTTATAACTTTAGATTTCATTATTCCCTCACACATTCTTTTGTATTCCATGTGTTCTTCCATCCAATATTTATTGTTTCTTACTTGTGTTGCATATCAAAGCTTCCCATGTAACTTCTTCATGCATTTTTCGTTGGTTAATGCATTCTCCCTCCCCTAGTTTCTCTATTTCTGCCTTTCCACTACCTGCTTGAAACTTTCTGTCCCAAGTATCCCCTGATTGTACTTACATTTCACTGATAATCTATACTGCAACCCACTATTTTTCTGACTTCAAAAAGTACTCCATGTGAAATACACAAAACACAAGATTTGAAGCTAGCACCTACATATAATAGACAACATGTGATATTTGTATTTTGGGGTCTGTGTGATCTCATTCAGTATAATTGATTTTCTTAATGTAATTACTTAATGTAATTTCTTTAAAATTTTGTATTATATTTCAATTTTTTTTCATTTTTATTAAAGTCCCATTTTGTAACCTTGACTAACCTGGCCATGAACACTGAGAGAGATCTACCTGTTTCTGCCTGTTGAATGCTGTGATGAAAGACATTGGCCACTACAATAACAATAGGATATTTTTGTTTGAAAAATATGTAACTAAAATGTAAGACTTTCTCTTTTGAAGTTGATGTATAAATAGTATCCTTAAGAATAAAAGCAGTCACTAACATTTAGTAAGCATCTCTTCATGATGACATTATGATTGTTATGTGTTTTGCATGGTTACAAGTACAGCTTATGTATAATTTCATTTATAATGTATTTTTTAATTCATTTGTTTTCCTTTCTTATAACACAACTTTATAACAGGCACAATCCAATCAACAGCTCTGAATTGTATTCTGTTCTCTATAAGTTTCAGAGGAAATAGAGGTCATAACCCAATCCTTGCAGAGGTGCTTAATCTAATTGGAAGATTAGACAAATACACATAAACATAGGCAATAGAAATTATGTAATCATCCACAGTTATCCAATTCAAACATGTTCCAGAGAAACACCTCATAATTATATTTAGAGACAACTCCCCAGCTGCATAATAGCTCTGCCCTTTGGTACCTACACTAAGTCAGGGCTCTGGGATCAAGAATTAGAAATAACAAATTCTGTGTTACTCTCACCAACTGGCCTTAATTAGTAGCTGAGGTTCAATGTCTTCAAAATACAATTTCAACATTAACTTCTTATATACCAATGTTAACGATGATTCTGACTGTTAATTGATGAAATACATATGAAAGTGCAGTGCTTACAAAAAAGTTTTACAGAGATTTAAGGAAATATTTCTTTGTATTTTCTTTTTGCTCATTGTGACCATTTTCACTAAAGAGTCCATAAAATCCATGATTTTATCCATTTAAGTACTCACTAAATTTCCCTTCTCGGGGAGAGATATGTATTGATTAACTCATGAGCTCTGATATTAAGTAACTGGTAGTTTTCTCAAATTATCTTGGATTATTAGAAAGTTTTCTCTATGTATTATTTTTTCTGTTGCACCAGATTATATGAATGAGTTTTTCTAAAACTAAGTTTTGCTCTAAGGCCTCACATGGTTACCTAGCATGAATTAATTTAATACCTGTTTCTTATAATTGATTGCTAGTTCAGTCAATTATTTGACAAGGATATTGAATTCCTATTCTTTGTCAGGATTTGTCCTGTTTTAGGATATCGGAATATAGCACTTATCTTTGTGGAACTTGCACAAAAATTTTTAAGACAGACTTTGTTTAAGGGCATTCTTTTTATTTTATTTTATTTTTTTAACAAGCCATTTCCTTTTATTGGTGGTGCACGCCTTTAATCCCAGCACTTGGGAGGCAGAGGCAAGTGGATCTCTGTGAGTTCAAGGTCATCCTGGTCTACATAGTGAGTTCCAGGGCAGCTGGGGCTACAGGGAGACCCTGTCTCAAAAAGACAAAAAAAAAATTTACAAAAAGTTTACTGAGAATTTCATACATGCATATAAGGTGTTTTGATCAAATCTGTGCCAACTCCCTCCCCTCCAACATTCCCCCCTCTAAAGAGGCAACCATAAAATCTTTTAAGGATTAGGTACAATCTCCCAAATACTTTTGATTCTTTTGGCTTTTGGAACACAGTATGTTGCTAAACAGGCCCAAGGACATTTTGACTTTTAGCCAAGAAACTGGGTACATTTCTTTGGGGTCTTTTTACCCTATCTGCCTAGCTAGTTCTTAACTCCTATTCTTATCACCCCATCCTCTGAAAGGATTACCCAATTGCCAATAGGAAATTCTTTTAATTCTTATATAAACTTTATATATTCCAAATTCTCAGGCGTTTTTTTCATTCTCAAATAAAATGAGAAAGAGGAAAGGAATTCAGTTTGTTAGATGGTGGAAATACGCCATTAAATAGGTCTTCAGAAATGCTTACTTAAAACAGGCACAATATAGCACATACTGGACTCAGGAACCAAGCAAGGTAAAGAGCTGAGAGGAATATATTTCAAGAAGAAATGGGAATAGTATTGGGCTTTCTCTAATAGTTATGATTTGAGACTGTAAAATGTGCTCTTAACCAACTGATCCATCTTTTCAACTGCATTTATGCTTTTTTAAAATAGTTAATAAGCCATTTATTTTCAAATAAATAGTGTATGTATATTAAACCTAAACGAACATTTAAACAATAGCATTCTACAAGCATATAAAATCAAACTCAGCACTGTAAATTCCAAATTAATGAAGCTTCACTAAGTTTCAGAACTGCCAAAGCTTGAGTACTGATTCCTCCAGCTGTTTTGTCTGCTTCTTAGCTGGTGCAGGTGTTTAATCATGGGTGGAGGATGTTTGTTTTGGGAATTTAAGCCAACAATGTATGAATGAATGCATGCAGCTACCATTTGGTAAAGAAAGGCACTTGCTGCAAAAGCCTGGTGACCATATTTTTCTATTAACACAAACAGAGCTACTACAATGTGCAAGTCACTGCATCTACAATGGAAAGCAGAGAATCAGGAATAATTCTTTCCTCAATGGAGGCCTTGATAGTCGTCGTCCATCGTTCCCCCTTCACACCCTGCCCCAGGAAAATTTAGCATATTACAATAGATTTAATCATGGGCGGAGGATATTTTTGTTTTTGGAATTTAAGACAATAATGTACTTTTAGCAAGAAAGTACCCTTTGGTTATTCTAAACTTAGTGGTTGAGAATTGGTCAAACGATATTACAGCTTTTGAATGCAGGATTTTAAAAAAATATTTTATTTATTATTTTTATTTTATGTGTATGCGTGTATTGCCTGCATGCAAGTAAATGCACCATGTCGTGCAAAGCCTGAGGAGGACAGAAGAAGCTGTCGCATCCCCTGGAACTGGAGTTACGGACAGTTGTTAGCTGCTATGTGGGTGCTAGGATTTGAATCCTGGTCTTCTGCAAGAACAACCAATGTTCTTAACCACTGAGTCGTCTCTCCAGCCCCTTATATGCAGTATTTACTCACATAAATTACACTGGAACTCTATCTTAGCACATCCTCACCCACTTTATGCTATAGTTGTCTCAAAGGTCATCTCTAAAGTTGTTAGCAAATACAACTATTGGTTCTTCTCATGCACAATCATGCAGTTGCTGAGCTTGCAATTATAATTACTCATAATTCCTAAAATAAATGCAGTAGTTTCTTAATCAAAATAACTGGAACATAAGATTTCTGTATTGTGGTAGAAAAAATATAATTGCATAGATAATCAAGTTTTTATTGAGTGATTGTAGCGATTTTATCTTCTGATTTAAGAAGAATGCATACACACACAAACACCCCCATATAT
>NW_008339433.1:3179203-3184741 GCF_000622305.1 Nannospalax galili
ATAAACATATGACTTTAATATCGTTCCATTTTGCATTAAATGTCTGAATAATAAAACAAATTTTCAAATAAAACTGTCAAATAGAATAAGTTTTTTTAAATTTAGACTTTTTTTTTCCTGCAAGGGAAAAAAGTTATTCTCATTTTTAATAGAAATATAATAATGCTTGAAGAGGCTAAAAATCTCCTAAAAGCCAGATAATTGTGTTACTTTCCTGTATTTATTCTTCTGCACTGTTCAAATCTATGTTCCCTTTCTTTGCTCCACATTCTCTGTATTATTCAATAAAATTCCCGGAAACTCTGGTGATTTAAATATATTCACAGCCTGTGAAAAATAAAGGATGTATGCATTGTATTATCAACTCCATAAGATCCAACTTGTAAATGACAATCGGAGAAATAATAGGACCATTAATTTTTATTATCTAAGAGATTTCTGTACATGTTACCTCTGGTAGCAACATATTGTGATGTAAGAAGTTAAACATGGAACTATTTCCTCAGAATTATTCAAGAAGTCAGTAAATTATATATAAAAGTATATCAAGTATGATCGATTTACCCTAGATATTTTTGTCAATCAATCTTCACTGAGGAAAATTACCACTGTGATCAATTAATTGATTAGACAACTTTCTTTAGAGGGCCTCAGCCAAATATTTGTTATTTGTGCAAACATCTTAAATCCGTTGGAAAAGAGTTTATATTTTCAAAATAATCTTAGGTCTTTTATATCTAGAATAGGCCAACTTCATGGAAATAAGGAAAAAAACAGAACCAACATGTAGAAAACAGAGTTTGCTCATGACGGATATGATGGAAAATACATTTGTTTTATACATGATCTTAGCAAAATTCCACAAAGTGATCCATTTATCTTTTCTGAAAACACATCATAGTATTAGACTACCATGAAGGAAAATGTTCTGCAATAATCAAATATTGCCATAAAATTTCCCTCAAGGAACTCTCCTAAATAAAGAAAACATGTTATGTCCCTCCCTGGATGAAAGAAATGCAGGCAATGTTTCCATCCAATCTGGGAACTTAATAACAACTGAAACGATAGGCAAATGCAGGGTTGAGGAAACGCATTCTATGTCAACATTTGTAGCACCTTAGTACAAGTCAGTGTCACTGTGTAATGTCTTACTGTTACTTCATCATGCCTGTATGGCAAACCCTGTTATCATTCGTGACGTTTATTTCTTTTGAATCAAGATGAAGCCTTATCATTCTTTTCAGACAGATAATTCAAATAGCAACCAAAAATTGCTGAGAGGTGATTCTTGACAGGAAACTTATTTTTCACTCTAGATTTAAGATGACTTATGATTTTAGAGAGGTTCTGACTGGAAACTGTATTCATATTACTTCACAGTGAGAAATTTCTATATAACTCCTTAATTCTCCGGAAGCTAAAAATCTGATCTTTCTTAAGGGCTTGCTTCCACTGGCTATCAGAGTGAGAGATGGATGGAGAAAAGAGTAAATCATTTCTAGCCTGATCAGTTAAGATTGACACTGATGAAAAATTCAAATATTACATTTTGTGGTTTGCTTTGTTCTTGACAGAGTCACATAACTCTATAAGAGACTATCCAACTTAGATTTACAACATGAAAACAAAATATTCAGGGAGAGATGTATGCTCATGGTATTTCACTGTGGTGACTATTTGCCTCCAGATAATGTGGATCACTGCTGAAGAACATTTGTGGATCACTGGTGAAGAATATCTGGATGGTTTCGATTTCGCTTTTTCTTTTGAACTAATGAATACCAAAAAAGACAACTATCATTTGGTCATTAAGATCTTCACTAAAAAACAGACACCTTTTCCTGAGTAAGGACCTTTTCATTTCATTTTAAATAGACAACACTTTTAAAGAGAGGATAACTTCTGAGTCTTTTCTATCTATGCACATGCACAGAAGTAGAAATAATATTTTAGATTCACCTATGCATCCAACATGCATACATACATACATACATACATACATACATACATACAAGCTCTCTGAAGAGGCTTCTCTCTCTCTCTCTCTCTTTCTCTCTCTCTCTCTCTCTCTCTCATCTATCTATCTATCTATCTTTTACAGACACAGCACATACAAACTGTTTTATGTATCCTGAACAGGATAATAAAGGTCAGAGTGACTTAGACAAGAGAATTTTATTTTCTCGCAGCTCTAGAAATTGATGAAGCCAAAATTAAAGTACTTAGGCAATTCTGTTCCTGATGAGAGCTGTCTTGCTGTATCATAAAAGATTGATTCCTACTGTGTTGTCTCCTATGTGCACACTTGGGACGGGAAGGAATTTTTTTTCTCTTCTTTTTATAAGTACCCCAGTTCTGTTGGATTAGAATTCCCCTTTATGATTTACTTAACTTCAATTATCTTATAAACACACTATCTTCAGCTACAATTACACCAGGGATTCACTAATGCTTGAACGTAGGAATTTGGGAAAGATGTAATGCAAATCCTAGAAGCCATTACATTTTAGAAAATAAGGCTCAAGCTCTGCTTTCTTCAATAGTCTGGATATATATTTAACTATAACTTAAAAAAAGCCACAATCTCTCTCTCTCTCTCTCTCTCTCTCTCTCTCTCTCTCTCTCTCTCATGCATGCATCTATAGCTTGACATTGAAAATCAAAGTAAAATGGATGAGGAGACTGTAGAAAACAATCCTTATATCTGATTTCCTCTGTTTGGCTCTGTCTTATCCAAAGTCACCCCGAATGTTTGTGAAGGGAAAAACTATGTGTCTCTCCAAACTTTTTCTCTAGTATACCTGACAAAAAGGGGCCATGCTTGGAAGGTTTTGCCTACATGAAATTACATATCTATTTCCCTAACTGACTCTCTTGATTCTGACTTAATGGTAGTATATGAGACAGTAATGAGAGATTAAATAGACTTAGTTTAGAAGTATTTAAGAACATTCTATTTGTTCACAAAAGTAAATTATTAAAGATTTTCTACCTTTTGTTTTGGTTGGTTTTGGTTTGCTTTTTGAGATAAGGAGTCATTGTATAAACAAGGAATTCATGATCCTTCTGCTTTATCCTTCTGACTGCTGGGATTATAGCTTTTGCTACCTTAAGAGCTATGTAATGTTTCATGATTGCATTACTTTGGCATGCAAAATTTATTTATTTTTCCTATTTCTGTTGTGGAAACATGTGACATACAAACCAATATTATGATACAATCTTCCATAGTTGAGTATATCTAAATATTAATTTATTTAAAGGCATAAGTTACTATCATAAAAATTTAATTGATCAGTAGCCAGGACAAGATAGTGGAAAAAGGACATAGACATAGAAATAAATGTCAAATTTTTAATAGCTATTATTTTCCTTATAAACACATATTTCTAAAATCATATTAGGCCTTCTTATTCATTAATTCATGAGTTAGTTCAATTTGGCTAATATTTCCACTTTGTGGGCAATTTTATGTATCAAGTCCAGGACAAAGCAAACATGAAGTTACTGAGTTATTGATAGAATTCTGTCATGAAACTGTATCATCTACTGGTCAATAAAATACAGAAAAATTTTAAATTGTTTTAATGAATATGTACATGTGTAGGAATTTTATGACAAATCCAAAGGTAATATCAATAAACTCTAATTTAATAATTTTCTCTGGTTATTTAAAGTTTCTTCAGGTTCAATTTTTGCCTTCAGGGTAAGCATAAAGTTTTATGATGAGATTATAACAACTTTATTATTTTTCATAATGTTACATGTTATCCTGTAATCCTCCCATTACCCTACTTGTCCTCTATCATAATTCCAGGCATGGTTTATGTTTAATATTATCTCCCAGTGAATCATCTAATTTAATGCATAATTATTTTTCATTTTTATTGATTTTTTGCAAATTTCATAGAATATAATATGGATATATATATATATATATCCTTCCTTATCTGTACCCCCCTTTAATTCTCCTGATTTTAATGTACTCTGTTATATTTGTATGCATACTGCTTAGTTCATGATCCCTGTTATACTTCCACTTATTATAATTTTCTTTCCATGTCCCAGGTAAGGCAGAAAAGCTGGTCTGACAATTGTCTCAGCAAAGATTTTCTTTTTTAAATTTAAAGTAAGTTTAATTAAAACTCTCATTATAGGAGCCCCACAAGCCTGCCATGAATCTTACAAATATGTTTTGTAATTATTGGAATATCATAGGAATCAGAATCTAGTAAATGGACATATTTTTCTGCCAACAATTACAGAACAGAGTATAACTTGATGAGATTAAGAATACTATGAAGAGTTACTGATTAAACCAAGAACTCTTGAAAATAACATGGAGGAAGTATGTGATGATATTTAAAATTTCTTGCTTAGGGGAACAAACTCCACTATCTCTTTTTAATGAAGTGATAAACCCATGTGGACAATTGTGCTACGTGTTAATACTGTACCATAATACAACAGGAAGTATATTTATTGTGGGTGAGTGTGGGGAGAGACATCCATAAAAGGCTTTTGACTTTGCTTCTTAGAGGGGAAAAATGATTCAATCTACCAAAGTCATACAAGGGAGAAGTTTCCAGTTGTGTTCAAATTGTAGTGAGAGGAGGAAGAATCTATTCTCTAATCCTCACATGAAGTTTTTTATTATGCAAACTGACTATGTAGTTCCAGTTTTATAGAAAAAATAAACTAATTAGATGCAAAGAATATTAAATTATCAACACTTTTTGGCTAGTGTAGTCTTGTGTGACTATTTCCTTTTATTTTTGTAACTGGCCAAATGGAACTTATAAATTAATGCACTCATCCCTAAAATAAAATATTAAAAGTCACTAACTAAGATTATCTAAACTAATTTACACCTATCTGTTTATTCAGACCTGGGATTCCGGAATCTGTTTGCCCTTATCTTTCTCTTCTTCTGTCAGCATTTTCTTTCTTCTTACATACATTTCCTTATTTGAAGCAAAGCGTTTGTGGATACTGCTTTCAGTATTTGTACAAAATCACAAGCAGCATTTCCAGTCCACCTTTTGTAATGATTTGACCCTGATGCTTTTCTGAACATAAAAGTCTTATTCTCTGTAGAACTGCTGGCAATTTGAGAAACTCTCAGTCAATTTTACAGATACCACAAACACTTCAATTCACTACAAACTTAAGAGTATAATAGTGAATCTCACATTATGGGTTCTATTTTCAAATAATTGATTTAGGAGCAAGCATTATTTAGGCCTAACTCTTGCAAATGGTTGGAATCATGGGTCAATAGAAACCAAGATATCAATGTGGGACCTTAGTGACATCAGAAGTGTCACATCCTGAATTTTTAGAATCCAGCTTACAAAATGTAAAATGTTTTCATTTGGGAATACAGCAGAAATGCATTTATAAAAAAAAGGAGATATAGTGGGGACAAGATCATTCTTTATATCAGTTATAAATACATTCATTGTTATATAAGGAAAATATTTAAAGTTTTAAATGCCTATACCAAGTATCAGAACTTTTAATAAATGAATATAG
>NW_008339433.1:3184936-3208728 GCF_000622305.1 Nannospalax galili
TGGAATCCATTTAGTGGTGCTCATGTGAACCTATGTTTAGGGCTGCCCACTTGACAGTAAATAACCTCTCCAGAAGCTAGATCCTGGAGAAATGACTTTCCCTCCCTCAGTATCCGTTGACTGCCTGTAGCTCTTCATCTTGAGGTGGGACTCCCTGACATTCCCCTCAACCACCTATGCCAACTGGTTTTCTTACTATGCAGATCTTGTTAGACTATCAGACTGTGGAGATTTCACTGTTGTGGTTTTTCTATCACATCTAGAATCCATTAACTACCAGAAGGTGTGTAGTCCATCTGGCATTTACAATCTTTTGTGCCACATTTCCATAATGTTCTCTAAACCTTAGGTGTAGACATTGTATTTTCGATGTATCAGATAAGGCTGGGTACATAAAACCACTTATTCTCCATATTTTGAGCAGTTGTGGAACTTTGTGATAGTCTCCAGCTGTTGGAAAGTGAAGCTTCTTTTAAGTAGTGAGAGGTACACACATCTGTAAATGTAAGGATACATATTCAGAATATGGTAAGAAATTTTCTTGGTCTAGGAAAGTGTCATAAGTAGGTTCTTCTCTAGGGTCTATGAACCCTCCTACTATCTATACTTCATTATGTTTGCAAGTCTATGCATGAATTCCCTCCAACTGAGTGGGCCTTAATCCATGTAGACAGTTTTTGGCCAACATAAAAGGGCCACTCAAGTACCAATAGAAATAATTTGCTGTGATTGTCATTGTTGAGACCATAGGCCTTACAGCTGGTTAGGGCCTTGCATTGTTTTATCCCTTCTAAACTTTATAGTACCTTCTGATACTATGAGAACTAGTCTTTGGGATGGAGGCTTCCATGTCCAATCCAGCTACAATTATCTAATTCCTGTTTCCAAAATATGTCATGTCTTCAGCAATAGATTCATATGTTCAAATTCTGGGAGGCAATGAGAAACTGTGGACATAGCCTCTGTTGTCATGGGAGTCCCTCATACTGCCCTGACGAACAACTAAAAGAGAAGTTTTCCATTCTTGGTACTGTGAGTTTTGTTATTTACCCTTAAGTTATACACATGCACTTACATATATATTATATATATTTTGTAGACTTAGGAAATAATACTTTTGTCTTTAGCATTGAATATCACCTAAGCAATATTCATTTCTCTGCCCCTTTCTGTAGCACTCTCTCCTCCTTCTCCACTTTGAGTACCACTCCATTTTCCCCATTACCACCATGATAATTCTTGTGTCCTCAAAATGTGTTCCACATCCTTAGTAATTAAGGAAATGCAAATGAAAAATACTTTACAATTCCATTTTATCTCAGAATGCTTAAGATCAATAAAACAAATGACAATAAATTCTGACAAGGATGTGGGAAAAGGAGAGCCTTCACAAAATGCTGGTGGGATTTAAACTGGTGCAGCCACTGTGGAGCTCGATATGGCAAATTCTTAAAAAACTAAATGTAGATATACCATATGGCCCCAATATAACACTACTTGTCATGTACTCAAAGGACTTGATATCATACTACAGAAATACTTGCTCAGCCATGTTTATTGCCACACTTTTCACAATAGCTAAGAAATGGAAAAAATGTAAATGTCCTTCAATTGATTATTATTAGGGAAAATGGTACATTTTCACAATGGAATTCTATTCATTACTTAAGAAAAATGAAATCATGAAATAGGCACGTAGTTGGATTTAACTAGAAACTGTTATATTAACTGAGGTAACTCGAACTCAGAAAAACAACTGAAGCTCGTACTCTCTCATTTGTGGATCTTAGTTCAAAATATATAGACATCCCAAAATAAAGAAAGCTATTGCTAGAGCTCTTGGTCATCTCCCAGAACAAGAACACAAGCCCCTATTGCTGAAGACAGAATGTCCTTCAGACACAGGAATTGAAGCAATGGAGCTGGATCTGACCTGGAAACCTTCTACCTGAAGCTTAGATCTCATAGTTCTGTATGATAACTATGTAAGCTGGTAAGGTAGAAAAATCATTCAGTGGTCCAACTCAACCCTAAATCCTAATAACCATAGTGAATGGCACAGCAAACTATCTCTATTGCTGCAGTAGTGTCACTGTATCTGGGTAGTAATCAACACATCTCTCATTGGACTTAAAGTCCTCATTATGGGAGTGAACTCCAGGGTGGAAATGTAAACACATAAGTCATACATCCAGAGAAAACCCTGTCTCTGTCATATCTCTAGACAAATGAATTTTCTTGCCATATGCTAACTACGGATCCTTATATTTGCAGACAAGCATACCATATACCACTCATCAAAGAAGCTTCTTTTTGCAACAGATGGAGGCTACTGCAGAGTTCCACAACTGGTCAGACACAGAGTGTATATCTGAGAGATGCCCAGTCCTAGGTGATGTATCTACAGTTAAACCTCTACACTTAGGGTCCATAGAACATAGCTGAGGTGAGGGGCGGGGTGTAGAGAGAAATCTAGTGCATCCTTCAACTCTCACCAGTGAAGCTTCCTCATACAATAGAGTGACAGAGTATGATGCACATAGAAGGCCACAGGTGGCCAAGGTTTAAAGAACAAGAGGCTGCAGAATCTGCATCACTGGATATATATGACAAGGATAGTGAGGAGGATGCAGATGGGGAAGAAAGTCTAAATATGAACTGTATAAAGTGGAATAAAGCCAACTTGACAATGGTGGATGATCTTTTTGATGTGTGTCTATATGTGGTTTGCAAGTGTTTTGTTGAGAATTTTTGCATCTATTTTCATTAAGGATATGGCTCTGTAGTTTTCTTTTTTGGTTGTATATTTACCTGGTTTTGCTATTACAGTGATGCTGGCTTTATAAAAGGAATTTGGAAATTCTCCCACAATTTCTATTTTTTTTAATAAATTAAGTAGTATTGGATATAGATCTTCTTTAAATGTCTGGAAGAATTCTGCTGTAAATCCATCTGGACCTGGACTTCTTTTAGTCAGGAGGTTTTGTATTACTGTTTCAATTTCATTACGTGTTGTGGATCTGTTTAAGCTGTCAGTCTTTTCTTGGTTTAGTTTTGGTGGTTACCTTGCTTTTAGATACCAATCCATTTCTTTTAGGTTTTCAAATTTGGTAGTGTATAGGTTTTTATTGGATTCCATTATAATGTTCTGGATCTTTTTGGTGTCTTTTGAGATGTTTCCTCTTTCATCTCTGATTTTGTTGATTTAGAGGTGCTCTTTATTTCTGTTGGTTTACTGGTCTAGGGATCTGTCAATCTTGTTTATATTTTCAAAGAATCAGCCCTTGGATTCTTTCATTCATTGTACTGTTTCTTTTGTTTCTATTTCATTAATTTCTACTCTGATTTTTGTTATTTCTTCTTATCTGCTGGATTTGGGTTTCATTTGTTCCTGCTTTTCAAGTCTCTTGAGTCACAATGTTAAGTCATTTATTTGTGTTTTATCTGATTTTTTCATGAATGCACATAGAGCTATAAATGTCCATCTAAGGACTGCATTCAACATGTTCCAGAGTTTTTGTTGTGTTGTATTGTCCTTTAATTTAGTTCCAGGAATACTTTTATTTCTTAATTTCTCCTTTGTCTCATTCATCATTCAGGAGTGTGTTGTTTAATGTTCATATGCTCGTGTGGTGACTAGGGTTTCTTACGGTGTTGATTTTAAGCTTTATTGCACTGTGGTCTGATAGAATTCATGGAATTATTCCAATCTTTTTGTATTTGTTGAAGTTTGTTTTGTGCCCCAGTATATAGTTGATTTTGGAGAAAGGTCCATGGAGCACTGAATAGAAAGCATATTCTTTGGTGTTTTGGCGGAATAGTCAATAGATGTCTGTTAGTCCCATTTGATGTATTGTTTAATTCAGATATCTCTCTGTTAATTCTCTGTCTTGTTGACTTATCTATTGGTGAAAATGGGGTATTGAAGTCCCCAAATATTACTGAGTTGGGATTAATCTGGGTCTTAAAGTCCTGTAATACTGTTTTTATGAAGTTGGGTGCACCAGAATTTGGTGAATATATGTTCACGATTGTAATATCTTCTTGGCCAATTGTTCCTTTGATCAGAATGACATGGCCCTCTTTTTCTCTTCTGATTAATTTTAGTTTGAAGTCTATTTTGTCAGATATTAGAATTGGGATGCCTGCTTTTTCCTTAGTACCATTCGCTTGGTATATTTTTTTTCCATCCTTTCACCTTAAGGTAGTGCCTGTCCTTGAAAATGAGATGAGTTTCTTGTAGACAACAAAAAAATTGCTTTTGCTTCTTAATCCATTCAAGCAGTCTGTGTCTTTTGACTGGGGAATTCATTCCATTGATATTTATAGTTATTAATGAAAGATGTGCACTGATTCTTGTCGTTTTTATTTCTGTTCACATTCTTGGTGTAGCTGTGGATTTCCACTGTTATATCGTCATTAGGTTCTTTCTGAAATCATTTGGGTATGGTTGTTTATCCCTATCTTCTTTTAGTTCTTTTATTTCTTTTATTGTGTTCTTTAAAATCACTGAATTCTTGTTTATAATTGTTCTTTTGAATTTCATGTACTGTGTCATCTCTAGGGTATTCTCATTGTACTCCTCTACAGGACTGTTGGTACTTGGTGGGAATATATTATTTGGGTTTTTCATGGTATTATTTTTTCACTGTAACTTTCACATGTGCATTTCTTTTGTAGTTTCTGATTCTTGTGTGAGACCCAAGCCTTCCTTTGTTGAGTTTAGTTCTGCTTCTTTATGTAAACTTTGTGTGCCTTTGTGGTTTACTTGTTAGGCATGAAAAAGCTGATTGGTCTAGGCTTCAGATTCTCTCTTTTGATTTTGCATTGGATGGGCCAAATTGATTTCATTTTCTGCTCAGGACTTCCCACAGTGGCCCAACTCAGATGAAGATCAGATGCTCTCAGCCATTCTTCTAAGGACTGGATCTCTTCAGGAAAGGGTCTGGCCTCAGCAAGCTGGGGGCCTGGGCCACCCACTGATGCAAAGGGAGGTGTGGGCTGGAAAAGGCCCCAAGGCCTCCCTCCTGGGGACTAGAGGGAGGAATTGGGTTGATCTGGATAGAAAGGACCAGGAAGCAGTGGGGAGTCTTGGCCAAGGGGTCAGTATGGAGGTCTGGGGTGCCAAGACAAGAAATGTGCCAGTGCCCCTTCTAGGAGGGGAGATGGGTTGGGGGATCTGGGAGAGTGAATGATGCTGGGGGAGTCAAGGCACAGTGGGTGCCACCAAACTTTCTCAGGAAAGCTGCTGTCCCCAGGAAACTTGTCTTAGAATTTTTAAAATTATTTATTTTGATTCAATTTCGTGCATGTATACAGGGTATCCTAATTATATCTACTTTTACTCAGTATTTTCACACATCTAGACTCAATACATTTTTCTTGTATCTCCCTTCAGCAGGACAATATGAGCAACTAAGAACTTTAAATCCAAAATTTAAAATGATCTTTCTATAGCTTTCTCCAAATCAAATATTTGACTCTCTGTCACCAGAGTTCTCTCAGGGTCTCTTGCACGATCAGACAAGCCATATGATATATTTTTATGCGAATTTATTATGGTTTATGACCTCAGGTAGGGAGAGGGTAAATGGGGGAACTTACGCAGAGACAAGAACTTTTGTGCCATGGGTCAAAGCCCGCCACTTCAGATGCTCCTGTAGCCCGCTTACAGTCTCCCTTAATTTTATCCATGCATCTTGGGCATTCAGTATCATCCCAGGTCAGTAAATGCCCCCTCTCGCGGCCACGCTGGTGATGTACTAAAGCCATCCTTCTCTCCACGTCTGTCAATCACACACGTTGCTCCTGGCTGGCGGGTTCCATCCTAAGATGGTGCAGAAAACCCCTCCCCAGTCTCTTCTCTGAAGCAGGTCCCACCCCTAGGAGGAACCACACACCTTGGAGATACTCCATTCCTTTTCTCCACTCCTACAGTTTTCCCATCCATCTTCTGCTAAGGTCCCTGAGCCTTGGAAGGGTTGACAGATGTAGGGTGATCTCTCTTGTGTCATGGTGAGATACTGACTTCTTGGGCCTCCCCATTAATCGTCTTTAGGCCGTGGCCATTGATGTATCTCAGTGGTGATTCTTCTACTATAAAGAAAAATTGAAGGAAGTAGATACATTTAAACCAACATGAATAAAAATACAGATGCCTAGAAGATATCCCAGTAGGTGTACTATACTCATTAAACAGTATAATTATGATTGCTTCCACACTAGGGCCTGTAGCCTTTCTTGACACAGACATTGGCCTGATCTACAGCACCAGATGTGTGCTTCACCCCTAGGAGCAGGCCTTATCCAATTAGAAATTTGTCAGTTGTACATATGTTGGTCGAGTCATTATTGCACATGCAGGCATTACTTGGCATGTCCAGACTGTGCAGCATGTGGTGTCCATTGTTGAGTAGAATCTTAGGGGATCCTTTTTTCCCCAACCATCAGCATAGCACCATCTGGCAATATGAACATCACCTATCCAGTGGCATAGAGTCTTTTTTTTTTGTTGTTTTCGTTTTTGTTTTTTTGGGGGGGAGGCAAGGTTTGGACTAGTCTCAGCTCCATCACTTCTTCTTCTCCAGTGCTCACAACATGCAGTGTCTTCAGTAACATGGCCTTACCAACCTTTCTAGTGTACAACCAACATTAACGGCAATAGCCTTGGTGAATCTGAGGACCTCTAGGATCTCTCTCTGTTCAACAGCTCATAGGGGGGCAACCCACCCCTGGCACTGTAGACTTTCTTAACAGTTGTATAGTTTGGGAGTCTCTGTCTTCATCTTACCCAATCTACATGAAACTCCCAAGAATCTTATAGCTATAGCTGGTCTTCGTTTCTTCAGGTATCCTTCAAATGGGTTTCAAATCTGTAAAACACTCAAAAGAATGTTAACATTATATATTAAATCATTCATAGACAAGGTCTCACAGAGCATGAAAAGATTTTTTCCATTTGTACTAACTGTTTCCTCCATAGATCTTTGTTAGGTGCCATAGCATGGGTACGAGTCATTAAGTTGGTTAGCTCTTTACCATTTTTAGTTATCCCTTTGGAGTCACTTCACACTTGGGGGATTTTACATGGGGTCTCTTTGTATTCTTTTTTTCTTGATACACTTAAAATTGTTGGCTCCAGTTGCCTGACCCTACACTGGGCTAAGGAGGCAAGGGGCTTCTCCTGTCCCCTCTGCACTTGTTGGTTCCCTCAGTCAGCAGGCCCTGGGTCTGACTCCTGACTGTAGCCATATCTGTCATTTTCCCATCAACCACACCTGGTTATTAGGGAAGAACTTGGTGCAAAAAAACTGCTTCCACCCCTAGTATAGCCTTTATCAGAAGAGAAATGTGTCTTATTTAATCCTTGGGGATTCTTAATCAACCCTTGTACACTTTTTATCCTTTGAATGTCTTTTGTAAACTGTTTTTCTGGTTTTAAAGGCTTCCAGAAATGCTGTGACACCGAATTTGGTTTTCTATCAATTTTTTTCTCTGGGAATTTGGGCTTGACATAAGACTTGCCATATTTATCTTTGAGTAACCCAAGTGGACCATTTCTTCTGTCTGGTATTTTTTCTATCTCGTATAGGGTGTTCTGTTATTTTACAGACATGTTTTACATGTTGGTCAGAGTCATTTAGATTTGGCAAAGTTTCTCTCACTTTACAATGATCCTGTCCCATCAAAGGGCTTAGTAAGACCATTAAAGCCCCATACCATTCTCAAGGTGACAGTTGAATTAAGCTTTCCTTCATATCTCTGATGAACACAGTCTTATCTGGACGTTATATATTGCTTTTCTTATACCTAGTTCTCTCAGTAATTCCTGCCCCTCCTTTAGAGTCCTCCAGCCCCTGCTAATCATGTTAGTCTCCCTTGTTGACAACCATGTATCTTTAATGCCTTCAGCCAGCCATTAAGGACTGCTCACCCCTGCATTGTCCTAGGTCGAACAGCCTATATCACAACGACAAATGGGTGGTTATATAACTCAGCAGTGAAGCTTCTGAAGGACTAAGACTGATGTCATTTCCTCCCATATCCCAAACTTTCACAAGCCACGTGGCTAGAAGCTCTCTGCTTGCTTACTTGTAACTTTTCCCTAGTTTTAACAGTTCTAGCATGGAATATTTCCTAGCTACAGTATAGTTAGCTTTTTATTTATTTATTTATTTATTTATTTATTTATTTATTTATTTATTTATTTTTTGTATCAAGGTTGACTCTGAGGGGCAGCTTTAGCTACTTTTATTTTTAGGTCATTTTCCTTTTTACTATTATCTGTCTCAGTCATTGGACCTTACACAAATTAAAGTGTCAAGCTCTGCAACTGGGCCTGCCAGGACTTCCCTAGCCTTTTCAGCTTCCCCTGCCTGGGGCACATCTTTTATTATGCAAAGTGGCCATGGTCCCTCTCTGGGCATTCCATTTGGGGGTAAAAGTTTTTCTAGCCTCTGAATAACCTTTAACAAATCTTCACATACTCACAACATATTCCCACATTTACGGCATAGCTGTGGCCCACACTTCTGCATGGCTGGCTTCTTTTTAGTTATAGATTTTATAATCCATCATATAACCCATGTGACTGTCACTAACCCCATTAAGTTTATGGGGTTTGACTGCCTTGGGAATCAGAGCCCAGCTTACCCACCACAGAGGCAGTGGGAAAAGCACTGCTTTGTCCAACCCACATCCCCAAGGCTGTGGTTCGTTTATCTGGTCCAGACTACACCAGTTTTACTGCCAGAGTTCTCTCTGGGTCTCTTGCATGATCAGCAAACCATATAATATATTTTTATGTGAATTTATTATGGCTTATTGTCCTCGGGTAGGGAGGGGGTAAATGGTGGAACTTACACAGAGACAAGCACTCTTGCACTGCGGCTCAAAGCCCACCAATTCAGATGCTCCCGTGGCCTTCCCACAGTCTCTGTTATCTTTAGCCCATGCATCTTGGACCCACAGTCTCATCCCATGTAGGTAAATGCCCCCTCTCACGTCCACACTGGTGAGGCGACAGGGCCATCTCTCACTCCATGCCTGTCGCCATGCACATTCCTCCTGGCTCTCAGCTTCTGTCCCAAGATGGCTCAGAAAAAACCCTCCCCAGTCCCTTCTCTTCAGCAGGCCCCACCTCTCAGAAGAACCAGTCACCTGAGAGAAACTCTCCAAACAAGAATTTTTCCATTTCATAATTTAATACATAAGAATAACAAAAAGAAATCTTTTAAGTGACTCAATCACAATTTCTTCATGATTTTCAGGATCGCATATTCGTGAAAACTGTTCCATGATAATCCAGTACAGGTATATGGATTAGGAAGAATTAAAGCCAACTGCTACCAAAATTTGTTTCAAGATTGCTGTTGCCTTTCACCATCTATCATTAAGTTGATTATAACAATTATATTTTGGTGTAAATACTCATTTGAACTTCAGAATAGTCATGGCTCTTCAAATTCCAGAGAATGTGTATCTGTAAATATCCTTACATAGCAATCTTAAAACTATTGGGTTAAGAAAACTGCATATAAGAGATGGGAAAACATAGCTATATGACTGAGATTATTAGTCTAAATTACCATGAACCATGAATAAATTTTGAAATAGATTGTTTTAATTTTTATCATAGTAATGCTTGTGCCATGAAGTGTATTTTTCTAAAAAGTATTCCTTGACACTCATATTGAAAAGCAATGAAATCTGTCCCTTCCTAGTCTGAAATAGCTGTATTCACTATTTAAATTTCTTTCTGATAATTCCTGACATGCTGCACTATTTTCAGTCCTCATCACCCATGTGAATCAGAGTGAATTCACTGTTTGTGCCCCTATGTAAAGGGAACATGCACAGAGGAGCTTATTTATTTATAGTGTGTTCTCTTTATGCATGGTGAATGGCCCACTGAAATACCCATAGCTGGTGCATTATTCAATTACTCATTTATTTTCCATTTTGCAATGATATTCTATTTATAATGACATTGTATTTGTGGTTCCATTTAAAAAATAATAACACATTGAAAATTTGATAATAAGTAATACAAAGTCTTGACATTAACGAGATTGTACTGTGTTACATTTTCAATATATTTCTTATAAAATTCCATTCAATGGAATATTTTATTGTTTAAAGCAATATTCTATATACATACTCAGTAATTTTCTTTCTACTTTAAATGAATGCTCATTCTCTTGTGTAATGTTTCTTTCTGATTCAAGTGTTTTTAATGTTAGCAGAAGTTTTGTATAAGAAAAGAGACCTATGAAATGATTATATTAAAACTAATGCATTATAATACATATGTGTTTCTCATTCATGAAATTCAAAATTATTATACTCCTTTCAAATACAGGAATATATTACAATATTTCTCCCATTGTTGACATATTTAAGTAATAATTAACATAGTTCTAACTCTGGGGAAGCAAATCAATATTGTCTGTTTTGATTAACCAAAAACAAATGTTAGTCTATACTCCATCTTGTCCTTGCAGATGGTCAAAGAAACAGATAGGTTTAAGAAGCTTTACACAGCTCCCAAAATTTATATATCTTCTGTCCAGAAATCTGTTTATACTGGTTAAAAAGTGGCATCAACCAAGTGATATGTGCTGTAACTTTACAAACACATAGACAATTACTCATAAATTTTTAATAAATCTGTTACAAAAAATTAGAAATAATAAAATAATTTCTTAAAATAATTTTGCATACTTGAAGGGAAACCAAATCATATTTGGTTTTCTCTAAGAAAGATAAAGAGGGATGGGGGAGGGGGAGAAGGGGAGAGAGAGAGAGAGAGAGAGAGAGAGAGAGAGAGAATTGTACGGCTAGCTCTATTGTTAAGAACACTTACTGCTCTTGTAGACTACCAGAGTTTAATTCCCAGGACCCACTCCAACTTTAGGAAATTTGAAGCTTTTTTTCTGGGCACTGTGGGCACCTGAACACACAGGAACACACACCTAGGCAGACACATAAATGTATACAGATATAAAGATATAGAGATAAAGAAAAACTGATGATATTTTCATGTTGTATCTACTTTTGAAATCTGGAATGTTTTTCAGTCTGAATGTGCATCACCAACCCCAGAATGTTATCCTTTAAAATACCTTTAAGATTTAGTTCAAAATCTACTCAAATATTACATATATACAATATATGTCTCTGTGTATATGTGTATATATATATATGTTTGTGTGTGTGTGTGTGTGTGTGTGTGTGTGTGTGTGTGTGTGTAAAACTGAAGGCTATTTGATAGGAAACATAATGCCAGGCAGTAGAAACTTCCCTTCTATTTTTTGGTCAGGGTAGTCCAAGTGAGTCCCAAAATACAGAGACTGTTGTCACAGCCCTTGATTGCCTCCAAGAAATTAAAGATAAAACCCTATTACTGGAAAAAGGACATACTTGGAGCAATCGTGATGGGACTGACCGGCATTCTCCTCCCTGAAGACTAGCTCTCATAATTTTACAAGATACTATGAATTTTCTAAGGGAGAAAACTAATCAGTATTCTAATCCAGCTCTAAAACCTAATAACCACAAGGACTGGGGCAACAAACTGTATATATTAGTACAGTAGTGGCACTTTTATCTTGGAGGTAATCAACAGCTGTCTAATTGAACTTAAAACCCATTTAGTGGGAGGGAACTTATGTGTGGTAATAATAGCTAAATACACATGGTTGGGGATGTCATAAATTTTAGATTAAAAACCTGTCTGTCACATCCTTAAACAAATATATTTTCTTACTGTATGCTGAATATGGATCCTTACATTTACAGATAAGTATACCTGTCACCACTCATTAAATAAGCTGGTTGTTGCAGCAAAGAAGACTATTAGAGGCCTCTACAATCATTCAAATTTAAGGACACATGTCTATGAGATGCCAGTCCTAAGTGACATATCTACAATGCAAACTCTACCCCTACAGTTCAGAGAAGAGAACAAAATGGGGGCAGAAAGAATATTAATCCATCTCTGAACTCTCACCAGGGAAGCTTACACATATGGTGATTAACACAGAAAGCCACAACTGGTGAAACTACAGAACACAAGTGACTACATTTTGATATAATAAATATCCTTTCATATCATTAATGCATACATAAAATATACTTTTATTACATTAATCATAATAAATTTCATAAATTACATGTTGAAGTGCATCATATATTTCTACTATATACTTTCCCTTACATTTTATCATTATATAAATTCACTCAAAACTTTCAAATCTATTACCTGAAAAGCTTTTGATATAATTAATTTTTCTCTTTTGTAGACTTCAACTTTCAAAAGTCATAGCATTTTTCATTTGAAAGAGATATAGAGAACATGTGAGATTTTTTCTTTAAGTTTACCAATAGAGATGGTTGAGCCACACAGTGCTTTTCAAGCCAATAATTTCTTAAAGGTTGTATTATGGCTCAAACCTATGTCTCCTCCTTCTCTGTCCCATGTATGATATTTCCACATTTAACTTCATCTTTTCAAATTGCTAGATTTCTCTTTGACCTGTTTGCCTTCATTAAATTAACAAAGCAGGTAACAATAACGAAATCAAACTTAATCTTAAAAGTTGTCACTGTACCTAATATCTTAATTTCCAACTAATAAGAAGCACAACACAGTTGCCTCTTTTCCTCTAAAGTTGCTTTGTTCCACCAACTGTCATTGCTACTTTAAAGTTTTCTTGGCCTAAGATATACTACTTAGGAGTTACACAAGTATCACCAACTAAGTGAATCAAAGTGTCTCAGTAGATTACATAAATATATTCTTTTGATGTTTACTGACAAATTATTTAACTAGATTGTAAATAATAGGCATTTTTTTCCTGGGTTTTTCTGTTGCTTTTTTTTATTTTCTGAAACAGGGCCCCCTTTAGCCCTAGCTGACCTAGAACTCACTATTTAGAGCAAGGTGGCCTTGCGATCTCATAGAGATCCACTTGCCTATGCCTCCTGAGTTCTGGGATTTCTCCAGGATTTGGGAAACTTGCTCAAACAAACTTACAGCAATGGTGACAGCATACACAAGACCCATACAAACTTAATCAGACAAAACACAGCATAGAACTGTTGAAATGACAGGAGGCCCCAACATTAGCTGAGAAACTATTGGCAACTGGCCAGTGCTGGTTAAGGGAGAGCTGGTCTTCTTTAAGGGACAGACTTCAGATCGGCTGACTAGTCCCCAGTGGATAAACTTGCACTGAGGGACATCTGGGTACCATAACGTGATTATATAGGCTTTAACATATATGGCAGAATGTATTAAATCTAGTAGTCAGGTTAAGAGGGGGATACAGATGGGGGAGGGGTCTAAATTTGATTAAGATATAGTGCATGAAACAAACAAATAAAAATACATATTGAAAAAAATGTGTATATAATTTATCCCAGAAATTCATTTCTGTAAATATGACCACACACACACACATGCACACATGCACACACGTACGTGCCTGGACACACTGAATAAAAAAGAAACTACATTGAGATGCCATCAGAATAGCAGATATTAAGAAAACAAGTAACAACAAAAGCTAGTGAAGATGTGGGCAAACGGAACCCTCAGCACTGTTGATGGGAAAGTAAACTAGCCCGGAATGGTCTGTGTCTTTTGAAAAGAGCCCCAGTGTAAGAGAAGAGTGCAGTGTTGTAAGCTTAGGACTTAGGAAGAAACAGCAAGAACTAAGTTGCAGAAAACCAGAATCAAAAGTTCTAGCAAACCCCATCATTCAAAACGCTCATCATTCAGAGCGACTCTGAATGTACATCCATCCATCCTTCCATATGTGCATTCTTCCATGCACACCCTTCTAAACATACATCCTTCCACACATACATGGGTTAGAACTGGGGTTGAATTACTATGTTCTGTGTTTCCTCAGATAAGAAATGTTGACATGTCTGCTGGGGGGAAGGGCAGACTACCCAGAGTGGGATGACTAGAAAAAGGGGGGAGGATATCTCTACCATCAACAGAAAGTACTCTCCTATAGAACTTCTTCCTCTTGTTTCTTCTCTTCTCTGTCTTTCATTGACACCTGTCAGTCCCATCGCTGGATTGTCATTTAAGAATTTATAAAACACAGATTTACTATTACAGATTTTCTGTAACATGGATAATGGTGTACATATATTAGCTCTGCTCCATTTCTCAAGAGACGCTCTTCTAAGCTCACAAAACCTATTGGCAGAATGTAGTTTCTTGGACTCACAAGACTAAAATTCTCACCTTTTGAATGTTAGTTGGAGGTCATTTAAATTCCCTTTAGGCCAGCATGTGTTTTCTACCACATGGATCTCTTCACATCCTAACAGTTTATTTTTTTCAAAGTCATAAGGAGAATTTCTCATATATCAAAATCCCTGTTTTCAATATTTCAATTTAATGTTCCCAGTTTCTTTGAATAATTAGTTCATTGATTCAGGCCTACACTTAAAAAAGAAAATCTGCCTTTGATTAACACAAAGTCAACTGATTTTGTGTTTCTCTTTACAAAAATACAATCATTTCCCCATAATAAATTACATGTCTTAATCACAATATAAAATTCATATATAATTGTTTCCTGAGTCAAGGGCAAAGAATTTTACATGGCATGTACACCATGAGCAAGAATCTATAGTAGTCCCTTTAATTATACTGAGCAAAATAATTATTGACTTACCAATGAAAAGGAAAACATTAGGTGACTAAAGAAAAAAAAAAATAGAAGACATATTTGTTATGGAAAATGATCCTAAGGCAAAATCGTACCTTCTAGAAACAGAGACTACTAATAATCTTGTGTACATTTTCTTTGATCTTAGACTATTTCACCAAGTGAATACTTCTAAATAACAGTGTATTCATTAACTCATTATGTGTGTTCACAAATTTAATTATTTAAGTCACCCAAATGACCATATAAATATTTTCATATTAAACACTCAAATTATAAAACTTTAATCTTTACTAATGGCAGTTCTTTTAAAATGTGTCAAATAGAATGGTCTTAAGTACAAGAAGGTCATTTAACATGCATATTGAAAGTAAAATAAGATATTCTCTGAACTATGAATATGACAAAAGAATGATTATACGGAAATACATTCACATATTGTTGCTAATCTTAATGAAGTATCACTATTTTTATTCTTCAAATGTTTTTAGTTTTTAGTTAAATATTTTGTGAAAAGGGTTTCATTTTTAAGTAAAAAGTAGATGATTGTTTTCCCCTTTATAATGATTCATGTCATTTTATCAGATCACCATATCTAAATTAGTAAAAGACAGAAGAGTACATTTATATACAATAAATATGATTATTACTACTATATGAAATAACTCTTTTCACTATCATTTACAGTTACAGTTCACTTTAAAAAATTTTTGGATATAATATTCTTAGTTTTTCAAAATTTATCCTTGAATATGAAATGGACAGGTCTTTTAAATTTGAGAGAATTATACTCAGAAATATAGTATTTACAGAAAACAAATTAGTTTAAATTACATCCAAACTGAAGCAGGGATTAGATATGCTTTTTCTTCTATTTAGTCTAATAACTTGCATTCTATCTGGGAGTTATAAAGAATAATTTTGTGAAATAAAGTATAAATAAATATGTTCTTGCTTGGGAAACCATATTGTTGAGATGTCATGGGTATAGCTTTCCTGTCATGACTTGCAATTATTCGTCCTATGTTTCCATGATGTTTCCCAATCCTTAAATATAGGAATTGAATTGTAGATATAGAACACTGGTCTATATGCGAACAATGGATGGGTACCCCCCCAAGATGAAGAGCTACAGGCAATTGATGACTGCTGAGAGACAATTATTTTTATCCACGTAGGAGCCTCCTGATAGGTTATGCAATCCCAGGTGGTCAGCTGTAAATACATGTACATACAGACAACACTCAGTGCACATGGAAAGAAATGAAGTCGATTCACTCAATTTGCGATGGAATAGAGAGAACATTCATGAAGTTGGAAGTGGGGAACAAAGATAGGTGGGAAAGATGTAAATATATTACTTATGTGTGAAATACAGGACAAAAAATAAAGTATAAACCAAACAAAAAATGTTCTTGGTTGAATATCCATTACTGGATTATAGATAGGCTTAAAAATCAGGAAAATGTTGGGCGTATCTCTAAACTTATAAATAAGAATATGAAGATGGGACTCCTATGTGGACCCTCACCCACCTACAGCTCAGGGACTATTGTGGAAGAGAGGGTGGAAAGATTGTAAGAGCCAGGGCTGGTTCATGAACACAAGGAGGTGGAAGCTTCCAGGCCACTGGAGGTTTGCTCATGTGAACCTGTGGCACTGGTGACATTGAGCTAGGGACCCATGTCAGCTCAATTAAACAAGGGTCCAAAGGAGGTGAGAAATAGGTAGAGGGCTGTCACTAGACTGAGAACTATTTGAGACTGATTGCTGGTGGGTGAGGAGGAGTATGACTTACATAGGACCACTGGATGGGCTGACTAGACTCCAGTGGATTCATTTAAGCTGAAGGACATTTGGGTACAAACGAATGAATAGGACATAGCATGTATGGCACAGTGCACAGGGTTTGGTGGGAGGATGGGAGGAGGTATAGATGGGGAAGGGGTCTGAATTTGATAGGGAAATGTATGAAATTCAAAAATCTCAAGAAAAAAATTTTTAAAAAGAATGTGAAGGATTATTCCTTGTATTAATACAAACTACACCACCATTATACTGACAGATATCCTTTTCATCCTATGTTTCTTATAATCTTAAGATTCCATATATGTTTGTGAAAGATGAGAAGGTTAAAATTGTGTCATAACTTTGGTTGTCCTTTTTTTTTCAAACCAGGGCATCAATATCAATACACTGCCACCTTCAAATTTTGTCTGTTGTAGTTATAAATCAATGAAATGACCACCAGATGAGTTTGTGATCTATTACATATGTTAGACCCAGACGTAGGTGAAAATTTTGATAATTGTCTTTATTGTTTATTGCTTTGTTCAGTGTCTATGAGAGAATTCAGTCTCCAGGACTAAATTTTGGCCCAAATTGAAATCTCAAGTATACCTTTTCTCCAACAGTACAACTACATAAACAACTGATTACAGATCTCTTTGTGTGGTGGTGATGTCACATTACAGCAATGCCAGAATAAAGACAGCCAGATTCTTAGCATCCATTTCAACCAAGGGTACAACTCAAAGTATTCTGAGAACTCACTACTTCAGAGTTAAGTTCCCTTGGAACTATGCTCTCAGAGGCCTCCTCTTTCTTTATTGAAACCATAAAGCCAGGATGAAATTGGGAAAGGAAAAGAGAAACTGTCTTATCAAAAGATGTCCCCTCTGACCCCTACTAACCTAGAATAGCATTCACATCCACAAGGAGATATTATCAATCTAGTCTTACCTGTTGTTTGCAATACAAATGGCATAATCAGTTTCTTTCCATGTTTCTACTTTCAAAAATGATATTTTCACAACACACACACACATTATTCAGGGTCAGGGAAAAAAAGGATCATGAGGAATTAAATGAATAAGCATATGTGATTATATATGGAGAACACAGGTCAAGAAATATCAGCTGTTTTCATTCAGGAGCTACTCCATTTTATGAGACATGGTCCTTCATTAAATGAACTAGCTAAACCCGCAGGCCAGTAATTCCCAGGAATCTATCTGTGTCTATTTCCTCAGGACTGGGATTACAAGTGTGCATCAGTACAGCCTGATTCTACGTGAGTTCTGGCATTTGAAAAGATGCCATTGTGCTTCCCAGGCAAGCACTTTACTAACAGTTATTTCCAAAGTCTGAAAATACATTTTTGATTATCTATCTATATGATCCCCAGGAATATTATTAAACATCTGTACAGCTCAATGCATGTCAGGCTCTGTAACTTTTCTCTATTTTGCATCTTATTACTATGATTGCTTTCACCTTTGATAAAATATCACTGTTTTTTATTATTTTTGAATTCCATCTTGTCAGTTGATATCAAGGCAGATTCAATAATAGTATCATCTATGTTTATCCTGGAACATTAGGAAAAAACCCACACCTGGGAATTTTACAATGCCTTATTCTCAGTGCCAGTGTGTTCTTTCCATTTCTCAAAAGTCTTTGGATTTCCTTTATAATTCACTCACCTAAAGGTCTTTCTGGACATAGATAGTTTACCCAAACAAGCATATGTACTTTTGAGAACATTAATTTTTGCCCAGTTTTTTTTAGTAATTCCTAGCGTGGTCTATTTCACCCAAAAATTATATTTCCCCAAGTTGACAAATGGCAAACTAACAGTATATAGTATATGAGTGCCAGCTCTCATAATTTTTTGCAAATATATTAACTCATATATTGAAGCAAATTGTCAGGGCTGGAGAGATGGCTCAGCAGTTAAGAACGCTGGTTGTTCTTGCAGAAAACCCGGGTTCAAATCCAAGCACCCACATGGCAGCTAACAACTGTCCGTAACTCCAGTTCCATGGGATCCAACAGCCTCTTCTGAACTCCGGGGGCATTGCATGACATGGGAGCACTTACCTACATGCAGACAATACACACATACACATAAAATAAAAATAATAAATAAAATTTTTTAAAAGTTTAAAATAAATAAAAAGCAAAATTTTCCATATATTGATATTCAAATTGTGTCTCCTTTGGATCTTCACATATTGATACATTTTGGCTAGCTCTTTTAACAATTTCAGTTTAGAGCAAACTTTCTACTTTAGAAGCTGACACATTTCTTTCATAGGTTGCTGTGGTAAATCTGACTCAACTTGATGATCTGATAGGGAGAGTGTTTGTGGATAGGCACTGAGGCACCAGATATTGCCCTTGATGGGAGTCTTTAGTACTGTCTTTAAACAAGGTAGTACTCTAGCCTTCAGAAAGACCATAATCATTTAGAATTGATGACCTTATTGAGACATTCCAAATATGCCTTGGATGAGAATTCAATCTTCTTTGTAGTGATCATATACTCAAATTTAAGTACTAGGTTTGATAGTTGCTATTCTGTCTTTTCTACTCTTTTCTATGATTTTCTGTTCACATGGTGCCAACATCAATACCCTACTTTTATATTTAAATTAATTTTGTTTATGAATCAAGCTTATGAATGCTCGTTTCTCTCAGGTGCTTAGATTAACCCTAACCAACCAACTGATTAAATGTTTTTTATAATTATTATCCATAAACACTCCCATGCAAGCTATCATATATTTCAGATACCAAAACAATTAGGTTATTCCCTTTCTTCATTATTTCATGGAAGTTCATCTTCAAGGAAGTTTGAGTACTGTACAACTATCATAAATTGTCAATCACTCATACATCTACTATGAGATTTCTACTAACTTAAAATCCATTCCTGGGAATCATTCTACCTAATAGCACCAGCTCTGTGTTGAGCTACTCAGAATTAAATTCTTAGACTCACAGAACTGTTCACGGGGATATTAAGTAACAAACCTATGAGAGCAAGACTGGATAGAGAAAGTAACAGAATGACTAGATGTCATAACTGAGCTTTAGCTGAGCCTATGTTAAACTCTGTATTGAAACAGTCCTCTGTTCTCCAGCCCTGGTGTATCTGACCAATATGCCAAACAGCTTTATACATTGAAAAACACCAATATTATGTAAAGTGTAATATTAATCCACAGATTCCGTTTTCAGGGATTATATTGTATTTGACATGTATTGATATATGAGCAGTTACTATTACAGAAAAAAATAAAACTTAGTAAAGTTCCCTGATTCCAATTATAATCATCCAAATAGCTCTTTACCTAGCAATTTACAACTAGTTATCTATATTTAAAGCCATGCTTCTGGCCCTCTTTTAAGCATCTCTTTTGCTATTTTTCATGTAGTTGTCATATTTCAAGTTATTATACAATATCTGCTGGGTGTATGTAATAGTTTTCATAAAATGCCAAAGAGCAGAGGTACACTTTTAGTAAGAAAAACTTGGAAACAAACTGAGCAAATAACTCTATTTAATACAAAAGCAAGAAATTAGATCTGGGAGAGGGCGGTTCGGATCTCCATCTGTATAGAGGCTGTGATCTCAGCAGATCACAAGAGAGTGCCTGTTTTGGGCCTCTGTCTGGCATAGGGGCTGATAACTCAGGGGACTACCTGAGAGCACTTGGTTCCTGCCTCCATATCAATTCCTCCAAAATAAAACCTGAGAGAGCCTGAAACCTGGACCAATCAGCTTTACATAAACAATAAGAAAAAGACCAAGGCACACCAATAGCACAAACAGAAGTATACTTCACCTAAATTCTCATATCAGAATCACAAACAACAAAAGAAATTCACATGCCAAAATCACAATGAAATAATAACAAAAAGGAAAGCCAAAATGCTATGTCCCAACCAAGCTCCAATGGTCCTGTAGAAGACTTCTACAAGAAGAACCCCCTAGAGATAACCCAGGACACAGAATTTAAAAGAAGAATCATAAACATGATCAAGGAAGTCAATGAATTTAAAGAACACATGAACAAACAAATCAAAGAACTGAGAGAAGATAGGGACACATTTCTGAAGGAATTCAAAAAAGAGATAGAAATATTGAAGAAAACTCAGGCAGAAATGAAGAAGGAAGTGAAAAACTTAGTAAGCCAATGTGAAACAACAGGGGAAAGTCTCACTACTAGAATGAATGAAATGGAAAACAGAATATCAACACTGGAGGATAAAGTTGAAGAACTGCACAACTCAAGCAAATATTATGAAAAATTTTTAAAAAAACACAGGAATGGATTATGCAAGAGCTGTGGGAACACCATGAAAAGACCAAATCTACATATCATAGGCATAGAGGAAGGAGAGGAATTTCAGTTTAATGGTATTGACCAGATCTTAAACAGAGTTGTAGAAGAGAATTTCCTGAAATTTAGGAAAGATATCCCCATTCAAATACAGGAAACACATAGAACACCAAGTAGACAGGATCAGAAAAGAAACTCCCCAGGACATAGCATAGTAAAAACACTGAATGTACGGAACAAAGAGAGAATACTGAAAGCAGTAAAGGAAAAACAAGTCATGTATAAAAGAAAGCCCATCAGAATTACAGCTGACTTATCAATGCAGGTTCTGAAAGCCAGAAGACCAAGGTATTTCCAGTTGTAAATGACAATAGATGCCAACCCAGAATACTTTACCCAACAGAAATGTCTATTATATTTTAGGGGGAAAGAAAATCTTCCATGACATGAAAAGCCTGAAAGAATACATGTACACGAACCCAGCCCTTCAAAGAATACATGAAGCAATACAAAGAGAGGAGAAAGGAACAACTATACTCCAGGGGCAACGAAACAAATTACTTAAAGGTACAATTGAAGAAACACAAAATTAGACAAAGAACACAAACAGCAATCAAAATGAAGTCAACTAGTACACATCTTTCAATAGTAACCTTAAATATCAATGGACTGAACTTCCCAGTCAAAAGGCACAAGCTTACTGAATGGATTAAGAAACAAAATCCATCCATTTGCTGTCTGCAAGAAATCCATCTCACCTTCTAGGACAGGAACTAACTTAAGATGAATGGCTGGAAAAGAATATTCCAAGCAAATGGCACTAAGAAACAAGCAGGGGTTGCAATTCTAGTATCTGACAAAATAGTCTTCAAAGTAAATTTAGTCAGAAGAGATAAGGAGGGGCACTTCATTCTGATCAAAGAAATAATTAACCAAGATGATATTACAATCCTTAAATATATGCACAAAACTCTGGTGCATCCAAATTCATAAAAAAAATTTAAAAAACAACAAAAAAAAATCACTACAGGACTTAAGACATAGATTAACCACAACTCAGTAATAGTAAAGGACTTCAATACCCCACTGTCTCCATTAGACAAGTCAACTGGATGAAGAATAAACAGACACATCTGAATTAACTGATACAATACATCAAATGGACGTAAAATACATCTTTTGAATATTCCACCCAAGCAGCAAAGAATACACTTTCTACTCAGCACCCCATGGAACTTTTCCAAAAATTGACCACACACTGGGCCACAAAACAAACCTCAACAAACACAAAAAAATGAAATAATTCCATGCATTCCATCAGACCACAATGCAATAAAGCTCAAAATCAACAATGGATGAAGCCCTAGTCAATAATCCACAGTAACCACATGAACAAATAGAGATTAAACAACACACTCCTGAATGGGCCAAAGGAGAAATTAAGAAATAAAAAAAAATAATCCCTGGAATTTAACAAAAATGACAATACAACACAACACAACCTCTGGGACACTTCCTAAGAGGGAAGTGTATAGCTTTAAGTGACTACAATAAAAAGAATTTAGAACCAACCCAAATAAATTACCTAACAATGCAACTCAAGACACTGGAAAGGCAAGAAAAAATGAAACCCAAAGACAGCAGAAGAGAAGAAATAACAAAAATCAGAGCTGAAATTAGTGAAATCCAAAGAAAACAACACAAAGAATCAATGAATCTAAGAGATGGTTCTTTGAAAAGCTAAACAAGATAGACAGACCCTTAGCCCACTTAACCAAAAGAAAGAGCAAATCCAGATCAACAACATCAGAGATGAAAGAGAAAACATTACAACAGACACTCAAAAGACCCAGACCATTGTAAGGGAATACTTTAAAAACTTTAACTCTACGAAATTTGAAAAACTAAAAGAAATGGACAGGTATCTAAAAGCATGAGGCCCACCAAAACTAAACCAAGGAGAGATCAACAGCTTAAACAGACCAATAACACATAAGGAAATTGAAACAGCAATACAAAACCTCCTGACTGAAAAAAAAACCCAGGACCAGATGGATTTACGGCAGACTTCTTCCAGACATTTAAGGAAGACCTATGTCCAATACTACTTAATTTATTCAAAAAGATAGAAATGGGGGGAAAACTTCCAAATTCCTTCTAGGAAACCAGGATCACTTTAATACCAAAGCCAGGTAAAGACACAACCAAAAAAGAAAACTACAGACCCATATCCTTAATGAACATAGATGCAAAAGTTCTCAACAAAATACTTGCAAACTGGATACAAATGCACATAAAAAAGATCATCCACTGTGATCAAGTTGGCTTTATTCCACAGATGCATGGATGGTTCAATAAACATCATAAATCATATATATATATACAAAGAGAAGAACCACATGGTCATCTCAATAGATGCAGAGAAGGCCTTTGACAAAATTCAACATGCATTTATGTTCAAAGTCCTAGAGGGAACTGGACTAGAGGGAACATACTTCAACATAATTAAAGCTATATACAACAAGCCCATAGCCAACATCTTTCAAAATGGAGAAACCTGGAAGCATTCCCATCAAAACCAGGAACCAGACAAGGCTGTCCACTGTATCCACTCTTTTTTAACATAGTGCTTGAAACTCTTGCAAAAGCAATAAAACAAGAGAAGGAAATTAAAGGAGTAATAATTGGAAGAGATCAAATCACAACTTTTTGCAGATGATATGATATATCTAAGAGATGCCAAAAATTCCACCATAAAACTGCTAGAAATTCTTAACACTTTCAGTAAAGTGGCAGGTTACAAAATTAATCTACAAAAGTCTGTAGCCTTTCTATATACCAATACATGCAGCCAGAGAAAGAGCACAGGGAAACCCTCCCATTCACAATAGCTGCAAAATAAAATAAAATAAAATACCTTGGAATAAACCTGACCAAAGACATTAAACATCCTACAATTAAAATTTTA
>NW_008339433.1:3215754-3227967 GCF_000622305.1 Nannospalax galili
TGGGGGGTGGGGTGGAAGGGTGAATGAGGCTTAGGGAGTCCCGGCGCAGAGAGCTGTGCTGTAGACTTACCCCAAGAGGCCTGAGGATAGTAGTGCAGGCTAGGAGAGTTAGCCAGTGGTCAAAATTTTAAATATTTAAAGAGATTGAGGATGACATCAGAAGATGGAGGGACATATCATGCTCATGGATTGGAAGAATTAATATTGTGAAAATGACCATCCTGCCAAAAGGCATGTATAGATTCAATGCAATGCCAATCAAAATCCCCATGGCATGCTTCACAGAATTAGAAAAAAAATCCTTAAATTTGTATGTAAGCACAAAAGACCCCAAACAGCTAAAGCAACCCTGAGCACAAAAAGCAGTGCTGGGAGGAATATTATACCAGATCTCAAAGTATACTACAGAGGTATACTGATAAAAACAGCATGGTCCTGGCACAAAAATAGACATATAGATCAATGTCACATCACTGAAGACCCAAAACTGAACACACACAATTTCAGCCACGTGATATTTGACAACAGTGCCAAGAACACACAATGGAGAACGCAAATTGAGGAAACACAGTATCTTCAGCAAATGGTGCTGGCAAAACTGGACCTCCACCTGTAGAAGAATGAAACCAGATCCTTATCTTTCATCTTATACAAAAATCATCTCCAAATGGATCAAAGACCTCAGTGTGAAACAGGAAACCCTGAAACTATTAGAAGAAAATACTGGCAGTAACTTACAAGATATTGGTGTCAGAAAGGATTTTCTAAATCAGACAGAAGTTGCTCAGGAATTAAGGTCAGCAATCAGAAAGTGGGACCTCATTAAACTAAAAAGCTTATGTACAGCAAAAAGAAACAATGAAAAAAGAGAAGAGAAAACTCACAGAATAGGAAAAAATCTTCACCAGTGACATATCTGACTGAGGTTTAATTAATAGAATATATAAAGAACTCAGAAAACAAAGAAGATAGATGGCAAATGACCCAATTAAAAGGTGGGCTAAAGATATAAACAGAATTATCAAAGGAAGAAATAAAGATGGCTAGGAAACATATCAAGAAGTATTCAAAATTGTTAGTAATTAGGGAAATGCAAATTGAAACCACCCAAGGTATCACCTTACGCCAACCAGACTGGCTAGGATCAAGAGAACAAATCGTACCAAATGCTGCTGAGGATGTGGAGAAAGAGGAATGCTCATTCACTGCTTGTGGGATTGCAAACTCGTTCAATGACTATGGAAAACAATGTGGAGAACTCTTAAAAAACTAAAAATGAACATACCATATGACCAGGTTATATCACTCCTTGGCATATAGCCAAAGGACTCATCCTATTATAGAGACACTTGTACAACCATGTTTGTTGCTGCTCTTTTCACAATAGCTAAGAGATGGAAGCAACCTAAGTGCCCCTCAACTGATGAGTGGTTAACAAAAATGTGGTATATTTACACAATGAAGTTCTATTCAGCAGTATAGAAAGATGAAATAATGAAATTTTCAGGTAACTGGATGGATCTAGAAACTGTCATATTAAGTGAAGTAACACAGACTCATAAAAATAAAAGATGTACGTTCCTCCTTCATTTGTGGATTCTAGCACCAAATACTTTTAAATTCCATGTCCTTTTAATAAGATGATACTGTACAGCAATCACTTCTGCATGAAATAACAACCATCATCACGACTTTAGCAGTGCCTGATTGCTAAATATCATCATAATTTGGCTTGTTGATGGTTGTCTTCATTTATTAAAGGAGGGACAAGCAGCGTCATTGGACCTGCACCAGAGTATCCAGCCACTCTTCCAGCCAACTGTATGTAATTTGGCCCTAATCACACATGGTCTCCTGGATTAGGGGAGGGCTTATATACAACCTGGGGAAGGCTAGGATGAGAAGTCTTGACCTATGCTGGGTAAAGGTTTTCCATTGTGCGTACCTTCGGGTCATTCATACACTTCAGCAACCCCTCATTTATCTTGGCAAATAAGCTCAGAAAATTCATTGTTTTCCCCAGTAAAACTTTAATCAAACATTGGCTTGATACTAGAACCTTAAAAGGGAACAAACATTGCTTATTATCCCCAGGAAAAGAATTCTCACACAGATGGAATATTTATTTGTTAATGTTATTAGGTCTCATAATTATTAAAAAAAGAAAATGAGAATATAAAAACATGTTAAAAGGATATGTGAATGGAGATATTTTCCAAAGTAGACAGAAAAAAAATGAGAAAACCTAAGCAAGTGAAGAAGGTCTATGTAGGTTTATATGATATATAAATTATGAGACAAAAGTAATATACACATAATATTAAATTTTCTGAGGTCATAGTTTAGTCAACTAGGTTAAGGAACAAAATATATATGTAGTCAAGGTTTATCTAAGAACATTTGGGTTTTTTACCCAAGCGTTATCTACATAGCTCATGGTACCAGACTGGTGGAACTAACCTTATTAGATGTTTAACAACCATGCTTTGAGGTCTATACTAACCTGGTCAGAGGGACTTAAAGGACATTTTTTGACCTTTACCTCCAAGGTTGACTAAGTTCCAGGGCATTATGGAACATCTCTCAAAATATCCTTTAACTGTGGTGGTCACCTATCCTCTTGTTCAGGGAAGCCAAGGAGACCCCAACAGATGGACTTGATCCAGTATCCCATCTACAAGAGCAGGGTCAACTCAGAGGAACTATTTCCTTCCTGCTTCTAAGTGAAGTCAACCATGGTCGAGCATCACCTTTGACTTAACTTCAAATAGCATAGATGGCTATGGTAAAAGAAAGGAGCCAGGGGCTCCTCCCAAGCCCATGTTACCCCTGAGGGACAGATCCTCAAATGGCCTTAAGTGTAAATACAAATTGATTTATTTGGGCCAACTGTATGGTTAAACACCCAAAAAGAAAGTAAAACCAAAGAGCAAAACGATCAGTATATTTTTAAGAGTTCAGGGGATTACACTTCTCAGACATTAGTCTTAAGTCCATATAAAAAGTTATTTAGACAGTTATCTCTCATTGATGATTTTGTTCTTAATAAAAAAGTGCTGCTCAGATATAAGACTTCAAATCTTGGTCTACAATACTGTAGTGCCCACCTGTACCTAAGGAAGACAACCCGCTATTGTTCTAAAATGATGGCCAATTTTGTTTTTTTTCTTTATTTAGAAGCCTTTGAGAGGGAACTGACACTGAATCTAACCAGTCCAACAGCTATCAAAGTGCCTGAAAACAAATCCCTAATCCATCATTCTTGAGTCTAGCCTTTGCAGACAATAGGAAAATGAGGAGGAACCCAATAGAGGGATGCTTTTGGAAGCTGTCGTTAAGAAATTCCAATGGACTCTCATATGAACATTTGAAAATTGCCCTGTTCTGACTTTTCTAGTTTCCTGTCTGGAACTTGTAATGCTAATTACTCCTGCTTTTACTTCTCCTTCACATCTCCTACTCACCAGTCAAGGACTTTCTTTTCCCCTTGCAGATAAGAGTTATGCAATTTTGGAGTCTTTCAGATAGACCCACTGAAGGAGTACCCCAATTGCCTGACCTTGTGTCCCTATTCAGCATGTAAGAAGCCAGAGCGATCTGTATCCCAGATTCCCTATCCACAAGCTGGGCAATCTCTTCAGAGAATGGTTTGTAAGAATTGGAGATAGGAATTGGCTATGCAGTTAGTATAAAGACCCCAAAGAAAAGTAGCCAGCTTCTTGGCTAAACGTCAAAATGTCCTTGGGCCTCTTAGCAACATACTCCATTCCAAAGACCAAAAATCTTGAAAGTATTTGGGAGCTCTTTTCTAATACTTAAAAGATTTTAGAGATACCTTTTCAGAGGGGGGAATGTTAGAGTAGCAAAAGCCCCATAAAAAAGAAGAAAGAGTACATGAAGTTATCAGAAAAAAGTGATGGGAGATATGGGAGGAGTTGGAGGGAAGGGGTGGGCATGGATTTGATCAAAACACCTTATATGCCTGTATGAAATTCTCAATAAACTATTTTTTAAAAGATTATTTGGAATGTTCTATATGAAATACAAAAAAATGAATAAAATGAAAGTAGTTAGAAAAACAAATTAGATTTGTTCTTTAATGGAATAATATGGCCTATCATAACCTTAAGTATAAGTAGGAAGAAGAAAATAGGAGCTAATAATAGTATGTATAAACAATAGCATCCCGGTTTCTCAGAAAATTAAATATCAACTATTTTGTCTATTTTTCTTAACAAGAATTATCTCTCAAATATTAAGTAATTTAAAAAATCCTTGCTATGGCAATATAGTTATTCAAGTGAAAAATTACCACTTTAAGGGACTTCTAAGCCCATAATGAAATGTCTCTTCTAACAATCTCCTCACTACTAAATTGGATTCACTTTCAAGTCAATCTCCATTCAGGCAAAATTACTGCATGTAATTAGCTTACACAGAGACTTGCTCTAGCTAAATTATGCTGTCACTTTATATACGAAGTATATTCTTATGTGCAGGGTCAAAGACCCTCATAATTATAACTGAAAAAGATTCATCTAATGATAATAATATCCTGTCTTTAATGGGATTGAGCGTTAGTTTTAACTAAGGTCTAGTAAACCCAGAGATAAGGTATAGTTGAGGGATAGGGTAGTTGGAATGAAACACCTTTAGGAAATAAACTATCCCTGACTCACAACCATGTGGATGATTTTATTCATCATGGTTTGTTACAGAGTACTCTGTATTTTCAACCCCATGCTTGGAAAAGTTTCCAATATCAACAAACAATAACAGTAAAAAGTCCAGAGCAAATTAAAAGAACAAAACATCCTTGGGGATAACTGACATAAGGAAATTGAACATTTTGTGATTCAGGCAACATAAGACATGAAGAGATCAATGCAGTAGACTCTCTCTAAAATAGAAATCGTATCTCTGAAGCAGGCTGTACATTAATTTCAAAGCATAAGACATGAAATAAAAAGAGCATATCAAGGTTAAAGAACTTCTGAATTTCATAGCCAGCAAAGATGTTTCCCCTTTTAATCATGTAGAAATGCTTTCCAAAAAGAGCATCTATTTAAAATAGGGCAGACAGAACCCTAATGGTCTATAAAGTCTGAATGACAGCAAATGTATAAGTGTGATGAGTAGGAGCATTACTCAGTAGCAATAAGGAGATACTTAAATGAATGAACTGTTACTGGTGGCCAAATTGTAATTAGTGCTTAGACTCCCCAAGTTAGCTCTGATAAAAATGCTCTTGCTGCCAAATGTAAATACTGTGCTGTTAGATATGATGCCCTTAATTGGTGCTAAAGTAAGCAAGCTCACAACTTTACTCAGAGACTTTGAAAAGACACTGGGCAGTTATGCATTATATTGTTACTTTGGAGTAGTAAAGAAGATTTCCAAGGAAATCATTAATGGAGGTGCCTTGAAAAGATCTCGGTAAGAATCTTGGAGACAAAGATTTCATTTTAGAACAGGATATATTCAGAGGAAAGTGGAACTGATAAACTAAATAATGACATTGGCAATTTTTAGTGATGAGAAAAACAAAATTTCTGTTATTCAAATTTGGTAGAAGTAATAGGTGTGCAAACAATGTAACACATGGATAAATAAGATAATGCTTAACTACAGGGATTTTAACAAAACATGTTTGACAAGGTTAAAATTATAGTACATTATTTGTTTCCATAATGAAGCATACCTAAATATCCATAAAAATGTGTATAGTATGACACCTTGAAATATGTTGGAAGAACAGGTGAGAAAAAGCAAAGAAATAAGTGAATGTTTCAAGAGCAGTAAACCATTCTTATCTAAAATAAATGAATATATATATTCACAATTTAAGAAATCTAAGATAAATGTAGCATTTATTAATGACTTTGTTCCATAATAAATACTCAAGTGTATAATTAAGGTCACAGTAGTTGCACAAGGATTTTCTGAGGATAAGACCATTTGTAGGCTTCCCATGCTCCTGTAGATGGTCCCACACTGATGCATATATGGCTATAATTATCTGAACTTAGAGGGTTTAGTAAAAAACAAAAGACATAAAGTTGGAAGGCTAACAGATTGAGAGATAATTGGGAGAGTGGGGGGGATATAGGAGATACATGATTATATTTCATTGTATACAAATATGAGATTCTCAAATGTAAACAAAAACATTAAAATATATGGGGACATGGGGGCAGGGATGGGGGAAGGGGTCTAAATTTGGTAAAGAACCATTGTATAAAATTACAAAAGCTCAATAAAGAAATGTAAAAAGCTTACTATATTATTTGTCTTTTTTCTTGTATGCATATAATGTTTAAGTAATCATAAAATTTTTACAAGATTAATGTAACAATATTGCAGACACAGGAAACCATGTATTCATTCAGGACTTTGAAATGGGGGAAATATCTCAGTAGGTAAGTTGCAGGAGAATTTCTGGCATTAAAATATTATTTACTAAACTTTATACATTAATGCCATTTCTTTAAGTATTATTTAATTTTATTTTACAGTTTTCAGTGAAGAAGCTTTGCAAATTTTAGTTAAGTTTTTCCTATGCACTACTTTGGTTTTTGATACAACACTAATTTGAGTTACTTTCTCAGTTTCACCTTGGGTATTTCATGACTAGTGTATAGAAATATCACTTTCTGTTTCTGCTGATTTTGTTATTTGCAACCTTGATGAATATTTTTATTATTTCTAAATGTTTGTGTGTGAATGTGTTTGTTTTATAATTCTTTTGTAAACTATCATGTCATCTGCGAACAGAGGGAGTTGTACTTGCTCTTTTCATATTTAAATGGTTTTTATTTTTTCACAATGGAATGCTTTGGATATAACGTCTCATGTAGCTTGAATACAAATGTAAAAACATGACATTCTTGTCAAGGATATGAGGCAATATGTTGTTAACCTTTTGTTGCTTTGTGCTTTAATTGTAAATTTGTCGCATGAATACTGTATGGTTTTCAGAATTTTTTATCTAGTCCTCAAAAAGGGGAAACATTTTGTTTTCTCAAATTTTTTCAATATGTTTTTTCAATATTTTTATTGAGGTTTTGTGGATTTCATATAATAGATCTTAATCAAATTTAGACCTCCCTTCCCCTTGCTATATGATCAATGAATAATACATCAGAGCCTTTCATTTGATAAAAGTGAGTATTCTCCACATTAGAGGTGAATATTTGCTATTTCTGTGAAGTCTACAGGTTTACACTATCCTTGATTTCCAATATTTCCTTATTTATATTCTGTGTGAGTCTATCATTATTTTTTGAAAATGTCGTACTTATTTTTTTAATATTTTATTTTTTGAGGGTTTCTGATAATGCTACTTTCTGAACATACAAAGGATACAAATAAACTTTGTCCAGAATATTTTAAAGAATGGTGCCAGTCTATCACTGTCTGCAAAGCACCTTCACATATTGTTACTGTAGGTCATTTTGTCTCTTAATTAAAGTAAGACACCATATGTCCATAGTTTTGGTCTATAGTGAAACGGGGTGAGGGGGGAAGAGGGTCCCCTAGAGGGTTCTTAGTCTCATTCATAAAAGGATTGAAGAATGGACCCGAATGGCAGAAAGCAGCCATATTTACAGAGACCTAAATGACTGTGGCTGGTCAGTAGTTCTGTGGAGTTCTGTGTTACAAGGCAGGACTCCAGGCAGGAAAAATTCACTACCTCATTAACATACCAGGTATTCAATCCATCTGTTTAGCATAACTTAAGGTGAAACTGCCTTCCTAGGGATGGTTCTATCACCAGGTGATTGACCAGTGAGATTGGAAATGTGGGTCCTCCAACAGATAGACTATGGATTTTATAGTTTTCAACAGTTAAAAATATGGGGCTTTATGTTACTCACTAACATTCCCCCCTTTGAAGAGGTAACCCTAAAAACTTTTAGGGGATGAGAAAAGAACTACCAAATGCTTTTGACATTTTTGATCTTTTGAACAGAGTATGTTGCTAAGTGGCCCAAGGAAATTTTGACTTTTAGCCAAGAAACTGGCTACTTGTCCTTGGGGTCTCTTTACCCTAACTGCCTTGCCATTATGGAAGCAATTGTTTTTTCCTAATTTATCAGTGTTACATATAGATTTAGGAATACTATTCACTTATGCTTATTATGCTCATAAACATTAATATAGTTGACTTGTTAACACTTTCCTAAATATGCATTCTGCTCCCAGTCATATCTAACAAATTTTTTTCTTAAACTTGATTTAGTCTTATAAAATAAAAATTTCCATTTTCTTCTGGTTATCATTTATGTGGAATATCTTCATCGTTTTGCTTTCAGGCTATTTGTAAACTTAAATCTAAATTCATGTTATTTTTTTCAGTTTGCCAAATAGTGACTTTTATCTGTAAAGAAAATCTTCTATTAAAAATTAGTAATAGGGGCTGGAGAAATGGCTTAGCAGTTAAGAACACTGGTTGTTCTTGCAGAAGACCCAGGTTCAAATCCCAGCACCCACATGGCATCTAACAACTGTCTGTAAAACTCCAGTCCCAGGGAATCCAATGGCCTCTTCTGTCCTCCATGGGCATTGCATGACATGAGTGCACTTATCTACATGCAGACAATACATTCATGTACGTAAAAGAACAATAATAAAGAAAATACTTTTAAATATCAGCAATAAATGAGGAAGGACTTATTTATTCCGTTAGGATTAATTTCCTATATAGTACACATTTTTTTCCTGAAGTGTTCCATTTCTTCCTTAGTTGTACTTTCTTGATTTTTTGTAATGTGTTCCTTGACTCACTTATCAAGATTTTTCTGTAAATTTTTAATCCTTTTTATATTAGCTATTCTAAGATTAACCTATCTTAAATTTTCTAAAAATCTTGTTGAACTCAAATCAACATACTGTTAACATTATTAAAACTTTCTTACCTTATATTTAATTAACACCCATAATTCATAAATAAGATTTTGCTTGGTCTTTTTGAGACAAGGTCTCCCTGTAGTCCCAGCTGGCCTAGAACTCTGTTTGGAGACCAGGTGGGCCTTGAACTCACAGAGATCCTCCTGCCTCTGCCTCCAAAGGTCTGACACTAATGTTGCATGCCACCACACCCAGCATAAAAATTTTATTCCTTGTATAGTACATTCACAACACCATAGGCTTATATTATGATTTTTGTGAGTTCATCTATCTTTAAAATTATGTAGGAAAGAGTGACAAATTAAAAATTCAATCCTATTTTTGCTACATTTTCCTGTTTTTCACTTCAACAAATTACTAAAAAATTATTGATTAGTGTCATCCCACTTCAGCTTTTGATATTTTTGTAGAGCAAATCTACAGTGAAAATTGTCCTCACTTCTATTTTTCCTTCATTTTTACTTAACTTTTGGAGAATAGAGTCAATTTATTATTTTTTCTTTTTTCTTTTTCACTTTACATTTCTTCTTATTATTGCCTTTCGGACTTCATGATTTGTAAAGAGAAGTCAGCTGTCAATCTTATTGACAATTCCATACATCTGACGATTAAGCCGCTCTATTATTCCTTTCAAGATCCTCTCTTTTACTTGGATTTTGGAGGTTTGATTATAATGTGTCTCTATGAACATATTTTTGCAATTACCCTGTTTGGAATTCATTCAGAATTTTAGATGTGTAAATCATGTCTTTTAGAAAATTTGAGAAATTGTTGTCAATTTATTCTTCACATGTCTTTGTGCCTTTTTCACTGTCTCATCTAACTAGAGCCTTCCACTATGCATGTTTGTAACCATGATGTGGTTGGTCTTACATTGGTTTTTCACTGCTTATCACACAAGATTGAAATGTACTTTTCTTCATATTTGAAATTTCTCTCTTCTCTGTGCTGAAAATTTCTCTTCAAGAAAGTTATAGTTAATCTTCTTCTTCAACTTGATTGGGTATGGGCTTGACTAAGAGAAATACTTTTGGGGAAGTCTGTAAGGGCATTTCCAGGAAGTGGTAAATAAGGAGAGGACTTTCCAGCAGTGCAAATTACAGCTTCTCACAGCTGTAAAGGAGGCTTGAGGAAAATCAGTGCTGCTTTTCCCTGCCTGCCTTGGCTTCTTGTTGGTGAGTGTACCTACCTTGTGATTTCAGCCACTTACCACTGTCATCCATTCCTAGCATCAAAATCCCACCTCTTCAGCCTTCCAACATGGAGCAAAGCCCAATGGTGTTGCAGGAATCATTCAAATTTCAGTTTCAGATTGGGATCTTTATAGCATCCAGTCTCATGGACGAAAGAAAAAATGAATTCTCAACCACTCCAGTGTGCTGATGGACAAAGTTGTAATTATCTAGCCCCTATCATATAAGTAGTATATTGTGTCCCCTTTCAGAATACATATTCATTCTATTAGGTCTGTTTGTCTGAAAACCTTATGCCCTTGTTTGGTTTCAACATTTCTGTGATAAATACCATGACCAAAAACACCTTAGGAGAGTAAAGCATTTAATTTAGCTCACAGGGTACAGTCTATCATTGAGGGAAGAGAGGGCTCAAAGAATCCAAGGCAAAAACCCAGAGGGAGAAACTTAGAAGAGATCATGGAGTATTTCTGTTTATTAGCTAGCTTTCCCTGGCTTGCTCAGTGTCCTTCCTTACATAGTCTAAGCCCATCTTTCCAGGGATGGCACTTTTCACAGTAGGCCAGGGACCCCACTGTCAACTAGAAATCAATATAATGATCCAAAGACATGCTTACAGGATATCATGATATTAAAAAATTCTTCAGTTGAGGTTCTCTATTCTGCAGTGTTTCAAGTTGACAATTGAGGTTAGCCATCACAGGTCCACACTATGTCAACTTAACATACAAACGTATCACTGTAAAACCATAATATTTCCTTATCCCCAAAATCTCATGTTAATAGAACAATATAAAATGCAGCCCAGCTTTAAGTGACTTTAATATTTTAAAGGCTCAACATTTTGAAATTCCAATGTCTTTTAAAAAACAAAAATCTTTCAACTGTGTGCTCCTGGAACATCCAAAATAAATTACATACACTCTTACCCCACAAGGGGATGAAGCAGGACATAGTTACAATCAGATTAAAGCTCAGTGTTCCAACATCTGGGACTCTTTCATGATCTTCTGGACTCCAAAGGACTTGGAGCACTTCAATTATCTGGCTCTGCCATCCACAACACATACACAGCTTTTATTGTAGGCTCATTCTATCTCCACTCTACAGTTACCACTGTCCTTGGCAAACATATTATGATCCTGGCATCTGCAATATCCTGGTGTGAACATTGTATCTGAGATTCCACCTCCTTCAGAGATTTCTCCTGGACAATCGTAGTACCAAGTCTCAGCTTCTCTTCCTGACCACATTGCTCTTAGGTTCTCCACTGCAACTGACACTTAATCTTTACCAAAGACCACTTCTAGTCTCTCTAGGGACACTCAGAACCTCCCACAGAATGCCAAGCCTCAGTTGGTCGATCTAACTTTTTCATGCCTTCAATATTGGTACTACATGGAAGATTCTTACACAGTATTCCCATGTTCTGTTGGCAGCTTAAGATGGAACCTTACCTCTCTCCAAACTGTACCTTCTGTGTGCAGACCAGAGGAAATGCTTCACAGAAGAGTTTGCCTCAATTATGCTGGTCTCTCATTAATAACAGCTCATTTTTCAACCCCAGCAAACCAGCATCCCATGAAGGAAAGGTCTCACTACACACATTATTAATACAAAATATCACAGCATCAGTCCTGACAGCCTTTGCTTTTTCTTAATCTTTACAAGCCAGGCCTCAATTGCCTGCATTTCTTTTAGTGTATTTGTCTTTGAAGGTTCCACAGAAAAGCACATTAAACCCCGAAAATTCAAAGAACCTTCTACCCCAAATTTCTAAAATCCTTCTGTAATCTTGTAAAAAAAAAAACAAAACAAAAAAAAAGCAAAAACAAAAACATGGTCAGGTCCATCCATCACAGTAACAATCCCATTCTTTTGCACTAATAATTTATCTCCTAGTTTGAGTCCTCTGTTACTGTAATAAACACTGAAAAAAAAGCAACTTATGGAAGAAAATGATTTATTTTAGGTGAGAGATTTCAATTCATCCTTGAGGGAAACCAAGGCAGGAACTCAAGTTAGGACCCTGCAGGCAGGAAGAGAAACAGAAATCATTGAGGAATACCACTTACCGCCTTGCTTCCCCTGCCTACTCAGGTACCAGTCA
>NW_008339433.1:3227984-3236632 GCF_000622305.1 Nannospalax galili
TATATATATATTTCCATACCTGAGCACTGTATTTCCATAATTTCTGTCCCTCCAACTCCTATAACTTCTCAATTTTTTTCTTTTCTACTTTGATTATTGTTAAATATACACACCTACATTTATATAAGCATATAATCCACTGAGTCCATTTAATGGTGCTTGTGTTTTCACGTGTTTAGGTCAGCTAAATTTTTATATATCCCAGACCCACCTTCCCAGCAGTATCACTAACCATAGTGGGCTCTTCTACGTTAAGAAATACCCCACAGATCTGCTCAGAAGTCAAGGTGACAGAGGAAATTCCTCAACAGGTTCCCTCTTCCCAGGTGTGTCAAATTGACAACCAAGACTGTCACTCATTCTTTAATAACACAAAGCCCTTTACTGAGTTTGTGATTTTAGCTATCTTTTATTCTCAAATATTTATATTTTTATGTTTTTTCTTTATCTGTTTATTGATAGACTCTAATGATATAAACAATAATTTCCTTTGGCACACTCAACTGATGTAAAAATGCTTTCTTGTTTTACATATCTCATAATTTACCTCTTTGAGCATATTTAAGATGATTGATTTGAAGTCTTTGATCATGTCAGTGTCCTAATTTCCTCCAGGAAACCATGTACAAATGAATATTTTCCTGTAATTATTATATATAAAATTGTTTTTTTTTTCTTCAACTTTTGCACTTTTGTTGAGTATTGTGCATCAGAATTTAGTAACTTGGTATTTCTAGGAATTAAAATATTTTTCTCTGGTCAGGATGTGTTCTTACATCCTGTAGGTTGTAATTTTGATAGTTTATTTTATTTGAAAGCATAGTTTATTAACTCTCTTCTTGTACTATTTCATCTCTGAAGTTTGTGATTCTCTACTGGCTGGAATTACATTAACAGAACTGATGAGAGGTATAAAAGAAGAGAAGGAGGAGGAAGAAAATTAGAAGGAACAGATGGAGAAAATGAAGAAGAAACAAAAAATAAATTTTTTTCTTAATATAGCAAAGAAATTGAAGGGAGAGTGAAGGAAACGAAACAATAAAGAAAATCATTTTCTTGTCTTTGCAGTATGACTTTTGGAACACTTTCAAAATTTAACCACTTCCATTATAATTCTACATTAGAATCTGCTTCTTTCTTTCAGTGTGCTTAAAGCAATACTAGGAAAAGAAAGGTCATGCTAATTTTGGGTCTTCTTGAATACTATCAGTCTAAGTTTGGGGTTCTGGGTTTTTTTTAATACATAAGTACCTTTCTAAGTTTTTGTGCTTCAAAGTTACTTTTTCTGAGTGGGATTTCCTCCTCATTATTATATTCCTCTATTATAATCTTTTGCTCCATATTGTTCTTTTGTTTTTAAATGTATTGAGATAATTCCTTCTTTTTAGCTATATTTTTACCTTGGAAAATATAGGTGAAATAAAGGCAATACCTTGCATGGGAGCTTCAAATAAATCTAGGACATGTTAAAACTTAAATATAGCATTACTTATAAGTAAAGCCCATTCTGATATTTTCAGAACCCTAATACTGTATCTGGTATACTGTTCTGAATTTTAAAATCAGCTATTGATAATCCAATAATGTTTTCATCTTTTAGCTAATCAGAATTCTTGGCTACATTCTAAAAGGGTAGTGAAAATCCCAGGTTTTCACTGATTCAAATTAAAACAACTGGACTCAGCAGAAAGTAATTCCTTTGTATCCATGTACATTGTTCTCTCATTAAATAATTATATATACAACTACATACAATTACATATATATGTATATAATTGTATATGTATATAATACATATTCCCTAACATGAGGCATCACAATATGTTGGTACTAATCTACATTACCGTTATACCTGAATAAAGAACAGTCCTGATTTTTAGGGCTAGTTTTATGGCCAAGAGTGGAATTAAATCTGAGGCTCCAGTTCCTTCAGATGTCTCACAGAACTATGGTCCCAAATCAGGCCTCACTCATACTTTTATTCAAACAGTCTCTCCAGCATGAATTGGGAAATGAGAAGTTTAGATCCACTCATATTTAACAGAGATTCTGACCTTTTTATTTCTAGGCCCAAAATATTTCATACACACAATATGAAGCATATTTCTCAGTTATTGTCATTGCTTCCAACGAAAATATGAATACAGAGATGTTGGTTTCAGCACTTAAATATGGATTCAATCACACCAGCATTTAGTCACTATCATGGGTGGAGGTCAAAGTGGATGATGAAGATTACATACCCAGGCCACAAATGATCACATGACTCAGTAAGGTCATTTGGTCTACAGATGAAGAAGTATGGGGGCTGGAGAGATGGCTCAGTAGTTAAGAGCATTGACTGGTCTTGCAGAGGACCCAGGTTTGATTTTGCGCACCCACATGGTGGCTAACAGCCATTTTAACTCCAGTTCCTGGGAATGTGATGCCCTCTTCTGACCTTCTTGGCATTGCACGACATGGGTGAACTGACGTATATGGAGACAATACACTCATACACATAAAATAAAAATAATAAAAGAAGAAGTATGTCCATATTACAAAGGAAGGCACTCCTAAAAACCATTCTCACAGATTCCTAATTTGTTCAAAGAAGTATGTCCATGAGGGTGGTCACTGGCAATCGGATTTATAGGGTATGATGTGCTGAAGAAAGCAGCATGTGTCAGCATGATGTTATCTTAGGTCTTTTGATAAGTTGGCACAGTCAGGGCAGCTTTGTAGGGGAGGAAGCACACTGGAAGGAAAGCTTTTTATGGGTGTGAAATTTAGGAGGTCTCTCTGTTGTCAGTATGCTGCCTTCTGATAAGCCTCTACCCGTCACACTGTGATCCAAAGAGGCCTGTATGAGAAAGAACAGATGTGTAGCTTCAGATCCAATTCTTGAGAGAAAGAGGATCAATAAAACTGTGGATTTTGATGAAACTTTTGATTTTTAAGACGCTTTCTCAGCAAATGCTAGCAGGGAAAATTGAAAGAAATAATTTTTAAAATTTAAAATATCAGTTGTTTTAAAAACATTTATAGTATAATTTTTTCCTGAACAGCTAATCCATAATTTTATATATTTAATTTTGGAATAATAAATGAGCTAATTTAGTTATTACTTGTCATTGGGGGTTAGATAGACAATGTGATGATACACATGAAGTTCCCAAAGTTGGCAAAGAAATAAAAGTTTTAGATATATAAACAGGACAACTGTACTGATTCATTATGTTACCCTCATGAGAAAGAGAAAGCAGTGAATAAGCATCTTTAAACAGCTCGATCATATTTGTGTTCTAAGCACTAGTGGAAATATATTCTTACAAAGTATTTACAGACATATAATCCTATTTTAAATGAAGAAAAGGATTCCATTTGCCAAAATTTATTTAGAAGACCATTTGGGGTTTTTACTTCTCTCAAGACTATGGTGACCCATGATTGGCAGTAAGGACAGGATTTCATGATTTATTGAGCTTGTACCTGTGATAACCGAAAATAAGTAACTAGGCAATTAGGATGATTTCATTCTGTGGATTCCAGGTAATTCTGTAAGTGATAAAATGTGTTGTGTAAAAACAAAATGAGTTCATCTATGAAGGTAGCTTTAAATAGACCTAAACAAGATAATAAAAAAGACAGGATTAGCACAGGAATTTTGAAACAATAGTAGGATGGCCTGAGCCATATAGTGAGTAGGTTAGAAAATCTAATATAAAAAGGACAACTAAAAGGTTTGCCCACTGGGTGGTGTTTGTTCCAAAAGATACAGAAAGAGTGGCATATTCCAGCATCATGTAATGGTTCCTTTGCCTGATTTAGTTTCCTTCTGAAAAAAAAAAAAACTGAATGGATTAAAAATGGGATATAATTTATGGAAGAAAATTTTTGTATTGGATTGTAAGTGAAATTCCATGTTGAAGGAAATGAAGTGTATCATAAAAAATCAGAAAAAAAAATTTGTCATTATTCTGCAGTCTGTGAAAGAATGTTAAAATTATTTGGTGAGATGGATGGACAGATAAGATCAAGATTTTGTACAGAAAATTGGATATTTCTGGTTTAGCCATTTTGAATAAGAACAATTATTTTGTGGTTGATTTTGGAAGCAAATAATTTTTATTTAGGTGTATTGAACAGAAATAACGACTCTAAATTCCTTAAGGATGGAGTTAATTGTTCAATTATTGCTACAAGAGAAAAAGGAGTCTAAAAGCAATCAAGTAAATATGTTTGCTGATTTTCGCAAGTTTAATTTCTGGTCACACTGCATTGAAGAAAGTTATCAGAATTTTTTTTTCTTCGAGATCTAGGTCAAAGGGGTACAAGCTAGAAGTTCCTTTTTACTTCTTATTTCCAAGTTTCCCTTGTTTTGCTTTCTTGAGCTTTATGTTCCTCCCCTCTTGAGCTACTAAGGGGAAAGAGGCTTTACCAGACTTAGCCACTTCTCTTAATGACAAGACCTGAATTTTCCAGTACCTTATCCTTTATTAGTTACCACAAATAAGGTAAAGCCTATTCAGAGGAATTGTTCTTACCAATGTCTCTGTCTTTTTAATAAACTATGACTTCAATTAATTATTTAAAAATTTTTATTACTGCTGTGTCCTGGTTCCAGCACCTTCCCTGTGTAGTAAGTCCAGCACGCCCACCACGCCTTGACTCTCCCAGCCTCTTTCACCCTACTGCCTCCCTGCTGAGTCTCTCCTCCTAGAATGGGTACAGGCCCATTTCTTGACTTGGCAGCCCAGACACCAAGGAAACCTCTGGGCCAGAGCCACCAATGCTTCCTCATCTTTTGCATCCAGACCAACCCAGTTTCTCCCTGTGGCACCCACGAACCCTCAGGGACTGGTCACGCCCCCACCTCCCTTTACTTCCATGGGTGCCACAGCCAACAGCTTCCTGAGGCCATAATCTATCCCAGGCCCTTCTCCCAGGCCAGCCCAGACCCCACAATATTGAAGGCAGCATCTTTCCTGGAGGGACCAAGACCTTAGGAGAAAGCCTGAGATCATCTGAGCCTCATCTCACTTGGACCACTGTGGGAACTCCTGAAGAAAAAAGCAATTAAGGTACTCCAGTATAAAATCAAAAGAGAGAACCTGAAGCCTAGACCAGCAAGCTTTTCATGCCCAACAAGTAAACCATAAAGACACATAAAGTTTACAAAAAGAAGCAGATCTAAACTCAACAAAGGAAGGCTTGAGTCTCACATAAGAATCAGAAACTACGAAGGAAATTCACATGCCAAAATCACAAAGAAAAAATAATAACATGAAAAACAGAAATAACATATCCCCACCAAGTACCAATAGTCCTCTAGAGGATTACAATGAGAACTCTGTACAGATAACACAGGACATGAACTAAAAAGAACAATTATAAACATGATAAAATAATTCAATGAATTTAAAAAACACACAAAGAAAGAAAACAAAGAACTGAAGGAAGATAGGGATACACTGTTGAATTAATTCAGAAAAGAGGAATATTAAAGAATACTCAAGATGAAATGAAGAAGGAAGTGAAACACTGAGTAAGCCAATTAGAAATGACAGGAGAAAGGCTCACCAATGAAATGGAAATCAGAATATCAAGGATGGAAGAAAAGTGGACAAATTAGACCACTCAAGCAAAGTTTATGAAAAAGTTTAAAAAACACAAGAAAGGAATATGGAAGAATTGTGTGACACCATAAAAAATTCAAACTTATGAAACATGCATACAGGAAGAAGAAGAATCTCAAGATAATGGTATGGAACTGATCTTCAACAGGATTATAGAAGAAAATTTCCCAAAATTAAAGAAAGACATGCCCATACAAATACAAGAAGCATACAGAACACCAAACAGACAGGACCAGAACAGAAACTCTCCACGGCACATCATAGCAAAAACACTAAACGTTCAGAACAGAGACACAATACTGAAAGGTGCAAAAGAAAAACAACAGATCACATATAAAGGAAAACCCATCATGATTACTGCTGACTTTTCAGTGCAAACTATGAAAGCCAGAAGTGCCTGGACCAAAGTATTCCCAGTTCTAAATGACAACAGATGACAGATGCCAACCCAGATTACTTTACCTAGCCAAAATGTCTATCATAGTTGAAGGGGAAAGAAAAATTTCCATGACAAAAAAAGGATGAAAGAATTCATGTCCACAAATCCAGCCCTTCAGAGAGTTCTTAAAGCAACACAAAGAGCTGAAGAAAGGAACAACTATAAACAAGGGGTGACGGAAAGAAATTCAATGGGTATAACTGCGGAAATGCACAGCTATATCAAGAATGTGAACAGAAATAAAAATGACAGAATTCAATACACATCTTTCATTAATATCAATGAACTGAACTCCCCAGTCAAAAGATACATACTTGTTGAATGGATTAAGAAACAAAACCCATCTTTTTGTTGTCTGCAAGAAACTCATCTCACTTTCAAGGACAGGCACTACCTTTAGGTGAAAGGATGGAAAAAAATATATACCAAGAGAACTGTACCAAGAAAGAAGCAGGCATTGCAATTCTAATATCTGATAAAAATAGACTTTAATCAGAAAAGAAAAAGAGGGCCACTTCATTCTGATCAAAGGAAAAATAAGCCAAGAAGATATTACAATCATGAACATACATTCATCAAACTCTGGTGCACCCAACTTCATAAAAACAGCATTACAGGACTTTAAGACCCAGATTAATCCCAAATCATTAATAGTAGAGAACTTCAATACCTTACTTTCACCATTACATAGGTCAACAGGGCAGAGAGTTAACAGAGACATCTGAATTAATACCATATATCAAATGAAACTAACAGATATCTCCCAAATATTCCACCCAGGCACCAAAGAATATATTTCCTGTTCTGTGCCACATGGAACCTTCTCCAAAATTGACCATGTACTGGGGCACAAAACAAACGTCAACAAATACAAAAAGATTGAAATAATTCCATGCATTCTATCAGACCACAATGCAAAAAAGCTTAAAATCAACACCGGAAGGAACCCCAGTAACCACATGAATATATGGAGATTAAACACCACACTCCAGAATGAAGAATGGGTCAAAAGAGAAATTAAGAAAGAAATAAAAGTATTCCTGGAACTAAATGAAAAGGACAATACAACACAGCCAAACCTCTGGGACACACTGAAAGCAGTCCTTAAGGGGAAGTTTATAGCTTGAAGTGCCTACATTAGAAAATCAGAAAGAACACAAATAAATGACTTAACATTGCAACCCAAGAAACTTGAAAAGCAACAACAAATGAAACTCAAACCCAGCAGGCAAGAAGAAATAACAAAAATCAGTGCCAAAATTAATGAAATAGAAACAAAGAAAACAATACAAAGAATCAATGACTACAAGAGCTGGTTCTTTGGAAGATAAACAACATTGATAGACCACTAGCCCAGTTAAGCAAAAGAAAGAAAGAGCACCTACAAATCAACAAAATCAGAGATGAACGGGGAAACATCACAACAGACACCAAAGAGATTCAGAACATTATAAGAGAATAATTTTAAAAACCTATATGCTACTACATTTGAAAACCTAAAAGAAATGGACGGGTACCTAAAAGCATGGGAACCACCAGAACTAAACCAAGAAGAGACAAATATCTTAAACAGACTCATAATACATAAGGAAATTGAAACAGTACTACAAAACATCCCTTCTAAAAAAAGCCCAGGACCAATGGATTTGCAGCAGAATTCTACCAGAAATTTAAAGAGGCTCTACATCCAATATTATGGAAGTTATTCAAAAATATAGAAATGGAGAGAGAACTTCCAGATTCCTTCTATAAAGCCAGCAGCACTATAATACCAAAGCCAGGTAAAGATACAACTAAAAAAACTATAGACTCATATCTTTAATGAACATAGATGCGAAAATTCTCAACAAAATACTTGCAAACTGCATACAGACACAAATCCAAAAGATCATCCACCATGATCAAGTTGGATTTATTCCAGAGAGGCAGGGATGGATCAATATATGTTGGTCAAGAAACAACATAAATCATATAAATGGGATCAAAGACAAGAAACAAATGGTCATCTCAATAGATGCAGAGAAGGCCTTTGACAAAATTCAACATGCATTTATGTTCAAAGTCATAGAGGGAATTGGACTAGAGGGAATATACCTCAACATAATTAAAGCCATATCTAACAAACCCACAGCCAACACCATTCCAAATGGAGCAAAACTAGAAGCATTCCCATGGAAATCAGGAACGAGACAAGGCTGTCCACTATCTCCACTCCTCTTTAACATAGTGCTTGAAACTCTTGCAAGAACAATAAGACAAGAGAAAGAAATTAAAGAGTAATAATTGGAAAAGAAGAAATGAAATTATCCCTTTTTGCAGATTATATGATATTATATCTAAGAGATGCCAAAAATTCCACCAGAAAACTCCAGGATATTATTAACACATTCAGTAAAGTGGCAGGTTACAAAATTAATCTACAAAAGTCTGTAGCCTTTCTATATACCAATAACAAGTATGAGAGAAAGAGCACATGGAAACATTCCCCTACACAATAGCTGCAAAAAAATAATAAAAATATCTGGATATCTGGGAATAATCCTGACCAAAGACATTAAAGACCTCTACAAGGAAAATTTTAAATCCTTAAA
>NW_008339433.1:3236694-3273622 GCF_000622305.1 Nannospalax galili
TGTAGAAAATAACCATCCTACCAAAAGCCATTTACAGATTCAATGCAATGCCAATCAAAATCCCCATGACATTCTTCACAAAATTGGAAAATATCATCTTAAGATTCATATGGAAGCACAAAAGACCTCAGTTAGCCAAAGCAACCCTGAGCACTAAGAGCAATGCTGGGGGAATTACTATACCAGATATTAAACTATATTACAGAGCCATAGTCATAAAATCAACATGGTACTGGCACAAAAATAAACCCATAGATCAATGGACCAAAATTGAAGACCAAAATATGAGTAAATATGATTTTAGCCACCTGATATTTGACAAAGGGGCCAAGAACATTCACTGGAGGAAAGACAGCATGTTCAGCAAATGGTGCTGGCAAAACTGGATCTCCACCTGTAGAAGAATGAAATTAAACCCTTGTATTTCACCTTGCACAAAAGTCAACTCCAAATGCATCCAAGACCTCAATGTAAAGCCTAAAAATCTGAAATTGTTAGAAGAAAACATTAGCAATTACCTACAAGATATAGGTGTAGGACAGATTTTCTAAACCAGACATCAACTGCCCAGGAAACAAGGTCAAGAATCAACAAATGGGATGTCATTAAACTGAAAAGCTTCTGTACATTAAAAGAAGCAACCAAGGAAGTGAAGAGAAAATCCACAGAATGGGAGAAAATCTTCACCAGTGACATGTCTGAAAGAGATTTAACATACAGAATATATAACAAACTCAAAAAACAAAGTATCAAGAAAGGAAGTAACCCAATGAAAATATGGGCTAAGGAGCTGAATAGAGACTTCTGAAAAGAAAAAATAAAGATGGCTAAGAAGTGTCTTAAAAGGTGTTCAACATCACTAGTAATTAGGGAAATGAAAATTAAAACCACTTTAAGATTTCATCTTACCCCACTAAGACTGGGTAAGTTCAAGAGAACAAATCACACCAAATGTTGGAGTGGATGTGGGGAAACGGGAACACTCGTCTACTGCTGGTGGGAGTGCAAGGCTATTAACCCCTATGTAAAGAAGTGTGGAAAACTCTTAAAAAAACTACAAATGAACCTACCATTTGTCCCAGTTATACTACTCCTTGGCATATACCCAAAGAACTCATCCTATTTAGAGACACTTTTACTTCAATGTTTGTTTGTTGCTGCTCTTTTCACAATAGCTAAGAGATGGAAGCAAACTAAGTGTCCCTCAACTGACAAGTAGATAATGAAAATGTGGTTCATTTATATGATGGAATTTTACTCAGCAGTAAAGAAAGATGAAATCATGAAATTTGCAGATAAATGGATATAACTAGAAACTGTCACACTAAGTGAAGTAACAGAGACTCAGAAAAAAAAAATGACATATGTTCTCCCTCATATATGGATTCTACCACCAAATCCTTATAAGTGAATATGCATCCACACTTAACTACAGGAACCAGGATAATGAAGAGGAACCACGGGAGTAAAGGAAAAGAACAAATCTGAAAAAGAAGAACAGTAGAAAACTGGTGTAAACAAGGGAGACATGGATAATAATGGGTTTATTTTAAGGGGGGGGAAGGTTATACAAGGAACCTAGGGGATAAAGGGAAAGACAGAGCCAAGAGAGATGGGACCATAGGAGAATGGTATTATTAAGAGATAAATGGAATAAACGGGGGCACCCTAAATGGGGAAACCATGGTGGAACGGTTAGATAATGTGAGAAATAAATAATGCCTAGACAGTTTTAGGAAGCTAGAGGGAACCATATTAGGCCAACTGTGGAGACCTAAAAGCCCAACCTTGCACAGGTCCAAAAAGAAGCTACTGGGGGCACGGCCTGGCTTGCTTTGAGAGTCTGAAGAATACTTCCGCACTGCTGAAAAGTGCATGATAGGCGCGTGACCATCCTTATGATACACTCTCGGGGGGGGGGGGTTCCAGGTGCCTTTATAAGCTTTGGAACACTTGCAATAAATGAGTCCCAGCTTGACTAGGCTCCCCGTTGCATCTTAGTGTCCCCGAGTATTTGGGGCAGCATGGGCTGGTGAATGGAGTGCTTACTCATCCCCAATCCTCACCTCGCTGGGGGTCATGGGTTCGAATTCCCGGCATCTGACACTGAACGTGGCACTCGAAGGAAAATGAAAAGAAGAAAAGAAAGAAGTAAGAAGAAGAAAAAAATGGATTGGGGCCAATCGAGGAGGTTCGGGGTAAGCAAGACCCTAAAAATGGGTAACGCAATTTTGAAGTTTGAAGACCCAGTGCTTAAGGCACTGAGAAATATGCTTAAAAGCAGGGGATTGGATTTGTCAGATCCCGTAGCTCAAAAGGTTTGGGCAGAGGTGATTCATTTGGCTCCCTGGCTGCTTGGGGCTAATGTTTTTACTGGGGATACATGGGAACATGTGGAATGTCTAGCTCCATAAAGGGAGGTTCAATTGAGGATTGATCTGCTCCTGGAGTTCTACCCTATTATTTCAGCCTTAAAGGCATGCTTTCAGCCTGAGAGCCCTAAGCCCTTGGCGCCACCTCGTGATGAGCCTTCAGAAACCCCGGCATGGGAGTCATGGGAAGGGTTTGAGGTTCAATTTGGGATTGATCTGCTGCTGGAGTTCTACCCTATTATTTCAGCCTTAAAGGCATGCTTTCAGCCTGAGAGCCCTAAGCCCTTGGCGCCACCTCCTGATGAGCCTTCAGAAACCCCGGCATGGGAGTCATGGGAAGGGTTTGAGGAAGAAGGCAGAAATGCAACAGAAGTGAATCCAAAAGCAGTCAAAGTACCAAGCAGCACCTTGGGTGTGCCCTGGCTACCTTCAGGGCTTCCTGAAACCCATGAAAACCATCCTCATTTCCAGGATTCTGGCCCCACTCAAGAGGCTTCTGTGAGGCCATGGGTAAAAGTGTATCCTATTAATGCAAACCCAGGAGGTGTGCACCCTGACCCCTGGTATCCCTGGGAGGTGAAGAATTTGAAGGAATTAAAAAAGGCAGTGGCTGAGGATGGCCTGGGATCACCCTGGGTAGATACTCTCTTCCAAGGCTAGGCTCATTAGCAGTGTACTACAAAGGATTGGCTGGACCTTGCCAAAGCAGTCCTTCCTAGCCCTATATATATTAAATGGTGTGCCCTCTTTAAGGAGGAATGCAGGATACAGGCTGAGAGGAATGCAAGTGCCAACCCACCTGTCCCCATTACTTTTGGGATGTTGTCTGGTTCAAGTGACCATTATGCCACAGGGGTGCAACAGTCAGGCATTCCAGCTCCATATACAGAACAGGTCAGGGTCATAGGATTAAATGCTTAGAGAAAATTGGATGAGGGGCCTACCAAATCCCCCCTTGCAGGAATTAATCAAAAGCCTGGTGAACCCCTCTACGAGTTTATAGACAGAGTGGAGAAGAGCTTAAAACAAAAAACCCTAGGCCCACTGAGGGAGCAATTCACTAAACTCTTGGTATGGGATGGAATGGATGCTGATCACAAGATAGCCTGTGCTGGCCTTAAAGACAGGTCCATGGGACAATGGATAATTGCCTCCAAGGAGGTGGGAACCCAGAGGGGGCAAACCAAAGCCTTGGCTGCTGGATGCTGATCACAAGATAGTGTGTGCTGGCCTTAAGGACAGATCCATGGAACAATGGATAATTGCCTCCAAGGAGGTGGGAACCCAGAGGGGGCAAACCACAGCCATGGCTGCTGTCTTACAGATGCAAACAGAGGCTCTGACCCATGCCTTAACCTAGGCATTTAATTCACATAATTTGGGTCAGCAGGTAACAATGGGGCCTAGAGGGATAGAAGGTCCATGATTCGGCTGTGGCCAGACTGGCCGTATTAAAAGAAATTGTCCTCAGCGAGAGAACTGGCCTAAGCCTGGAGGTGGGGTATCAAAAAGACCCCCATCTATGCCCTGTCCCCAGTGTCGCAAAGGGCTCCATTGGCAAAAGGAATGTAAATCCAGATTGATATTGAAGGAAAGCCTTTAAACTAAGTGGGGGGCAGCCTCCAGCCCTGTTGACAAAAGGAGGACTTCCCCATGATCAGCTACATTTACAATGCCCTCGGGGAGGGATCAGGGGAGGAGAAAAACCTATGGTGAATTGGACAGTCCCTACTATCCCTGGTGTAAGGCCCAAGATGGATCTTTAAATAGGTGGCAGGAGGTTTCACTGCCTAGTGGACACAGGGGCTGATAGAACCATTCTTAGAAAGTAGGAGGTCCCATCACAATGGCACCCAGTTCCTGGGTCCCGAATCCTAGGTGTGGGAGGTTACACCCCATCAGAGGAGACTCGAGAATGGATTACCTGCCAGGATGCAGATGGAGCTAAAGGGGAGGTGCGACCCCTGGTGGTGGCAGGGTTATCCGCCAACCTCATAGGACAAGATATTTTGGGGAACACACAGGCCTGCATAACCACTGATAGCAAGGCCTTTTATGATGACCCTTTGGATCTTGAAGGGTCTGATAGGCTTCCTGAGTCATCAACTCAAGGGTTGCCTTGCTATATCAATTACAGGGGGGACCCAAAGAAAGAGCATTGGGTTCACCCCAATTCTAAGGGCCACTGTCCCTCAGGTTCCGGCTATCCGGTGGTCCCCTGGGGCGCCAGTATGGGTGGAGCAGTGGCCATTACCTGAGACAAAGCTACAGGCTTTAAAGGAAATTGTGCAGGAACAATTATGGTTGGACCACATCTGGCCTTCTGTAAGTCCATGGAACACACCTGTCTTTGTTATTAAGAAAGCCTCTGGCAAATGGAGAATGTTGCAAGATTTGCGTAAAGTCAATGCTAGAATGACCCTGGTGGGTACGCCCATAAGGGGGCTGCCTTGGATCCCTGCTATTTCCTCAGATTTACTTCTTATAGTTATAGACATTAAAGACATGCCTAGTAAAGATCTTGAGTTATGGGTACTCCCTGGTGAGACCCTGATGACATCCGTCCTTACACAGGATGGGAAGCCCCTTCAATGGGTGCATGCCTCTCTGGGAGGTGTACCATGGGTTTATACACCCATGGATCAATTGGCTGACCTGACTGAGAAAGGGCATGATGTAGCTCTGAGACATTATGGCATAGACCCTCTTAAAATTGTTATCCCTTATCAGCTTAGGGATTTTGAATGGCTCTGCAGAAATAATAACTGAGTGGCCATAGCTTTGGAAGGGTTCCTGGGAAATTTGGACTGTCATTATGGCCCTGATAAATGGGTGACCTCCTTTCACGCCATCTGTTGGGATGCTCCCCGGTTCTTTGTCAAGGAGCCATTAGTAAAAGCCTATAATGTTTTCACTGAAGGGGGCATATTTGGAATGGCAGTGATAGTATACCCAGGGGCAGATGAGAAATCAAAAAGATATGTCCACACTTGTGATGGCTCAGCTCAATTCAATGAACTCATGGCCATTGCTTTCTGACAGTATTCAGACTGGTACACTCCTTAAAGAGAGAGAAACCCCTATTTTCTTACAGCATCTTAGGGGGCACCAAGGATTGCTTGGGCTTTTATCCCAAGGCAATGCAGAGGTAGACAAGGTGGCTTCCACCCAGGTCCTGTCAGGAGGCCTGAATGAAGCCCAGGGGTTACATAACCTCACTCATGTAAATTGGCAGGGATTCCATAAGAGGTTTCCTCAAGTTCCCATCAAGGACTTAAAGAAGATTGTACATACCTGTAAGTCTTGTCAACCCTTTCTATAGGTACCGCCTCTGCGACAGCCAGGGGTAAACCCCAGGGGACTCAAGCCCAATTCCTTATGGCAAACGGATGTCACACTATGCTCCTTTTGGAAAGCTTAAGTATATTTTTGTGTCCATTGACACATTCTCACATGTCTGTTGGGCCACTGCTCATACAGGAGAGAAGTCTAAGCATGGTCAGTATCATTTTCCATGTTGGGATTACCCAAAAGAATTACAAGATTTCTTCTTACTTTGGGGAATTCAACACAATACAGGAAATCCCTACTATCCCCAAGGTCAAACCATTATAAAACACAACCATCAAAACATAAAAATCCAATTACAAAAACAAAAAGGGGGAATAAGCCCCCACCAACAGTTGGGTATGGCCTTATTCACTATTAATGTTCTTAATTTTCAAAAAAAAAAATCAGTTGGAATCCCGGTTTCAGAAGCATTAGGGATGACAGGAGCAGAGACCTGAGGTACCGGTAAGGTGGAAGGGCCCCATTATGGGGCAATGGAGAGGCCCAGATCCATTGCTAACCATGGGTTGAGGCTTGGGTGTGTCTACCCTACAGGAGATTCAAACCCCATATGGGTGCCTGCGAAAAACCCTAAGTGGGTAGGCCAGGATCCGACTGACTAGCATGATGGTCCATGGACAACATTTCATGAGACAAAATTCCTCTCTTTATTTATATCCATCTGAGATGAAGGACCCAGTTCCTTGGCTTCATTGACAGTCAGCCTTTCTTGGTTTCTCTTGATAATGCTTTCCTTTAAGTGTCTTTACCAGATAATTCAGTGACAGTGAGCCCTTGGAACTGCCCAGGCCCACCTCCTCATGATTGAGGACTCCCCCAGGAATATACCCCTTCTGGTTGTCCATGTTTGACTGAGTTTGGCAGAGACTAGGACAATCACAGGCTGGCATTACCCATGTGGCTGCCCTTAATCATGATGCATTTTTAGCCAAGGATAGGTAAGATGTCCCATGACAAGCACCCCTAAGACAGGGCATGCACATGGCCAGGCGAATGGTCCAGTGATGGCCAAGACTTGGTCAGAGGTGACACAACCTAAGACAGGCAAAAATGCATAAGATTAGCGGAAGGAGATAGCCATCTCTCCTCAGGGAGCTGCCTATGAAGTGGGTAAGCCATGAAATAAAGCAAGTCTGGCCTTAAAGTAAAAATAAAAAGGGGGATATGTGGGGACCTAAAAGCCCCACCTTGCATAGGTCTGAAAGGAAATTACTGGGGGTGTGACCTGGCTTGCTTTGAAAGTCTGAAGAATACTTCCGCACTGCTGAGGAGTGCATGATCAGTGCGTGACCATCCTTAAGATACACCCTCAGGGGGGAGGGGGCAGTTCCAGGTGCCTTCATAAGCTTTGGAACACTTGCAATAAATGAGTCCCAGCTTCACTAGGCTCCCCATTGTGTCTGAGTGTCCCTGGGTATTTGGAGCAGCGTGGGCTGGTGAATAGCGTGCTTACTCATCCCCAATCCTCACCTCGCCCGGGGTCATGGGTTCGAGTCCCCAGCAGGCCAACAACCTACTGACAAATTATATATGCAACCTAGATCAAAGATATATATATATATATATATATATATATATATATATATATATATATATATGCAAGGTTTATCTGAGAATGTTTGGTCTTTGCTGAAGCTCTATCTACAAAGCATATGGTAGTTAAAAATACAAGACTGGTGGAACTAACCTTGGATGTGTAACAGCCATACTTTGAGGCATATATTAATTTGGTCAGGGGGACATAAAGGACAGTTTTTGCTCCTTACCCTCCTAGGTCAACTAAGTTCCAGGGGACTAGGAACATCTTTCAAAATGTCCTGTAACTGTGGTGAGTCACCTGTCCTCTTCAGCAAGGAGGCCATGGAGACCCCACCAGATGGACCTGAACCAGTGTTCAGTCTACAAAGAGGAGGGTAAAATCAGAGGAAACATTTCTTCCTTGCTTCCAAGTGAAGCGAGCCATGGTCGAGTAGGACCTTTGACTTATCTTCACATAGTCAGAACTGGTAAAATAAAGGAGCCAGAGGCTCCTCCCTAGCCCATGTTACCCCTGAGGAATAGATCCTCAAACAACCTTAAGAGTAAAAATAATTTTTTTTCAATCTGGGCCAACTCTAGGGTCTTAAATACCCAAAATGAAAGTATAACCAAAGATTAATGGGGTCAATATATAATTTAAGAGTCCATATGTATAGCTAAAGGCTAAATTATAAGAAACAATGCCAGATAGGAGATACCTTCCTTTGAGTTATTGGACAGGGTGGCACAAGAGACTCCCAGACAGTAACCCAGCATAGACCTGGGAAAATGAACAGCAGACCCCAATCTTATCTAAAGGAATATTAACAACTGATTGCTGCTAGATAAGGAACAGCTGATCTTCCTAAAACAAGGATCTCTAGGTAGCCTGAATAGATTCCACAGATGGACAAGCAATCCAGAATGGCTCGGGGATGCTGACAACACAGTGGACAATAAGAGGGCTGAGTATATGGGCTCCAGTGTGTGGGAGGGGGGAGGCTATGGGAGGGTGTCATTTGGGAAGTGGGTATATAGAAGAATAAGATTGTGTGGGATGTTCTGTATGATAGACACACAAAAAAAATCAACAAATTTTTAAAAAGACATATTTGAGGAGGAAGCAAAATCTTTACTTCATGTTAAATAGTAGAGGTGATAAACATTACCAGTGAAATCTACCTGATGACTTTATATCCATACTCAGGTACTAAGGATCCGAGTGTAACTGACTGACTAGTAATCATCAGATACATAGAGATTAAAGACACATGTGCAAACATCTAAGTGTTAGTAGCATTAAAAATGTAGGAAAGAGCATATTTTAAAATGAAATGGAGCTCTTCTTTAAAGGGTAAAATATCATTCAATTTTATGTCTTACAGGGTTTATACTGACTTCAATATATTATAACTGTATTAATTGAACTGTGAACCTAAAAATTTGCAGCCACTTTTGGAAGAGATGTATGCTTGCTCTGGAGTGTGTTACTGAATATGTTAAAGCTGTAATGAAATGCTTCTTCTTTGGTTACTAAAGTTAAAAAAAATTTATAAAATAATAATTCTTCAAAGCATAAAAATTTGCTCCTTAATAATCAGTAGATGTGTAAAACATTACCATTGAAATCAAACAGGTGACTTTATTTCCATGCTCAGATGCCAAGGATCTCAGAAAGTAACTGACTGTGACTAGTAATAATTAGATATATAGAGATTAGAAATGCATGTACAACCATCTTAGTGTTAATTACATTAAAAATGAATTTTTCTGTATGAAACTGTGTATTTTAATAATGAAATGGAGATCTTTTTTAAAGATTAAATCCTTATTCTATTTTATATCTCATAGGTTTTATACTGAGTAAATATTGTATAGCTGTATTAATTCAATTGTAAACCTAAAAATTTACAGCCAATTTTGAAACAGATGCATCTTAGCTCTGGAAATTGTTATTGAATATGTCAAAGCTGTTGTAATGAAATGTTTCTTCTAATTATGTGGTTATTAAATAAATAATTTTTAAAAATGCAAAAAAATAAAAAGTAGAAAAAAATATTCCTTTTTTTCATTTCAGATATAGAAAATTAAGGCCATAATATTCTGTGACATTTATTGCATCTCATAATGCAAAGACTACTATTAACATTCAGTTTTAAATATTCTTTCGTTGTGTATTTTTATTTAATTTTTGTGTATTTAACACAATATATCCTAATCATATTTAGAGCCCCTCCCCTGTACACCTCTCCCCCATAGTCATTCCACCATATTTCCTGCATTCTATCATGTATGTTAAGCCTATTGAGTCAAGTTTTTATCCTCAGAAGTCCCTCAGTATGAGTTTATCCACTGGAGCCTGGTCAGCCGTTCTAATGTCATTCCTTCAAAGAAGACCAACTCTCCCTCAACCTCCTTAGTAATTAAGGAAATGTAAATCAAAACTACTTTAAAATGTAATCTTACCACAGTTATAATGGCTAAGATCAATAGAAAATGGGTGCTGGAGAGATGGCTCAGAATTTATGAGCACTGACTGCCCTGTCAGAGGACCCAGGCTCGTTTCCCAGCATCCCCATAGCATCTAATAACCCTTCATAACATCAGTGAAGGGAGTTCCATAGAAGGCAGGAGAATTAGGTGGAGTGGTTGCATTACATTCAATAAATTTTCTTTGGAAGTAAGCTTTTTCCTCCTCTTTATAAAGCAGTATACTTAATTTCATTTGGTTCCAAAGAGTTAAATGCTTCAGCTGAACTCTTTCTGCATTATGTGTCCCATAGTTGGGATGCCAGGGAAAATACTTTTGTGTAACAATCAAGGATTCACAAAGTCGCTTTGATGATGTTTTAGTTCCAATTCCTGTAAGTAAATTCATTAATTGTAAATAACATTCAGAAGTAAAAGAGATACCCATAGTGAAAACAGAGAGGTCAAAACAAAAGAGAGAGGTTGAGTACAGTTTCTTGTAGTTTAGGTTTAGTAAAGGAAATTTTAAAAGCAAATAAAAATTATGAAAGCATGTTGGTACAAGCTACAAGAAATCCTTGTGCTTGTTATATAATTCACAGACTTGTGTGCCTGAGAATGTCTACTAACTGCCTTTTGTTTTCCAGGCTTTTCGAGGTACCTCTCCATGAGTTAGCCCCCTGACGTGAGCTATAAAGGAAAAAGTTGCACTCAGTCTCATACAATTTCCAATTCATGACCGACATTTTCCATATTTCCCTTTTTTTCCTCAGGACTTTTCTGGCTGCTGAACTGTGAATTTGGAGTACAGAAACACTTCTTCACATAGAAGACTACAGTCCTGCAACACTAAGCCATATTACAGTTACACTTAAATAATCAGTCGACACTTAGCATTATATTTATGGTCCAGAGTGGACCCAATCTCAGAGGGACCATTTTCTTCAAATGTCTCATGGAGCCGTGTCTAGACAGATCTCACCCATGTATTTACTTAGTCTTTTCAGCATGAATTGGGGAATCACAGTCTTAGATCGACTCATATCATATCAGAGAATCTTGCTCTTTGATTCCTAGGCCTAAAATATCTGGTACACATTCAATGACTAGCATAAATCTCAATTATTGCCATTGCCTTCAATGAGAAGAAGAATACAAAGATGCTGCTTTGAGTACTTTTATATTTTAATTCAAGCACACCCACATTCATTCACTCTCTCGTTTGGAGGCCAAAGTGGGATTCTGAAAGATCAAAGTCATATTTCCAGGTCACAAGAGGAACAAATATCTCAGTGAGATTGTTTGCATTATTAAATGTAGCTTCATTTTGCAATGTTAAATAAAAATCTTTGGTCCAGATCCTGTCTAGATTGTAAATAATGCATACATGTTTACTATTATCATTTTGCTATCTCTCAACTATCTACCATTTCCCACAGGTTTTGTTGCAAGCATGCCTTGTGGTATTCCTGTATAACATGTTGAAATATATTTTAATATCAACCCAGTAATGTAGATACCTAATTACTAACTTGGTTCCAAACTCTATGTTTTTGCTCACAACCAAATTGTCTCCTCCAATTAATTCAATATGTCAGTTTCTAACTTCTTCAGTAATGATTATTATTGTCAGTAAGACTTCTACAATCTGTCTTCCCTACCATTTACTTGATGCTCTTTTCATTCTCTTAGTTTCCTCGTATTTGATTATTTTCATTTTATTGTCCTCTTCATCACAGATTCATTTTTGTCTAATATCAAATATGTTATTTATTGATACAAGACTAGGATTTTTAGATCATGAATAAACTAACAACACATAATAGTACAACTTTAAATGCTACCTATTGTTCAAGTTGTTAGCTTGTATTCAAATTCACAAAGAAACTCAAGGGTTCTTATGGGTGCAATGCATCAGAAATAGTTTTGACAAATGGAATCTTATTTCAGAAAAATGAGCACAATAGGCAAGGAATTATCCATATTAAGTAAATAATTCTAATGAAAAGCAAGCTCCAGGGCATAGCCTTATTTGCCTCTCAAGTGTTATGAGTCTAACAACAAAGTCACCTAGGGTAGAAACATGAGTTACATTAGGAGTTGAGAGACATAATTAATATCCTGTCAAAACAGACTCAAGATATCAGAACAAAAATGTGTATAAATTTCTGCCAAGTTTAGAAAGAATTTTTAAATTTTAAACTCAATAGTAATACGCAGAATGTTTTTCCAAATCAGTTTTACAAGGAATTCATGTGTGATTTCACTATTTTTCTTGAAAGCATATAATTGATTAAATTAGAAGGAATTTTGGTATGAATAACACTACATTTAGAACAATATAAACTTTGAGTTGCAAGGCACTTCAGAGACAAGCAGTGCTCACAATATTCATTATAATATGAAATTCGTTCTGTACTATGAGTAAAGATTTTATATGTAGTTCATCTTAAATGAGTAACAATGTTCTGTCTTCTAAGATAACCCTAAATCTGATATCTTCAATTATAATGCACTATACATTATTTTATAGACAAGGGTCTCATTTTTGTAAAAATATAATTTCAGTATTACATAAGCTGGAACTTTAATATCATTTCAATTAAAATATAGATTTTAAAGTAAGAAAATAACTGGCAAGGAAAAATTTAATAAAGCAAATGAATTTTCACATAAACTTTTATTTTTTACATTCCATTTTGTTAAGAACAGGAAAGGAATGTAAAAATTTTTTATTTGAAAACATCATTAAAAAAAGCGATATTGAGTTATATTTGGGATTTGAGTTGATTGACTCAGTGTTAAGGTGATGGAACCTTTGTTCTTCACTGCAGTAGTTTTGAGAAATGGTTCAGAAGATTTAAGAGTGAAGCAGAGTTATGGCGTGGGTGTCATGGGTTAGTTTTGGGTGTATTTAAGGCGAACTATCATTACTTCACACGAGAACATTGCCCTTAAACAATAAGACTGGTTCCTCCTGGTTCTCTTGCTGCTTATTTCATCATATACTCTCATCAGCATCTTTTTATGTGTGATTTTACCATGATGACATCTACCATGAATGTAACACAGTCCAAAGAGACCTAAGAAGAGCAAATATTACACTGTTTGGGCTTTAAGCCTAAAAAAATGAGAGCCAAATAAATTTGTTTTGTATATAAATTCCATAACCTTTTATACTTTTGTACGGCATTAGGGAATAAACTAATATATCAACTTATTTTCTTGGATTGGCAATGTCGTTATAACTATGCCTGAAATGTAGATATGGTTTAGAAACCAAGTATGGGCAAAGGTTGGAAGTGTAGATGGACTTGTGCTGACTATCAAATAGGCAATAACCAAGAACAGAATACTTAAGTAGTATTTTATTTAAATCCAGGAATCTAAGAAGATTTCTAATGATCTGTCTTCCATAAAATCATTAATCTGAAGATTACATAAGGAGAGGAAATGAATGGAGTCAATAATTACAAAGTTTAGTCTTGCCTTCTGGTCCAGTGATCAGTTCAGTATCTTAGATTTCTGGTGTTCGTGCTGTTTTCCTTATTGTCTCTTTTCAGATTTTCATGTAAGGGAGGGATATTTTGCAAATACCAAGGGCACTGAATCTTGCATTCTTCCTGAGTCAGTACTTTGGATGCCACCTAGACTGAAAGTTGTCTCAGAGCAAGCAAAGCATTAGCAATGTGTGTGTGTTCATTCATTCTTACAGCATGAAGTACAAATATGCTGTTATAGTACAGAATCTGTAGCTCTCCTGTTCAAAATATCTGAAAGAATAAGCAAGGGAAAGTTAAAAATACTATAAGCAGAGTGCTGCAAGTGATTTTGTTGAAAGCTCCAAAGAAGACACTGTAGAACAATCACAAATGAAAATAAAAATCCGAATGTAAATTTGAACAAACAGTGAATTTGCTACACTATTGCTAAGAAATTGGCAGTACCATGCACATGTTGCACAGCTTTATGGAAATATCAATTTGAAGGTATTATTTAAAATATATGGTGTGATGGCTACTTTCAATTGTAAACTTCAGCCAATGTAAAAATTACCTGGGAAGAGAGTGTCAATGTAGTACCGTCTAGATTAAGTTGCTCTGTGAGAATGCCTGAGGAATTCTCTTAATTGAGTTAACTGAGGTAGAAAGATTCTCCATGCATTTGGGTGGCCCATTTCACAGCCTGGAACCTGACTAGAAAGAGTAGGCAAAGCATGCTGAGCAGTAGGCATATATACAATCATTCTCTGCTTTTGTATTTTGATAACATTTAGAAAACTTCCCCTTTGGCACTCCCTTACCACCTCTCTGCTGAATTCAATGTCAATATGCTCTTTCTATATATAATAATGATATACAATGTACATTAGAGTATTTGTATATTATATATGTGAAGGCCTATAGAGTGGGATTTGTGTCTCAAAATGGCCTTCAGAACTGGTCTGTTTGCTGGAACCAGTTTAACTTACAAAGAGCCTCATACTTAAAAGAAACTGATTCTCCCCATCCCAGCAATCATCAGTTGCCAATGGTTTCTCAGGCACAATTTGGTTTTTTACCCATTTCTCCATGTCTACGCTGGGATTTTGTCAGGCTTGAGCTTATGTGAGACTTGTACATGGTGTCACCATTGCTGTGAGTTCATTCTGTCAATTTCCTAGCTGTCAGGAATTCTCTGTCAAGGCTGAAATTAATGGAATAGAAATGAATAAAAAAATACAAAAGTCAATAAAAGGAAGAGTTGATCCTTTGAAAAGAATAACAGAATTGACCAACCTTTAGCCAAATTAACCAAAAGAAAGAGAGGATTTAATTTAATAAACTCAAAGTTGAAAATGGACACAGTGCAATAGACACTGAGGAAATTTAGAAAACTCTAAGGACACATTTTTTTGTCTTTTTAAAATTTATATTACACTAAACTGGAAAATCTAATGTAATAGATAAATTTCTAGAATGTACAACCTGCCAAGGTTAAATCAAAATGACATAAATAAATTAAACAGACCTGTAACAACCAATAAGATAGATGTAGTGATTAAAGATCTCCCAAATTAAAAAAAGCCCAAGACAAGATGGATATAGCAGAGAATTCTACCAGCCTTTTAAAAAGAATCAATACCAACATTTCTCAAATAATCTATAAAATAGAAAAAAGAAGGAATACATCCTAATTCCATGCAGTCAGTATTAGTCTAACACTAAAGCCAGAGAAAGACCCAACAAAAATAAAAATATAGGCCACTCTCTGAACGAATAGAGACACAGAAATGCTCAGTAAAATATAGTTAACTGAAGTCAAGAACACATGAAAAAGATTATCCACCATATCCAAGGTATTTTCTTCCCAGTGTTGATGGTATAGTTCAATAAATGTAAATAAACAAATTGAATTTACCACATAAAGAAACTCAAGGACAGAAGCCACATGATTATCTCATTAAATGTGGAAAAGTTCTTTGACAAAATCCCAAATCTCTTCATGACAAAAATCCTGGACAATCACTGAATAAAAAGGACATATCTCAACATAATAAAGCCAATATGCGACAAATGCACAGATGACATTATACTAAATGAAAAAAACTATTGAAAACATTCCCATTAATATCCCTGATGAGAAAAGAATGTCCACTCTCTCCATTACTGCTCAATGCAGTTCTTGAAGTCTTAGAGCAAAAAGATAAATGAAAGAGGTAAAAGTCATGCAAATTGTAAAGGGAGTCAAAGTATTCTTGTTTTCAGATGATATGATTCCATATATAAAATACCTGAAAGATGGCACCAGAAAACTCCTAAAGCTGATAAAGTACATTCAGAAAAAAAGCAAGATATAAAATTTACAGTCCCAAATCAGTAGCCTTCTTATTTACCAACAACAAACATACCAAGAAGAAATCAGTGAAATGATCATGCTCATGATAGCCTGAAACCCTGTAAAATATTCTGGAATAAATCTAAGGACTTGAAGGACTTGTATAACATAAACTTTAAGACATTAATGAAAGAAATCCAAGTGATTTTTGTCAGTGTACTTTATCATACTAATAGAACTAGAACCTAGGGCTAAAACTTGCATAAATTAAGTGAAAACGAAACGTTATGCAGCTGCATTAAGGTCTATTTAAAAACAAAATCGAAGTGAGATGAAAGATTTGGAAAATTCACAGCCTATTGTTTTACTTTTCCTGAGGAGATGAAGAGATATGTGGAAGTATCTATTTATCTTGATAGCTCACTGACTAAACAAAGAAACGGTTCTACCTAAGTTGATCCAAGTGAAAAAATAAGTCTGTGGGGGTTTATTGAAGGAGCCTCAGTGAGCATTTTGTCTGTAATTACTTATAGGACAATAGGTAGCTCAAATGCAATTCTATCACTAAAAAGTCCTACTGAATCATGGGTGATGGATGACTCACTAACCTTTTAGCACTGATTTCCATGTCCCAGTCACCCTTCCACCTCTTACAGACACTACCATCCCTTAGAACTACCTGTATCTTGGAGAAAAGAGGGGGTAGTGGGGGCTAGAATCTTAAGTAAGTGATGACACCCCTCCATTTTCTACCATGAGTTCCATTACTGTTACCATAGACCTAGCAATCACTATATTATTTTCCTAATTTTGTTGCCATGACTGTAATCCAAGGTATTCTAGTTAATGGTGATGAGTGTTCACAATATGCCCTGGATGCAATAGCTCTACTCTAGCAGCTCTGAGTAGAAGAGGAGGTTGGAGAGCCAAATCCAATATTTTAATGAACAAAATGAAGGTACAGCTGACCAGGAACTTGCTAAAGAAACAATCTTAAATAAAAAGGACCTATGTGCTAATCAACCTTATAATTGGAAAGAAGTTTAGAGAATACTGAAGTAATTTTTAAAAGTGCCCCCTTTGGTCAGAAGCCCAGAGGCCTAGGGTAGCACAATTGTTTTAGAGACCTCTAGGGAGTTCTTTATGATCTTGCTGCACAAAGATCTTGGATTCAGCATCTTGTTTTCCTTCAAGGCATCCACTAAGAATCTTTGGTTCTGAGTAAAGCTGGTCCAGGCAATATTCATTCCAGGGCAAACTTTGATCATCTGTATGGTGCTAATTTTCCAATTGCACAGAAGACAATAGCATTCATTATGTGGCTGTGAAGGGTTCCTCCAAGATTTCAAAGCAAACCTAGGAGCCAGTGAAGAACTTCTGCTGAGATTGATTTTGCATGAACTAATTCCCATATGGGCTATGAACTAGAACTCACAGATTTTATGGGTTCTACCAGACTAAATGACCAATGACAAATTTTATGCTTGTGGTCAACTGGAATGTTGCAATTCCAGATCCATTACTGAGTTGTTTTTCGTTCCCTTCGACCTAACATCCTTGTGACGATCAGGTAAAATCATTTTCAGATGTACTAGCAAATTACCAGCTTCCAGCAAATACAAGGGTACGAATGTCATCAGACAGCATCTGAGGCCTCTATAGCAGAAATTCCCTTATCTTCTTTAACCCATATACCTGATGCTTTCACTGATATATTTGAAAAGTAATTTGATTGATGACTTTTTTTGCTCTATTAGTATATAAAGTTCGTGAAGCTGTTACCATGTTAGAACATGACATTATTAATAATTTGAATTCATGTCCTTAGGCCATGGTCACTCATATTTAGTCAAGAATAACTGATCTCTTACTTTCTTTGAAACAAGAGCTGTGTTCCCAATTCAACAGAGTATTACTTAGTGGAACAAGGTGAGAATACTTCCAGCATGGGTGCCATCTAGGAAAAGCAGTAAGCAGCATGTCCATCTGAAGTGGGAAAGCCGTAAACATTTTTGTGCAGTTTCCACAGCCATTTTGCTATCAGCAGTATTTTGGAACTGGAGCTCCTTGAGATCAGGCCCTTGGACTGTTCCCCACGAAACTGTGTAGAGAATGTCAAATTTGAAGCTCATGATTTAATGTTTTTCCATAATAAGTTTTGGACTTGTGTGGTTTGGTTATTATTTTCTCCTTCCTTATTATTATTTTTACACTTTAGAATAGGAATAGGCACCCTATTTTTACCATGTCATAATGTCTTAGAATTAGAATTTTTATGTTTTCAAGGCTTTCACTTAAAATAATTTCCATCAAATCTCTGATGAGTCTTTTTGGACATGTAATTTTGAATAATTTACATGTTTGGTTACCAAAAATGGCCCATTAAGAGAAAATTCCTTCTGGTCAAGTGAATAGAATCTCTGGCCTAGATGGAGATCTAATACAGCAGTTAGACCTAGACAAGTTTTTGGCCAAGAGAGCTCTCCAAGGAACGGGAGCACCTTAATCAGTGTTAATGAAATAATGAAGGTAATTAATCCTTTAATGAGATAACATCCTTTTTCTTCTGAGAATCCCTGCCTCTAAGGCCAAAGCTTATCAGACCACAGCTGTGAAGCTTCATTAAGTTTATTTTTTTCAGAAAATCATGAAAGCTCTCTTTTCTTTATTCTATCTAATTTCTAAGCATGCTTTCCCTAACACATTGAACTTCCACTACATTTAGAGTTTCCTTACTTTTTCTCTAAAGCTCTCCTCCCTTGAATGTTGTTGTTAGCGCAGCATCTACCAGCATCTGTCTGATTTCCATGTTATCTGAAATAACATGGCCTCTTTTATTTTTGTTCCTTCTCTCTTCCACTCTTCTGGGCAGCTTCTGAGATTTACAGCTTGTCACAATAGTTTTGTTTGTTTGTTTGTTTGTTTGTTTGTTTTTTCTATTCAACTCTAGTAAAATTGTCATTAAGCTTCCTTTCAGTCTCTTTTTAAATTCTTTTATTAATGAGATTATGAAGCCCAAGAGGGGACCCTGATTTCTCTTGTTTCAACAATGTTGAATTGAGTTAACACTTTAGGATGATTGGACTGGAATAAATGCATCTTCCATAGTGAAGTAGACATAAATCTTGGTCACAGTATGTCATGGTTTAAGTGATTTGAGTGTTTGACCCAAAAGTTCCTATGCTTTTTATTTTATTCCACAGTGTGACAGCATTGGAATATCATGTGGAACCCTTAAGAAGTCAGGCTTCAGATCAGGTACATTGTTGATTGTTATTATGGTCATCAGACATCTACAAAAATGTTTGTGTTGGTCTTTGCCAATGCTGAAAAAGGTCGGTGGAGGGGGGCGTGATACAATGTGTTGGTCTTTGCCAATGTTGAAAAAGGTCGGTGGAGGGGGGCGTGATACAACCAAATTAAGTTATTGGGAGAGCTGATATTAAAAGAGTTTTTCCAATGATCAGGTTAGAATGAATTATTATGCAGCTTTTACAAAATAGTAATACTGCCTATTCGATGGTCTCTGATTGCTCATGGTGTCTCCTTTTGGTATTTATTCCTGTTATTATATCATTCGCCATGTCATTATATCATTCACATGCAGACAGAAGGGTTCTCCCTAAAATTGGTGCCATACCATATGGACTTTCACGCAGCAAAACTGTTAGCTGAATAAAATTCTTTCATTTATAAAGTATCTGGATTCAAACATTTGTTACAGCATCACAAATTGGATTGATAATTATACTTGTATGAAACAAAACATATGTACAATTTTTACTTGAGTTCCAATGCTTATGGGAGGTTCCTAAATCCAACAATAACTTGTCTTAATCATGAGTAAAGAGGAAAAGTAAAAATTGCTACCAGGAACACATTAATTAATTTTAATTTAGAGCAAATAAAATAAAAAATACTTTTGTTACTTTATGTAAAATATATTTTTGTTGTCATTTTTTGTTTTAAATTTTCTCGTCATGTGCATTTACTTATTGGATTTTAATTTTTACTTTTACAAAGCATTTCTATTTCTATTGGTAGAATGCCAGGATGATAGAGTAGATGAAATGCAGAAGGCAATGTTGTAGTGTGGGAAGAAGATCATGCAGGCAGATTCAGTAAGTTTGGAATGCCAGGTAATTAAACACCTGGAGATGAAGGGCACTGTCAATGACTGAATTCTGGCAGGTAAACCTTATTTCAATAATCACAGAATCATAGTCAGGTCATGAGCTCATGGGATTGGGGAAATAACAAACATGCCAGCACAGAATTCTCTCCCAAAATGTAGAAAATAAAAAGACAGAAAAGCTTTAAAATGTGATTTTAGTTATATGAAAAAACTAAGAATAGGTAAATAAAACAATAAGAAAACATCAGTACATTTCTATGACTGCAGAAAAGGGAAAATGGTGAATAACTCTTTATTGACATGGATTTTCCTTTTAAGACACTAAAAATGTTCTGGGCCCAAACATAGGTAGCGACTTTACAGTACTATGAATGCACGAAATGGAACTATATCATGTTTTTTAAGTGGGTTCATTTTGCAATGAATTAATATAATTTAATATGAAGATCAATATAATAAAAAATAGGAAGATTCCAGAAAAAGGCAATCAAATAATTTTAGTCGAAAAACAATGTTAATAACTGAATTTTAAACTGAAATCATAGTAGGTAAGAGAAATATTATTTCTTGTGCACTAAAATAAAAGTCCTGGCATTTATCTTTATTGTTTATAACTTATGAAAGTATCTTTTAAAAATATTCAGAGAATATGGAAACTCTCAATGAAGACAAACTAGTTATCTTTTTACCATACAAACCCTTAGAAATTTATTTTTGAAATATTTTATTTATTTTTATTTTATGTTTTGTCTGCATGTATGTAAGTGTACGACAATGTGTGGAATGCCAGTAGAGGCCAGAAGAGGTTCTTGTATCACCTGGAACTTGAGCTGCCATGTGGGTGCTAGAAATGGAACCCTGTTCCTCTGGGAAAACAGCAGGTATTCATAACCACTGAGCCATCTCTCCAGCCTAGAACATTTATTGTGTGAACATATTCAATATGCAGCATCATGTTAAGAGATACAAAATTTATAATTCTAAAAAGGAAAAAAAATAACAAACTATATATTGCTCATCTTTCTTAAGACTTTGATATAGTACTTCAGATATAAAATTAAATGCAGGGCAGACTTATTTTTGCTCAAAATTTCTAAAGCTTTAGTCCACATGTACCCACTCCATTGCCTTATAAGGTAGTAAATCATATCAAAAGCGTGTGGTGATGAAAATACACACTTAATGGTGCCAGGCAACATGAAGAGAGAAATATTAGGTCATTGTCCTAATGCTTCCTTCAAGGATGCTTTCTCTAAATTATTTTTCACTATACCCTACAAATTAAAGAAGATTCTACAACTTAACAAAAGGTTCATCACTAAACTTTTAACACCTGGGCCTTTGGGTGTATTCCAGACCTTAGTTGTGACAGTTCAATATACAGATAGAAATGATTTATTCTTCATCTTTTGTGTGATTCTTTATGCTGGAAGGAAATATAATAACACTATCTTATATGGTATCCAATGTATAGAAGAAATGAAGATAGTTATATCTCAACTTTGGGAAGTTATAGAGTTCTAAGTGGAAGTAAAGCTTCTTCTCACATGAGTCCAGTATCATGTCATAAGTATATGTGCATTTAGTTATTAAGTGTGATAGCTGAGAAATATGCATGAACAGACATGCTTGAATTTATCTCTTCTAGAAGGGCAAAAATATTTTCTTTTGAGAGATATGAAGTGTAAGAAGTTTTCTACATTGAAAAACTGGGGCAATAGCATTATTAATAAGAAATAAACAAACAAAAAAACTAATCCTCAAGTAAATAGGTCAAAATTAGACAAGTAGAAACTAACATTTAAACACAGTCATTATTATCAAATTGTAATGGAATTTGCATCACCTAGCTTTGTTTTCCCCCCAAACTATAATTTTTGGAGAAAAGCAAATACATGTCCAGCATTAATTACTAAGTTCATGGGCTTTTTAGGTTGCATCTATAACAAAGACAAATAAATCTCTTTTCACTAGTATCAAGGTCAATGTATATATTAAAATAAATCTTAAAATAAATTGTAGTAAAGTGCCTTTTCTACTCTTCCAAATAACAATTTATTGAAATAATATTAGACACCAAAAGAAGATCAGAGTGAAGTAAATTACAGTAAAATGTGAACTTTTATATAATTTCTCTACTTCATGGGTATAATTGCAATAAATGATATAAAAGGGATAAAAGTCCAAAGACTTTCAAATTGTTTTGTGTTATGTGTTTGCTTATATGATATCTGTATATCTCCCTGTGTTGTGTGTGTGTGTGTGTAGGACAGACAGTCCTTGATTCATACCGACCTCAGAGTTCACTTCCTGCCTTTCTACCTTGATTGAGGCAAGGTCTCTTTGCTGTTCACTGATGTGCCCAACAGGTCATCTGCTCTCAAGTTTCAGAATGTTCTCTTTTCTATGCCTCAATCTTTACATAGGAGCACTGGGATTACAGTTACGTCTTATCATGACGGGTTTTTATATTGGTTCTAGCGATTCAAACCCCAGTCTTCATGACTGTGCAGTAAATGCTTTACCCACTAAACCATCCTCACAGTTCATGTTTAAGCAAACACCACAATACACTTATTTCAACTGTGTAGATCAGTTTATTTTATGTGCTTATGAGATCTACAAGTGAAAAGTTTTTAAGAAAAGCCTAGCAAATTTTACAGAAGAAAGCACTGGCTTTTCTAGTGAAAGTATATAAAACAGTATTAAAATATATTCAGATGAAGTTTCCCACTCAGTAAGGCTCCATTGGCACTTAAGAATTTACATGCCAGAAAGTAATCAGGTGTTGATGCCACAGTTTTAGAAGACATTGAGTATCAGAGGTCAGATGTATTAGGAATATTGTACTTATAAGGTCATTATTGCAATTTCGATTTCATTTTGACCTAGCAAAATGAAAGATTATAGAATTTGGTTAAGCATGAATGTTTTGGAATCCTAGATCTTTTATTAGATAACATTCAAGCTCTACAAGAGCTTTACTTGAATCTGTTTCCTCATGTGCAAATTACATGGCTATCCCTACTTCCACATGCTATAAATTAGATATTTTTCAAATGTACAGAAATAATGTCATGGGACACAAACATTAGTCCTAGCCTTCCTTCACAAGTTCCACAAATTTCATCCTTATCTCCAAAGGCTTTACATATCTCTTATCATTTGTCAAAAAGTGACTGAATCAGAGACCATGCAGAAGTGATTGGCAGCTAAAAGACACACTGAAAAGTCTTAAATAGTAAATACAGTTTCATACAAATATCATTAGGTTAACAAACATTCCTCTAGATGTATCTACTTGTTTGTCTTATTTTACTATTCATATTCTCAGACCATTGATTTCTTTTTAATTGGCTTAAATCCTGATTTTTTTTTCCTAATGAGTTTATTGGGCTTGCTAACAGCACATAGGGTGTGGGGGGGTTGTATACAGAATAGTGCCCCCCCATTTATGGCTCAGGTGGAAAGTCCACAATCAAATATAGATCTTGTGATTTCCCGACAGATGCAGAAAATGGCAAGAGAGGTATTTTGGGGCGTTCTCGGCTTATATATCCTTATCCACTCCCCCACATACAGCTAAAGTCGACTGATTGGATGGGAGTGGTAACTGATTCCCCCATCTCACTCCTTGATGAGAGTGGGAAGGAGGTGTGATTATAGCTTGCCATAGTGGTTGGAGGATGCTAGCAAATAACATTTCACCCCTTCCTCTAGCTCTTACATTCTTCCTGCCACTTTCTTCCACAAAAAGTTAGAGAGAAAACTGATGCCCTAGAAACTGTATGAGAAATGCACATAGAGTGTCTGAACATTAATGCATATGTATGCCTGGCAGCTGCTTGGCAGGGAATACAGTGCCAGACAGAAGAGCGACAAGCATGCCATACAGCATGCATCAAAGAAGCTTCTTTTCACAACAGATGGAGGCTACTGCAGAGTCGCACATCTGGTCAGGCATAGAGAACATATGCTTGGGAGATGCCCAGCACTAAGTGTGGAGAATTGCTCATGTGAGCCTGTGGCAGGGGTGGAATCAAGCATGGGACCCATGTCAGCTCAATTAAAGAAGGACCCAAAGGGGAGATGAAGAATAGATGGCGGGCCAGCAATAGATTAAGGACTATTTGAGAATGATTTCTTCTGGATGAGGGAGAATACGACTTAAATATGACAACTGGGTGGGCTGACTAGACATGAGTAGACGCATTTACACTGAAGGACATTTGGGTACAAATACTTGAATGAATAGGACTCGGAATGTATGGCAAAGTGCATAGATTTCTATGGGGGAATAGGGGGAAGTACGGATGGGGAAAGGGGTCTGGATTTGAGTGGGAAACATGAAATTTTAAAAGCTCAATAGAATATATATAAAAGAAAAAAATAATAACAAAAGTTTTAAAAATTAATTATTTTTATTAAATTTTTGTATATTTCATACAAACATTTAAAACATCATATCCCCCCACACCATGCATACCCTCCTGTAGCCATAACCCCCAATCAAGATTTCATGCATTCTGTCATTTATGTTAAGGCCTATTGAGTCCAGTTAGTATGCCCAGATGTCTGTCAGTGAAAGTCCATTTACTACAGTCTAGTCAGCCTATCTAGACCCTTAAAGAAGATCAGCTCTCCTTCACCCAGCAGTAATCAACTGTGAATCATTCTTCTGTTAAGACTGGGGACTGCTGTCCATTTCTCGAGTTCTGTACTGAATTTTTGAGTGCTTGAGTTTTCATGGGTCTTGTGCATGCTGACACCATTGCTGTAGGTTCATATGAACAAGGTCCCAGGAGTCTGTCAAACTGTTTCCATATGATCTTGCACCATCTCCTCTGGCTCTTACAATCTTTCTGGCCCCTCTTCTGCAATGGTCTCTGAGCCCTGGGTGGATGGACTGTAATAGGTGTTAATTAATAAAAATTTGAGGTTTTTTTGAAACTCAGATGGTAAAGGACTTCTTATAATGTTTTGCATACTTTGGTAAATAAATGACAGATTTCAGTTAAAGAGTACTGATGTGTGATCAATAAATTTAATTTAAATTGCAGTCATTGATTGCTATTCCAGTATTTTAAAGGTGCACTAATCATTGCCTGGCTAATTTTACTCGTGAAGAAAAACTTAAAAATTATGTAATTTATATTCATTTTTTCTCAAATAACTAGAAAAAATCAAATGCAGTTATCACTTTACACTAATCAAACATATACTTATTTTGTGTATGAATATTAAAGAAAATGAAGTATTCTGTTATATACATTCATTAAATATCGATAAAATAGTTTTTGAACAGCTATACTGAGAAAACTTTTTTAATAGAAATTATTTTTAAACTATTTCAATGTTTTTATAAAAATTTGACTGGTCTAATGCCTGAATAAGTATCTGGAATAGATTACATTAAATCCTAAATCAGAATCAGTATAGAAAAATTTTGTCTCATTGTTATTAAATATTTATGTGGTTTTCAAAGTCAATTGTTGATCTTAAGATTTATGGACAGATATGCCCCCTAGTGGCTCAAATATGGGATAATAAAACTGGACAAATGCTTATTACCAAGTTTGCTAGCACATTACTCACTGTTAATGAACGATGCTTTAAACCCACAGATGAACAGGTCCCACGAGTATCAGAGTATTGCATATCTTAAGCACTAACCAATGATCACGCGAAAGAGTTAACATTGTCATGAAATTCCTTTGTTATTGTGTTTCTTTCATTGGACTGTGTCTGCAAAATAATCATTCTGCTTTACAAATGAAGGTACTGATGTTCATGAGAAGAATATTAGAAAAAAAAGGTTTCACAAATACTTAATGGGTGCTCAAAGGATCAAATCTTTTTATCCTTAAAGTCACTAATTGGGGCAGGGAAAATGGCTTTCTGTAAAGTGCATACTCTTTCATTATGAGGAATTAATGAATTATAAATTTATTCCTACAAACCCTTGTAAAGTAACTAGTGTGATGGAACACACCTATAATTCCAATACTGGGGAAGCTGAGATGGTAGGATCCCTGCCAGTCAATGGACAGACACTTTAGCTAATACAATAAGATTCAGGTCCAATGAGAAACCCTGACTCAAAAAATAACTTGGAGAGACACTGAGAAAGACACCTGACATTCACATCAGGCCTCCAAATACATGCACACATACATACACACACACACACATACACACAGACACACATACCACACATTGCACACACATGCGTATGCACATACAGAAATGAAAATCACCCAATCATGCAATGTGTAAGAAAGGACTAAATAATATAAATTCAAATCATGTTTCCTTTTACTAAATGTATTAAAGTTATATTACATTGTCAGAAATATTTAAATATTTCTTTGTTATGTATTCTATGAAAAACATGAATAATAGTTTATTGATTCTTACATTATGTTATCATTAAAATTAAAATTCCTTTCTATAATATAAATAGACACTAATATTTTGTAATCTAGATTTCATTTTGTAGCACATAGCTGTTCTCAAAGTTGAGTCTTGAAAGTTTAAAGTACTATTTTTAATTTTTTTATATTGGTAGTAATTAGAAATTAATTTACTAATTATGTTTAAATTTTAAAAGTAAAATCAATACATGTATAAACCTGTACTGAAAAGTATTTGTTAAATAGATGATAAACACCAATGATCAGCTATATATTTCTGCCTTTTCAACTATTTCAGAAACAAAATTAATTTTTTTAATTAAGAAGCCAAATTGTTAAAAAAAATCTAATTTTCCTTCCTTAAAAAATTCCTTAAAAATATGTATATTTTCCATAAAATTAACTTGTTACTTATTAATCACATGGATTTTAAACTGTGTGCATCTTCCAATTCTCACTATTTGAACTCTAACAAAACAGCTTGCTTGCTTTTTAACATAGTGCCCTACACATTGTACATACTAAATATACACTGATTGGATACTTCAGATGCTGGAGACTAGAATATATCACTTATATGAAGACGGTTTTAAAAATCCATCAAATATCAACATTTCCAATTACATGGAAGTGGTATAGAAACAAAGATTTAATCATAAACCAAAGCTTGGAATTCAATATTCTAGGGCCTTAATTTAGAATTTTCCTACTGATAAACATCATTTATATATGAAACAACTATTAAAGAGAGTGTGAAATGTTAAAATCATTTGGTGTCTTAGATGAACATATTCAAGCTCTGATTCTTTTATCTGTTCCTGTTTTATAGGTTACCAGCATGCAAAATAAACTTGATTAGTTTGCTTTGAAGGCCTCTTTTCCTAAAGTAACTATTTTTAAGTATGCTGCTTATATTATGGTCAATACACTCTTACATTAAAAAATACTGTTTGGAAAATAGTAGTAAAATATATCAACATTGGTGCTTGATGTAGCTTAAGCAAATAAAGCACCAACAAAGTTATGTTCCCATATCTTTGAAATCTTTGTTGTTTTATAGTAAATGTAGATTGTTTCTATTGCATTGTTTTTTGAACAGATGTGTATTTGCATAATGTTAAAATTTAGACTTGAGAAAGGCAAATCACATCTCTATTTTACAATGGGACTAATATATGTATAAAGGATTAGATATAGCAATCCAAAAACAAGCATATGATTTACACTTTAGTTCTAACCCACTCTTTGTACTTGAGGAGCTATGAGATGTCTCATGAATGTATAACACTGCCTAATTTTCAGTAGAGTACATAAAGGTATGCTTCCTCTATAGAAAATTATTCTCTTTGCATTCCCGGGAAATCAACTTGTACTACTGCAGTTCTAATTTTTTTTAAAGATTTTTATGCTTGGGTGCTTCTTTGTGAATGCTAACCCTGAATCTTAGATAATATCTAAACCAACAGCAAATAACTAAAAATTTAATATAGCATAATACAAAACTTCAAACAGTTGGGCTGCTACTGTGCCCTGAATTCTAATACCTCATTACTTCAAATCATTTAGTGCCACAAAGACTTTCATGTGCCAGTTTATCATCTTTCCTTGCTTTTATTCTCAATGGAATGGAAGGGATGATTGTGTACACAGCATGTTCATATTACACATTTCTTATGACGAGCACGGAAGGCTGTTTGCCTTGTATTAGGACTATATTTCTAGAATAGTGCTGTTTACTGGTTGTTTCATTTAAGAAAAGTAGACACTAACCTATTAGTTAGAAGATAGGCTGATATCACACACATTGAATTCTATTTCTTTTTTAAAAATACTTGAATTGCTATTTTTATTTTATGTATGTGACTGTCTTACCTGTATGTAGGTAGATGCACCAGTGTTATGCAATGCCCGGGGAGGTCAGAAGAGATCGTTGGATTCCCTGGAACTGGATTTGCAGATGATTGTTAGCCGTTGTGTTTTTGCTGGGATTTGAACTTCGATTTTCTGAAAGAGCAGCCAGTGCTTTTAACTGCTGAGCCTCTCTCCAGCTCCTGAAATATATTTCAAATCGAGTACACTACACCTATTTTAATACTGAGCAGAGCAAAATATTTTCTTCGGGGTTTAGATTAATCACATTTGGTTTTGACATAAAAATAAGGATCTACTTTGAGGTCACCAGAATCTGAACTAAACTAGGTTATTTCCCCTTTTCCTTGTTCAGTAAAACAAGTGCTTTCAGGACATATTAGTGTTTGATCTTCAGTATGGTAGACCTTGAATCCTCTCCACTGACAGAACATGACAGAAAACAAGAAAGTGAAAAAAAAATTAACTACTCCACAGCTACAAAGAAAAGTAAACATATCCAAGCACATTACCTTCTTGATATGAGCTAAAGGATCATTCTAACAAATTTCTTATTTTGCAGTGACTGTATTGTCCAAAGACCAAAGAAACTGACCAATGGGCTTTAGGTTACCCTTTGATTTATCTTGAGGCCTTATAGAATGCTTGCTACAAGATTTTTGTAAAATCGAAATAAGGTCACAAAAGAAAAGTCAGATAGCTTCAGGCTTTTGAATAATATATAGAAATTGAAATCTTCCCAGGAGACAGATTCTTTTTATTCATTTTGCTTTACAGTTCAGTACTGTTAAACAAACTTTAGTGTTCCTGTTCTTTAAAATTACAATGAAAAGTTGAAGATAGCTAATTAACATTTCATGAAGTATTGTCTTGATTTAACCCAACATTTCGCATAATAAAAGGTTGTAAAATAAAATGTGAATCAAAAAGTTACTCTGATATTATCTTCTCAAAGCTCTATTGCAGTCCAAATCATAAAATATAATAGCATTTTATGATTTCCATAATTCTATTAAATTACTACCTGAATAATGATGTTCATTCAGTCATTAAATTTTGATTAAGATTAATTCATTGAATTTTGTTTCTATCTCTAAACTCTTTACTATCATGTTTGAAATATTTTCCTTGCAAGAGAAATACAATCCCTTAAACTAAATGTCAAAGAAATATAAAGCTTCCATGAAACTGTTATGCATGCACATAAGGGATGCTGTTTTAAAATTTCTTTTGCTGAATTTATAAATATTATTTGATGAGCACCTACTTTGCAGACTTTTTTATTTTAGATTATTGAACCCATCAGTACACATTCAACTAAATCTTGTGTGCCTTGCTTCAATTTTCAAAGACATATGGAACATTCCAAATAATTGGTGTTTGAAATTAGTATACAAGAATTACCTCATGCTTTCATATATTATAAATATTCTCTTTCTGAATATTCAGTCTGAAAATAAAAGTCTCATAATGAATTCTACAATTATTAAATTCCCTTTTAGAAGGAAACTTTCTAATGTTGTATATCCAAACTGGTGAAAACATGCGTAAATTATTTTTCATTGGAGCTGTATATTTACTTTGTGGTTTCTGATAGTCAGTGTTACATGCTTTGAAAAATAAATATACCTTTACTGTACATACTCAAGAGGAGAGTTAGGCAATTGAACCTCAGCTAGAGATACAAGCTGAAAATGTTTATCTGTCTGTGTTCTTGCAGTGCATTTCATTTTCTCCTTGAGACATTTTGTCTTCTCTGTGATAAAGAGGCAGGAGAAACGGTCCTGTTTCAACATCATTCTTGTTCATGGTCCACTATGTGTTTCAGTGACTGACAGTTCTTACATTTTGTTTTGTTTTTTGTTTGTTTGTTTTGTTTTGTTTTTTGGGTTTTTTGGGGTTTTTGTTGTTATTGTTGTTGTTTGGTTGGTTTTGCTGGTTATTGTTTTTTGGGGGGCGTTATTTACAAGTATAGTACATGAAATAACATTATTTCAGCAACAGTACTTTGTAAATCATAACTTTTCTTCTGCACTTAGTTTTAGATTGATGGAAATTTTCTAGAGAATTTGAAAGTTAATCCACAGACTGACTTATATTTAAGATCTCTGTAAATATCATAATGTTAGGCCAAGACAATATATGCTAAGAACAAAAATAGTTTTTTGAGCTTCAAAAAAACCTCAAAACCAAAAGCCTTTATACTTATTTGTGAGCTATTATACTAAAACTTGTATTGAAATCTAAAGAGCCAAACTTCATCCACAAATTGTCCTCCTTTCATTGACCCTTTTACCACCAGTTCAGTATTAGGCCAAAAGACAATATTTTTATATATCTGACTCTTTTAAACCTCGACAAAACTTAAGACTTAGACACCATTATTATGTTTATTTTTTAGATAAAGAAACTATTATAATGATAAAATGAGAGTTCTGGTGTCACTGCTGGGATGTGAACATTACTTGTATCCTATGTAATATGTAACCTGAGAATAATTAGCTTAAACTCTGAAAAGCCCCATTCCCACATTGCTATAAAAGTCATGACTGGTTTCAGGAAAAAAATGTTTATATTAGATCATGGGACCCAGGTTTGGAGCAGTGACATGAAGCAAAGTTTGCTGTACGTTTTCCTTTTTTAAAAATTGAATTCTTGTGAATTGCAGACAATATATTTTCATAATATTATATATATACTATAAGTAGCGCCTATAATGGTAGGCTTTCATATGGGTTTTCTAAAGGTCATTAGTGTTAATTATCCCTTCTCACCCTCCCTCTTCTGACTTAGCCTTCCATTCCCGGTCCCATTTAACCCTTCCTACTCTATTATTCCCCTTTTATATCATTGCATTCGGCATCCACTTTCCCCCTACCCTTGGTCATTATTAGTTTCTTGACCGCTCTGGATCATCAAATTGAAACATCCAGCTATGAGCAGAACATGCAAACATTGGTCTTTCAGGGTCAAGTTTACCTCACACAAGATGGTTATTTTCATCTCCAATATGCAAGAATGGTTCAACATAAATAAATCAGTAAATGTAATCCACAATACAAACAGACTCAAGGTACAGAAATCACATGATCATCACATTTGATACAGAAAAGTTTCAGGTAAAATCCAACATCCATTCACGATAAAAGTCATGGAAAATCTCGGGCTACAGAGGACATAGTTGAACATAATAGTCAATATACATCAAACCCATAGCCACCATTATACTAAGTGGAGAAAAACTCAAATAATTCCCACTAAAATCAGGAACAAACAATGATGTCCATATTATTGTGTGCAATAGAGTACTTGAAGTCTTAGCTGGAGTAATAAGAGAAATAAATGACATAAAGGGATGCAAATTAGAAAGAATTCAAAGTATCCTTATATGCAGATGATATGATTATACACATAAAACCCTGAAGACTCCACCAGAAAACTCCTAGAGATACATTCAGCAATGTAACAAAATATGAAATTCACAACCCCAAATCAGTAGCCTTCTTATTTACCAACAACAAACCTAAAGAGAAAGGAATCAAGGAAACAACCCCAATTCATTATAGTAACAAAACTCATAAAGTATCTTGGAACAAATCTAAATAAGAAAGTGAAGGACTTGTATAATAGAAAGTTTAAGATGTTGAAGAAAGAAATTGAGAAACATAGCAGAAGATGGAAAGACCTCCAATGCTCCTAGGTGAGTAGGATTAATAATCTGAAACTGGTCATACTACCAAAAGCATTCTACACATTAAATGCAATACTCAGGAAAATCCCAACACAATTCTTCCAGAAATTGAAAAATGATCTCAACTTTCATATGACAACAGAGAAACTCAAAATAGCGAATAATAATGAATAATAAAAGAACAGCTGAAGCCTTCACCATCCCTGACCTCAAATTAAACTACCATAAAGCCATCATGGTACTGGTACAAAAGTAGACAAATTAATCAGTGGAATAGAACTGGGTATCTAGATTTAAATCCATGTATCTTTTTGCAGCTAATAATTGACAAAGGTGTTACAAATACACACTAAAGAAAAGACAGTGAGTTCAACAAATTGCGTTGGTCAATCTGGATAGCAGCACGTAGATCACCTCCAATTGGATAAAAATCTTCAGGATAATACCTAAAACCCTGAATCAGACAGAATAGAAAGTAGGGAATCTGCCAGAACTTACAGGCACAGAAAAAGACATTCTGAACAAGACTCTTATACCCCAAACATTACATCCAATTATTTATTTCATGAAGCTAAAAAGTTTGTGTACAGCAAAGAATACTACCATTCAAGTGAAGAGGCAACCTATAAAATGGGGAAAAATACTAGTTATACCTGTGACACAGGGTTAGTACTTAGTATATTCAAAGAACTCCAAACTACTAAAAGGTGCATATCCCTGAACTGGACTCCTATATTAAGCCTCATTCACTTGTGTGTAATGAACCATTGTGGAAAAGGGTTCAGAAAGATTGTAAGAACCAGGATGTGTTCATGAACATAAAGAAAGCCTATGGGCTTCCAGTCTTCTGGGAATTTGCTCATATGAACGTGCAACAATTGTGACAGCATGTACAAGACTCATGATGACTCAATCAGACAAAAACCCAGTACAGAATTGGGTAATTGGACAACAATCCCTGTACTTAGCTGTACAACTATTGGAAAGTGATGACTGCGGAGTGAAGGAGAGTTCATCTTCTTTAAATGACTCTAGATAGTCTACTAGAGTCCATTGGATAAACTTACACTGAGGGATATCTGGGTAATAATCCTTGATTGGATAGGCCTTAACTAATATGACAGAATGCATGAAATCCAGTGGGGTGGGATATAGGGGTGTGCATATGGGGGAAAAGTGTCTAAATCTGATTAAGTTTTATTGTATGAAATGCAGAAAAGCTCAATAAAAATATATACAGTAAGTGTATCGAACATTCTATCTCAGTGTTATTTAATATGTAATTTATATTTCTATATATAAAATAAAGTCCTATTCAAAAAATTGGGGCAATAGATGAATAAGACTTTCTCTAAAAATGAATCGCAAATGTTAGAGAAATGCTTTTTAAAAAATGTTAAATCACTTTACTCATCAAGGGAATGCAAATTTAAACCGGTTTAAGATTTCATCTTACCCTGGTCAAAATAGCTATATTTTATGTGTATTGTGTGTATTGCCTGCATGTAGGTAAGTGCACCCGTGTCGTACAGTGCCCGCGGATATCAGAAGAGGCTGTCAGATCCCCTGGGACTGAAGTTATGGGACAGTTGTTGACTGCCGTGTGTGTGCTGGGATTTGAACCTGGGTCTTCTGTAAGAACCACCAGTGGTCTTAACTGCTGAGCCATCTCTCCAGCCCCTTCAGTAACTTGAAAAAATTAAATTTTTATTTTATATATCAGTGTATTGCCTACATGTGTGTAAGTGCACCAGTGTCGTTCATTGCCCATGGAGGTCAGAAGGCATCAGATCCCCTGGAACTGGAGTGACGGATGGTTGTGAGCCTCTATGTGGGTGCTGAAAATAGAACAGGGTCCTCCACAGGGGAACTCTTATCCACTGCTGATGGTAATGCCTACCGGTTCATTCCCTGTGGAAATCAGTGTGATGATATCTCAAAAGCTCATAATTGATCTACCATTTTATAAGTCATAATGTTCCTGGACATAGACCCAAAAGATGCTATAACCTTTTAAAAAAGTATGTGTTCATCCATATTCATTGTTGTCCATTTTATAATAGCCATGAATTGGAAAATAACTGGATATCTGTCAGCTGAGGTACAGGTGATTAAGGTCTGGTACATAAACACAATGGAATGTTATTCAGCTCTTAAAGTAAAAGGAAATTAAGACATTCTCAGATAAAGGGCAGAAGTTGAGTTCTTAAAAGTGTTGTAAGCCCAGGTAATGATTTTAAATTTATTTTGTAGGCAATGGAGAAGAATGTGATATTCTTTTAAGGCTGCTATTCCATAAAGAAGCATTTTTAGTCTAATACATAATTTCTTCTTAAATGTACAATTGAAACTCTTATGTATATGATATGACATTTTTGTTTTGTGTGTGTTGTGGGTTTGTGTATGTGTACAATTTACATATGTGTGAAGGATGCCCATGCACATATGTACACATGCATGTACAGGCCAGAGGTCAACTTCTGCTGTAATTCTTCCAGACAGCTGTCCACATTGTTTTGTTGAAAGAAAGTTTCTTACTGGAATATGGAGTTCACTAATTAGGTTATTGTGGGTGACAAATCCGGCCCAAGGAATTTCATGTCTCCAACTTTTACGTGGGTTTTTGGGATCTAACACAGGCCCTCATGCTTGCCCTTTAAGCACTTTACAGACTGAACTATCTCTTGAGGCATTGATTGTACTATTTTAGATCTGCACTGTAGAATGCAGTAATAATTAAAATAAATTAAAATTAGGTGAAACTTACAAACCACCCACATCAAGAATCTTTCAAGAATTCCGCAGCCACTCCACTCTATTTTCACTGGATTATGTTGGAAAACACAGATCTAGTACCTTTTAATTATTACCAAAATCATCTAACAATTCCAAATCATGCCATTGGTCTTGTTGGCACTCACACAAGTTATTTTATCCCCACTGTATCACTCACACAAGTTATTGCATCCCCACTGTATTAGTCCATTATTCCTGGAAGTCTTCAGAGGATGTCTTTATGAAGTCTGTGTTAGAATCTAGCAAATATTTCTTCAATATGCTTTCTTTACTGCTTTGATTTTTCAAGGCAGTGTTCTCAGGACATAAAGTCTTCTGGATGGGAATGTGTTGCCAATAAAGTGTGCATGTTAGAATGCAGCATTCAGTAGTCTAAAGCACCAATGCGTATGAAAATGTGCAAGAATGAAAACATACTATTTGTCTGTATCCATAAAATGATTCAGCTCATGTTGTTTCCCATTTGCAAATTAGGTATATAATCCTATGTAAATTCAAGTATATGGAGCAATTCACACAACTGAGTTAGAATGTTCAGTATCTATGTTTTGGTCAGTAAGACTTAGCTATCTAAACTGGATGTGGTGATTCAAGCTCTTAATCCCAGCACTCTGGAGGCAGAGGCCGGCAGATCACTGTAAGAGCTTGGAGGCCAGCCTGGCCTACACAGTGAGTTCCAGATCAGCTGGGGCTATAGGGAAACACTGTATCAAACAAAACAAAACAAAACAAAACAAAAACAAAGCATAAAAATTTAACCTTTTTCCCATGGGCTGTTGAAAATATTCTTTCTATTTGTATATGTAAATGACTGATTTGATACTTCATAGATAGAAAAAAATTATCTACCACAAAAATAATTTGAATGTGCTGCCATACATGGATCTGATCGAACTAGAATTACTTATAAAATTCTTCCTCTTTTTTTCACTACTTAAATTTCAAAACAAGAAGACAGGAAAAAAAGTATACTATAATAGACAAAATATTAACACTACATTTTATCATCTGGGATGGCATTAAATTCAATAGTTCCCAGAGATTATAAAGATAGATGATAGATAGATAGATGATAGATAGATATAGATAGATAGATAATAGATAGGTAGATAATAGATAGATAGATAGATAGATAGATAGATAGATAGATAGATAGATAGATAGATAGATAGATAGATAGATAGATAGATAGATGATAGCTAGATGACAGATGACAGATAGGTAGCTAGATAATTGTTTGTAATGCATTGAGTTAAATAGAAATTCAAATAGTATATTTATATTTAATAAATTTAAATTGTCTGCAACATATCTGACCCAGTCTCCTTTCCACAAATCAGTGGTAAAACAAGCAAGGCAGTGGTACCTGATTTCAAAAAGTTTTATATTGTTTGGTTGTGTCCTTAGAAATAAACCACTGAAAAAGGAAAGCAAAAAAGTCTGAAATCTTAAGGAAAATCCCCAGCCTCTGAGCATGTACTTTAAAAGTGAATTAAAATTTGATGTGGTAATATATGCACTGAAAATTAAGAACTGTTTACTTCCTTAATAGAATATCAGAAAACATCATTGGAATTAACAACATCAGTTCCTGTCACATGAATTTCCATAGATGTGACTATAAAGATGACATTGTAAATTGTTCTGTTTGTGGTTTAAGACACTATAAATGGTGGCCAACATTTCTTCCAGTTTCTAGAGTACTTATATTACATTATTTTAATTTTGTGGGTATAAAGAGTTTTTGAAATTTAAAGAAATCTATCTTTATTACAAAAAATGAAAGACATATACCCTACTGAGGTGTCATTTTGCATTCATAATAATGATATCAATAAAAAAGTGAAAATCAAATTTTGGCAAGGATGCAGAGAAATCAGAACATTAACATTCTTATAGTTCAAATGCAGAATTTTGCAGACATTTTAGAAATCAATCTGGAAGTTTCTCAAAATGTTAGAGAGTTACCACAAGACCTAGCACTTACACTACTAAAACACACTTAAAAAAGATCTCTAAACATGCATATTCACGTAAACACAGATGAAACATGTTCAGAAATGTTCATAGCAACATTAAGCTATGTCTATGTTTTCTTCTAAAGGTTTCAATATTTCAGGCTTCACACTGAGGTCTTTGATCCATTTGTAGTTAACTTTTGTGCAAGGTATTCATTCTTCTACATGTGGAAATCCAATTTTAGCAGCACCAGTTTTTGTAGATGCTGTCTTTCCTCCAGTGTGTGTTCTTGGCAACTTTGTCCAATATCAGGTGACTACTGAAATTGCATGCTCTCAGGGTTGGAACTTCTATTATGTTCAATTAATCTACAAATCTGCTTTTGTGCCAATACCATGCTGTTTTTATGACTGTGTCTCTGTAGATTGATTGATGTCTTATTATGGTAATCCTCCCCGCATTGCTATTTTGCTCAGGATTTTAACTGTCTGGATTTGTGTGTGTGTGTGTGTGTGTGTGTGTGTGTGTGTGTGTGTGT
>NW_008339433.1:3273634-3274026 GCF_000622305.1 Nannospalax galili
TTTTAGGATGACTTTTTCTATTTCTGTGAAGAACACCATGGGGTTTTGATTGGGATTGCATTGAATTTGTAATTGTATTTGGTAGGATGTTCATTTTCATTATATTGGTTCTACAAATCCATCAGCATGGGAAGTCTTTCCATATACCTGTGTCTTTCACAATTTCTTTCTTCAAGGTTTTTAATGGCTTTGGTTAGGCTTAGCTCTCGATATTTATTTTTGAGACTATTGTGAATGGACATGTTTCTTTGAGCTCTTTCTCTGATTGATTGGTATTTTTATATTTAGGCCAGTAATTTTTGTAGATGAATTTTGTAACCTGCCCCTTTGCTAAAAATGTTGATCATTTGAAGATGTTTCTAATGGAATTTTTGGTGAAGCAATACAGTTAT
>NW_008339433.1:3274230-3278527 GCF_000622305.1 Nannospalax galili
AGGGAAAGCACAATAATTTTCAGGCCTCATTATTAGATTTATGAATTTACACATACTAAGAAGTTCAACTTAGTACTAAGATGAAGAAAAAAAAGAAGACTCAGGAAGTTTCCTACCTTTGAGACATTAGTTTCTGATCTGAAAATTTATGATAGGATTAAAATGTATCTTTTACAATATATATTTTAATAATGAAAGTTAGAAGAAACTTAAATACCTACTAAGCTATGACAATTATAGAAAAATTGGCACAAATATGCAATTGTCTTTATACAAATGTTTAAAGATGGTATTGCATATTTTAATGAGTACTGTCCTAAATTGCTGAGCAAAAAAAGACAGGCCCAAATTGTTATGAGAGTATGAGTGGGGAGGAAGAGAAAACAGGGACAGAGAGAAAGAAAAGAGAAATCAGATGCATGGAAAGATATACTGTATATTAGTACTCATTTTTATTTCTATAGTGCAAATGCACATTTTAAATACCTTTTTTCTTTTTCTTTATTTTTCTTAAGGAACGGAGAGTTTTTGAATTAATTTTTCACTTGACAACTTAGAATCACCTGTCAAATATGCCTCTGCATACACTCAGGAGATTGTCTTGATTACAATAATTGATGTGGGAAGATCCATGCCACTTCTTGGCAGGACCATTGCCTGGACAGAGTATTTTGGGTTGTTTAAAGTGTAGAATGTGAACACATGTCATTGCTCTCTGTTCCTGATTATTGATGCAATGTAACCAACACTCAAGCTTCTGCCACTGTGACTTACCTATCATTATGGACACTAACCTGAATCTGTGAGCTCAAATTAACCCTTTCTCCTTTTAGTTACATAGCAGGAGGTCTTATAACTGTAATAGGAAAAGAAACAAAGCTGGGAATGTAAATTTTATGATAATTATATCTTCAATTTGCTATTCTTCATATAATTTCTAGCTTTTACATTTACCTTTTAAAATCTATTGGATAAAATTTGTTACCTATAAATTCTAAATTATTTTCTTGCATGGAGAGACAATTTTCCCAACACTCTCTTTTGGGAAATGAATACATGCTAGTGTAAAGGAATGAAATGTTAAACTTATTGCCCTAAGTTTCTGAAACTCTTACTGCCAATTTTCACTACATTGTTCCTCACTCTGATATTTTTAAATAGATATAGCAGGGAGTCATAATTCCTTAAACTAAAGCCAGCCTATAAATGCGGTTTTTTGTGTCTTGTCAATTAGATAATGATATAGTCATTTTACAAAACACTGTATCGATGTGCTTTATATCATTTTTGATGCTATAACAATGTGCATTGTTCTGACAAACATAAAGAAAATGTGTATTTATTGCCCATACTTCTAGATGCTGAGAAATCCAACTACTAGGTCCTAGCATATTCATTGTCTATGGAGGAGCCATTGTTCCTAGGAAGTGCCTTCTATTTCTTATTACCTAAAGGAAAGGTGAACAAATGTTTAAGGTTTCTTAATCCCATAGATGAAGGTCTACTCTCATGTCTTATTCACCCAACTCAAAAGCCCAACTTCCAAATAAATAACTCTGGTAATTAAGTTGCAATATAAAAATTTTGGGTAAGACAAATGTCAAAATCCATGGCATCAAGTAATCATGACTTGTTAGAGCTAATTGAAAAAATGAATGTTTCTTGAAGCAAAATACTTGTTTAGAATCCCTTTATCCAACAGAGCAGAATAAAAAGTCACCTGGGCAAAGATATGCTCTGAGTTCTCTGTATAAAAGTGACACCAAGGAAAGTAGCATGGCTTGAGGGAGCTTGGTGACAACCCACACATTGTGTTAAGTAGGGGACGTGGAATAATATTTCATATGGGAGACATGCTATACGAAACAACGCAGACAACTGCTATGAAGCTTAATGGAAGGGCCCTTGCTGAGCACTCAGAAAGCTCTGGGATCCGTGTACACATGGAAAATGATATCAGGTCAAGGATAAATTACTACCAAAGACTATGAGAATACGAATTAACCCCATGTGACATTATTTCAGACATGTGACACAAGGAAGTCGTAGAAAAGTCAAATAGGATCAGCCAAAAGAGCAGCAAGATAGGACAAAAAGAAAATAACGTTTGGCATTTTGGTAAAGCAAAATTTGTTCCTTATTTCCTTGTCTCCTTGCTCAGGGTGTCAACTCTGTATGAGATGTTAAATAAAACCTTGTTATGAGCCCACTACTGTAAAGTGCTAGTTTATGATAAGTGAAACTGAAATCATATGCCTTCGTATTTCAAATCCACTGAACCCAAATCTGTTCAGCAGTGAGAAAAGCTAAAGCTTTGAAGTTGAATGGGAATTGCTGAGATTTACTGGAAATGTTCAATGTCTCAAACTAACACTTTAAGCTCTTATTTGAAATCCATAATATGCTCAGTTGAGGGACTCAATACCATGGATCCGTAAAAGCCATGTATATCTTATGTAGGTAAAAGCTTAGACTAGTAATACGTTAGATTAACAATTAACATTTCACTACACTTTGTCAAAAGAACTATAAGTAAGGAATAATAAGAATTACCCCAAGTATACTTTACTTCTGCATTGGATATTGCTGAACATATACTGATGTGTGTTTCATGTACATTTGTCTCTACTCAAAATTAGTGGAAGGGCTAAAGATGGCATTGAGTTGTAGACCAAGTGCTAAGCATGTATAAGATCCTAAGTTTGAATCACAAAAAAATAAGTAAATGCATAAAGAAAGAAACATAAATCATGGAAATATAATTACTATGAACTCTAACATCAATCAAACTTCAAAATGCACTGAACATTGACTTGGAAATTTTCATTTTCTCCATATAATAATATTTAAATTACATCATTTCATAACCTCTACTATTACTATTTCATTGTTAGCTTATCATCATCTTAATTTATAAGTTAAAATTGCATGTGTTTATTATACACAATATTATGTTTAGATATTATATATATATTATGGAATAATTATATGAAACCTAGTACTATATGTACCATCTCACAGTTTTTGATGAGAACACTTAGTATCTACTTTGTGTCTCTTCATTTTTCAATTATGCCATATAGTACTATTAAATTCAGCCAACATGCATTTTTATTTGGTTGGTTTTTGTTGTAATTCTTCAATATTTATTTATTTGTTTTCATGTATGTATGTTTGTGTACATACCAAGTCATGTATTTGGAGGACAGAAAACAACTCCCATAACATAGTTCTCTCCTTTCACCATGGTGTTCAGGGCATCAAAGTCAAGTTCTCAAGTTTGGGGGCAGGCATCTTTATACACTGAATCATCTTACCATTGAATACTTTAGTCAGCATTGTTTACAATAAAATTCAAAATCTTACTACTCTTATCTAACTGAAATCATAAATTGAACCAATGCCTTCCATTTCGTTCTTGCATGTAGTTTCAGGAGGCACCACTACATTTTCTGCTTTAGTGAGTTTGGTTTTCTTAGATTTCACATGCCAGGATACTTTATGAAATTAGCTCATTTCACATATAAACTCCTCCAGACTCATCCATGTTGGTGATGATGACATTCTTTCTTCCTCAAGGCCAAATAGCGTAGAGTATTTTCTATATCTTTTCATCTGCTAATGAACACATATATTGATTCTGTATCTTGATTAAGCTGAATATGACAGTAAACATGGGAGTAGATATATATCTTCACTTCAAGACATTTATTTCATACCTATTAAATATAAACCATGTATTGCTGGGTTATATCCTAGCTTTACTTTTGAATGATTTGAGGAACTCTTTATTTCTATTAACATATATGCTAAGACACATTTCTTCCAAAAATACATGAGGGTCATATTTTCTCCAACTTCTTAGAACCACTACTTGCTCTGTTTTGTCTTTTTTGCATTTATAGGTATTTTTTATGCCTGTTGGTATTTGTTATGTGTTTCTTTGTGTTCATGTATATAAGCCCTTTGCTAATTTGAAATTCATTTTAATTGATTATTGTGAATTTCATATCATACAATATATTTTGATGACAGTTAGATTCTTTCTCATATCTGCATTCCACTTCCAGCCTCCCCAAAGTTCCTGTATGCTGAATCTCCTGCCAAGCTTTGACAATTCTGAAATAAGCTGAATTCTCAACTGGCTGCAAATAGCATCACATATTTAATATATTTCCACTCCTTTTGCTCCCTCAAATATCATACAATCAGTTTCACAGAAAACACATAGTTCTCTGGCAGAAAATTATGTCTCATATACATATATACATTATATATATTATCTCCTAAAATATAA
>NW_008339433.1:3278569-3297190 GCF_000622305.1 Nannospalax galili
TATTTAAAAAATTTTAAATAAAAATTTAATTTTCAATTTATATTACTTTTTTCGTTTAGAGTTTTTATGGTTTGTCACAGGAAAGAATGTACGTAACTTGTGCCACAATCATGATAGAGAATCATCCCTCTAAACCCGCTGATATTATCCCTTTTCAGCCATATTTATTCATCACACCTAATTTCTCACAAATATTGCTTTTTCCCTTTTATTACGTAGAATAATACAGTGGCGATCATGTGGAAACTAGCCCCTTCTCCTCAGTTTAATGCATTTGTGATTTACCCAGGATGTTGCATGTACAATTTGTTTCTTTGTAGCACTGAGTTTTATATCATTGTACATATATGTACAACTGTAACACTCTATCCTTTTATAAGAATGTTAAATGCTTCCACATTTTAGCAATTATGATTGTAGGTGACTTCAATATTTCAATTCAGGCTGCTTTATGAGCATTTATTTTAGTATTTCAAAAGTAAATAACAAGGAATCATATTAATGCCAAACAATTGCATTTAAAATTTTTAAGAAATTGACAAAATTTTACAATTTTTGATACACTGTATGCTATTTTGTGATGTCATGTGTAATGATTCTTGATTTTCAATATATTCTCTAGCTCTTGTGATTACTGTTTTTAAGAGCAAACTTTTAGATAGTGATAGGTCCTGGTAGTTTAATAATTGTCTGCATAATGGTGAAGAAATTGAAACTTTGTTTACCATTCTGGTATAATGTTTAATGTCAACTCAGTGATTTTTTTTCTCATTTAAATTTTTCAGTTGATCTGTTTACTTTATTAACATTATATTTTATTTTCCTAAGTGTTGTATGCAAGTATCTGTGATCTACATAATTCTCTAACATTTTCTCCTAACTTATGACTCTTGTGTTTATTCTCAAAGCAACGTCATTCTTCACAAGGCCAATTTATTAAAAGTTTAATGGAATTTGAGTTTTCCTGCAGGTTTTTTTTTTGGCATCATGTAAAGCACTGCTCTGGGTCTTGGGCGGTAGCTGAGGCCATAACACACTTGTTGTGAAAGCATGACGTTATGAGTTCGATATTCAGAACTCATAGAAAAGAGCCATGTGTGGAGGCATGTGCTTGCGATCGTATTGCTCATGGTTCCCAGGCAGGAGATGAAGTACAGTCCTTGGAGGAAATCTGCTTACTGGTTTGCTCCCCTGGCCCCTGCTTAGCCTGCTTTCTTATGCAACAAAGACCCACCTGCCCAGGGGTGACAACACCCACAGTGGGTTGGGCCCTCCCACATCATACAACAATCAAGAACACTCCCCACAGACATGGCAACAGGCCAGTTCAGTGGAGGAAATTCCCCAATTGATGTTCCTTAAACCCAGGTGTGTTAAGTTGACACTAAAGCTACCCAGCATAATTGACCCCTTGTCAACTTGACACACAAACACAGCACTATTAAACCATAACCTTTCCAATTCTTGTCCCCAAGATATGATGTTAATATCACAACATGATAGTACAACTTTAAAAGCCCCACAGTCCTTAAAAAATCCAAACACTTAAAAGTTCATAGTCTCTTTAAAAAGTCTCTTAACTGGGGTGGGCTCCTGTACAATCTAAAATAAGTAGTGTCTTATTTCAAAGGGAAGAATCCAGCATACCTAAGCCAAACCAAGTCCAGCAAAGTAGATCAAGGCTGGACATCTGGGATTCACTCATGATCTTCTGAGCTCCTAAGGGTTCTGACAGCTGCACTTCTCTGACTCTGCCATCCACAGGACATACAGCTTGTCTCGCAGACCCAGGCCAGGTCCACTCAATACCTGCTGCTGTCCTTGGTGCTTGTCCCACGGTCCTGGCATCTCCAAAAAGCTGGGGTCTCCACTGAAACTGAGGCTACACCTTCACCAATGGCTTCTTCTTGCCTCTTGGGGTGCAAAGCCTCAGATTCCCTCCTTGACACCTTCAATCCTGGGGTCTTCACTGCAACTGAAGCTGCATTTTCACCTCTGGCCTTTCCTGGCCTCTCAGAGTGCCAAGCCTCAGGAGCTCTCTGTGACCCCTTCACGCTTTCAACACCAGAACCATGCAGGAGACTCTTAAACATCACCGAGTCCTGCTTCCAGCTTGGGATGGAGGCTTGGGTCTTCTGTGTTCTTCCCCTGAGGAAATACCTCCCAGAAGATTTCATCATAGTGATGCTGGTCTCTTGTTACTTACAGCTGATTTTTCAGCCCATACCTCCCAGAAGACTTCATCATAGTGATGCTGGTCCCTTGTTACTTACAGCCGATTTTTCAGCCCAGGTAATTAGCATCAGTTGTCCCAGTAAAGCAAAGGTTTTACTTCATGTTCTGGTCTCTTCTTAATCACAGCTGATTCTTCAGCCCCATCCAACCAGAACCCACAGATTCTCAATTCAAGATATCATACAAACATCCCTGATAGTCTTTGAAGCTTCACAAGACAGGCCTTCATTGCCCACAAGTCTTTCAACATGACCCAAGCTCCACAGTAACAAGCTCTAAGCACGCAATGACTTTTCCAGCCCAAAGTTCCAAATGGTTCCACAATTCTAAAGACACGAAGGTCAGGTCTGTCACAGCAATACCCCCACTCTCAGTACCAATTTCTGTCCTAGTTTGTTTCTTCATTGCTGTGACAAAACACTCTGACCAATACCAACTTGGGGGGGAAAGGGTTTATTTTATCTTACATCTCCCAGGTCACAGTTCATCAGGGAGCCAATGGTAGGAACACAGGGCAGGAACCTGGAGGCAGGAGCTGAAGCAGAGACGTTGGAGGAATCCTGCTTACTGGCTTGCTCCTCTGGCCCCTGCTCAGCCTTCCTTCTCATGCAACACAGGCCCACCTGCCCAGGCGTGGCACCTCCCACAGTGGGCTGGGCCCTCTCACATCACTTAACAATCAAGAAGATGCCCCACAGACATGGCCACAGGCCAGGTCAATGGAGGCAATTCCCCAACTGAGGCTCCCTCAACCCAGGTGTGTCAAGTTGACACTAAAGCTATGCAGAACAATTACCACTGAAGAAATATTAAAGCCAGGATGTATGATTCTTCAAAATTATCATTGTTTATCCAAATAATTTTATTTTAATCTATCTTGATGTCTTCATTTTTCTATGTATTTTAGATTTTAGGATTCACCTGTATATAATAAAAATGGACAATGATCAAATGAAGAAGATAGGCATCTTTATTTACTATTTCAACAAGTGAACATGCATATTCATTTATTAAAGTATTCATAATTCCTTCAAGATTCTAAATTTTTCAGCATATTGATCCTATGATGCACCATTAAGCTTTATATAAGCATTTGATCTTTGAGATATTGTATTATGTATCTATTTATGTATATTCTGTATGAGTACTTGTGTGGATGGGAGGATCTGGTGTAATTTCTTAGTATCTAATGTAGATTTCTTTATGATAACCTGTGGTATTACAATTTGAAGATGTTTGTGTCTCTTCCATAAAATGTACAGGATTTGCATATAAAATATGTAAATGTTGCAGATATAATTTAAATATCTAGGATAATTTTATCATCTAATAGAATGAAAATACTAGTTTTACAAAGTAATGACAAGAAAAATAAAAGACTATACATGTTCAGTTAAAATTTTCATCAGATGTTCTATAGGTAACCATAGCTACTGTGAGTTAATAAGCCACATCGTGTCCAAACAGCATTTGACAACACTCCTCCCCATTCTGCCCTGGCGTTCTTTCTCTTTCCTCTTCCACGATGTTCCCTAAACATTGCTGTAATAGTTAGGGTTGGGGATCATAAAATTCTTCCATTTAGGGGATCAGAACTCAGGCTCTTTCAGCAATTGGATCAGTTCGTATCTCTTCATTGACTGCTGCCCTTGATAAACAGAAGCTTCTTTGACCAAGATTGAGAGTAGTGCATCTCTCTGCAAATAAATGTAAATATTAGACTATAATTAGAACGCATTATCATATATGCAGGCCAACGTTCCAGAATAAATGAGTCAGTTGACCTCCAAGTCCCACTCCTTACTGAGTGGGTTATTGGCTATGGGAAGGAGAACTGTACTTTTTGAAGGATGTGGCCACTGTTAGTATTCCCATACTTTAGTGGATTACCCCACATTCACACCCCCATGAGCAGCACTAATTGCTCTTAATACATTATTCCCTGCTAAAAACGTAGAAGTCAAGAAGGTCGGAGAATGTTTGGATATGGGAGAAATTAGAGGAGAGAAATGGCAGAGAATATATTTCATTTTATATATGTATGAAATTCTCAAGAATAGAAGAAAAAATTAACATTTAAAAATATTTTATTAAATGTCAATAGAACCTATAGATGTATAATACACAGTTTTGATGGTCTGGTTTTACATGTATTTGTGTATATATGTTATATAGAATGTGTGATTATGGATATCTACAACTTGCATATGCATTTTGTTTTAAATATTTTGGAAAGGCAGATTATATCAGTCAGCTGACTATCTTGTGACCTTGTTAAACTCGTTTATCAGTCCTAGAAGAAGTTTATGGCAATTCTCTAGAATTCTCACCATAGGCAAAGAAGTAATTAGAAAATAGATTTATTTATGTCAATGAATATGGAATTTTTTCCAAAATAAAATGCATAATTATGAAAATAAAAAAACATACAGTTTTATAAAGAAAGATCTTTTGTTGCATTTTCACCTTCAATGATATATTGAGTAGTAATGGTGAGAACAGGCACGCTTGTTTTCTTCATAAACTTTGATGAAAAGTACTGGTTTAGTACCACTAAGCAGTATATTCAGTACGGTTTATGTAACTGGCTATCATCTGGCTGAGGAGTTTGTTGAAAATTGTTATCCTGAAATGCTTTCAATATTTTATGGAGTAGTTTATATATCATGCAAGTTTGCTCCTTTGGGCTGTTAATATCACAGACTGTATTCACTGAATTTCAAATATTGAGGCAAGTTAATAGTACTTCATGGATAAACCCACTTAAGCATAATATATTACTTATTTTTATACATTGCTGAATTTATTTTGCTAATGTTTTAGGTTGTGATTCTATACGTAATAAATATTTTTCTTCAGTAGTTTTACCATGTCGTTCTGTACATTTGAGCCTGAGATTTTTTTTTTAGCAAGAATATTTGCAATTCCAAGAATGGGCTCCACTACAGATAATGTACTGGTGCATAGGCATTTGAAGAAAGGGGGTACAATCAATAGCCCTGGAGTAGAAGGGCCCATTTTTCTACAGATTCAAGGCCTCAAAAAAAAAGAATGCTTGTGTCTATGAATTTAGTTTCTGTGATGATTATGAAATTATTATAGTTATTTTTATTGACTAAGTTTTAATATACAATAGTTCTTGAGAAGTTGAGGATCTCGGGTGTTTAACATAAGCTATCAAATTATTGACATCAAATTATTTATATAATACTTCATTGTTATAGTTTCAATACTTTTCAGAATTCTGTAACTGGACTTTTAATTCTGATATTAATTCAAGACCTTTCTCTTTGTCACTGTAAATACTTCTAGGTATTTATCGTCATTAAAAATCTTTACAAAGCACCAATTATTATTTTCAATAATAATATTGAAAATATTTGCTTCTTTTTTGCTTCTCTGTATTCACTTTCATCAGTTTCTGTCCTTATCTTCACTATGTCCTCCGTCTGCTTGCTTCATGACAATTTTGTTCTTATCTTTGTATTTATATGAGATAGAACCTTAAGTAAATGCTTTAAAGTAATTTTAGTTTCTAATAAAGGGAATTAATGGCATTACTTCCCAGCAAAGCACTGTTTCAGTAGCATCCCCCAAATTTTGATACATTGCAATTTCAGCTTTGTTCAGGCAAAACATATTATGCAATATTGTTTTAGACTTTTTCTTGACTTATGAATCATTAAAAATTATGTCGTAAACATTCAAGTGTTTTGAAATATTGCTAGTGTGTTATTATTGATTTCCGCATGAATCCATCGTTAAAAGTATACATTGTATCATTTTGGTGGTTTTCCATCTGTTTTTATCGATTTCATAAACAAGACAATGATGCATTTTGGAAAATTCTCCATATGCATTTAGAAAGATTGTGCATCCTTCTATATCATTTGTAGTGTTTTTTAAGATGTGAATTTGATTCAATTCAAAGATGACAATGTTTAATATAGTGCACCATTGCTTTTTTTGGTTTGTCTATTTATTGCCATTTATTAATGAATAACAATAAGTATGGTTGATTATTAATCAATATTTTAAACTAATTAATTTTTTCTCTGTGAATTTTGGAATTTTGTATTTATATACACTTAGACTTATTACATCTTAGTGAAATAATACTTTTCTGTTGATGTTATCTTGATATGGACCCCCTCCTCCCAAAATTTGCTCTCACAGAATTCTACTTATTGGGATTACAAATCCTTTTCAGATTTTTTTCACTTGCTTTTTTCATAGCATATGTTTTCATCCTTCTAAATTCAAGCTATTTGTATTTTATGTGGAAGATCCTGACTGTTATCAACTTGACTGGATTTAAATCACCATGGAAACACATCTCTGTCTGTGTCATTCAATATTTTTTCAGATAAATTTCACTGAAGAGACATCTACAATGAATTTGTGAGGCACCATCCAATGGGCTGGGGTCAGGGACTGAATAAAAAAGAGAAAGCAAGGTAGACACCAACGTTCATCTCTCTGCTTCTGGCGGTGAATGTAATGTGAACAGGTGCTTGAAGCTCCTTCCAGGATACTTTCTCTAGGAGGTTGACAGCATGAACAAAATCAATCTCATCTTTCCTTACGTTATTTTGGACAGGTATTTTATCACAGCAATGAGAAAAATAGCCATTATATAACATGGTCATTTACCATAGAACTTTTCAATTTTCAGGTGGTTTGAATATGGTACTCACAGAAACTACTTTAAATTTAAGTCGTTTGAACATTTCAACAATTCCTCTTAATTTGTCTGTTGTAAATTTAAAGTACAGTGTTTTACTCATTGTTCTGGAATTTGGAATGTGCAAATGTAATTCCTGATAAGTCATATAAAATTGATGTGCTATTTCAGTCATCAAGGTCATTTTACTCTCCAATTTCATACTTTGATTTTCCATAATTTTTCTATGTACAGAAAAAAATGAATAAAATTAGAAGACTTCTTTCAAATGTCAAATGTATTTTTAATGAGAAAAATAGCCCATTACAGTTAACTTATTTGCTATTTAATATACTGTCTTTAATTCTTCAAGTCACAAAGTTTTATGTGATATCATTTCTCTTTTGTCTGAAGATATTTCCTTTGCAATTCTTCTATAAAAATGTTCTTTTTATTTATAAACACACTATACATGTGATTATAAATAAATGATTATATATAAATGATAAATAAAAATTATGATATATGAATGTCTTGGTTTTAATAAATATACATCGTAGTTGGATAAGATGCTAGTTCCCATTAGAAGAAGTTTAAGACTGTACAAGAAGTCCTAAAGAACTATTCTTATGATTGGTTTTCTTATTTTTTCTCTCATCTCAGTATGCCATTATTTCCCCAAAATTGTTGAAGGATGGCATTCTGTACAACACTTTATATTTTTCTATATTTTCAAAAATATACCACTCTATTGGCATTCATGAATTCTGATAAAAAATTCATAATTATTAAAATCATCAGTCTTATTAATTTGCTAACATTCCATCAGTGTATACTAAAGTATGTACCTTCAACAGCATATTTTTTTTCTCACTGAACATCATCTAATCTCTCTATCACATATGTTATAACAACATCCATTTCCCAATCTAAGTTGAGGAAGCGTGCTTCCTAGGTCCCTATTTCCTCCTCAGTGAAATTTGTGATGTTCGTGTCAAAACAAATAATAGAAGTAACAAAAGAGTTTGTGATAAGCTCTCTTTCTTTTAGTTGTCTTCAAGATCTTTGAGCCAAATAGAGGACTTCTTCCAGAGCTTTCACTTTCTATTCGCTAATGCTAATGTTGAATTTAGCACTTCTTTGTACTCATGCCAAAGACAATGACTACTGTGCTGCTTTGCCAGGAGCATTTTACTTGATACCATGAGAGTTATGGCTAGTAATTAGCTTAGCAAATTTCCTAGAGGTTTCACATTAATTATAAATATATGGAATAAAACAAAAACTCTATTTCCTTGACAATAAAATTATATTCTGTTCTTTTAAACCTGCTTTTGTGGAGAAGGTAAATAGATAAATACAATGTTAGTTCACAGGCTACATGTATTAACAACGTAAATCATATATAGCTTCATAAGAAAGATTGTGAATCCAGCTGACTATACTTACAAATTTGGGGCATGGGTTACATAACTGAAAAATGATAGTACTCTAGTATATTGGTTTTTCTATTCCTAACTTCTAAAATAGATACCCCTCAAGTGAATATGTTTTTAAAAAAATATTTTATTATTTTTGTATTATGTGTATGAGTTTATTGCCTGCGTATAGGTAGGTGCACCTGTGCCATGCAGTGCCCAAGGGTCAGAAGAGAGCGTCAGATCTCCTGTAACTGGAGTTAGAGACAGTTGTTAGTTACCATCTGGGTGCTAGGAATAGAACTTGTGTCCTCTGCAAGAACAGCTAATACTCTTGGCCACTGAGTGATCTCTCCATTCCCATCAAGTGGATATATTTCTTAATGAAAAAAAAATATATAGAACATTTGCTTGTCTTCAAGTTGTTAGATTAGGTGTGATAAAGTACCCAAACATGTGAAATGTTCTATCATGTCCCCTAGAAACCCTATCGATATTCATCCACAGTGACTCGGAATGTGAACTCATGTAAGATTACCTGTATATTTCTAAATCAGTGATCAGAGAATAAGAGGCAGGTAAAAAGTGTCTCTCACTCAACGTAACAGATTCATTTTGAATTCAGAAACATAGATGGAAAATCTAAATATTGCTAATTTCAACTCAATTTGTTATTATTATTAATAAATTCTGTTAGGTACTCGTCAAAAGTTTACTAAAATACTATAGTTTGACAGTTTATTGCTTATTTTATTTTTCAGATTCTTGGAAATTTTTTGAACAATGGGAAAATGCTATGTCATGTTATTTCCAGCTAGATAGCATTTTAAATTGAAAGCCTTCCCTCTGAAGTTTTAGAGAAACTGAATTATATAATCAGAGATTCTTTTAAAAAAGATTAATGTCAGAGTACTGCTCATGAGGGATTCAAGAGGGAAGCATTAGGAGGAGAAGCAAATTCAGTTATCAAAATATTAAATAATCCAGAAAGAGTTATGAATGACAGTATGTACAGAAAGATGTGATATTATACTATACTTGGAAAATCATTAGATTTTGGTAATGATTATTGAAAGTAGTTTGTATATAGGGTACAACATAATAAGAACATTAAATAAAACTTGATATTTTCAACCTAGGCATTCCATTATATAGATGAAAGCATTATAGAAGTCACAGTTTTTTGGTGCTAGAGAGATGGGTAAGAAAAAGCCAATGTGAGTCAAAAGAAAAATGAGGTTTGTAATATTTTTGGTGTGGAAATCATGGTATGAAATATATTTCTGTGAAATGCCGAAGAAATTGTGGTAGTATCATATCTGCAAATTTTGTTGCATAAAGCCTTTTATGATAGGAATATGATATTTTCATTAATTCAACAGAAAATGTAGTCACTTAGAAACATGTTCAGAATATTTGTTTATGCTTCTAATTTGAAGTAACTGGCCATGTCAATCCAAATAACATTATATCTAAAGACACACAATAAACCTACATATCCAACTGTTTTTAGTCTACAGGAATCTTTTCACACTGGCTAAGATTCACACAGACTAAATGTGAAAGGATAGAAACTAAAATCCAGAGCAAATGGAAATCAAAAGTAAATGGAAATAGCATTATGTGTATCTGTTGAAGTAGACTTTAAGTCAACATTTGTTAGTGGCAATAAAGAAGGTTGAACAGTATAGAATCAAATGAGCAGTTCACCATGATAATATGACAAGCTAGGTAAGATGCATGCTGGTAACAAGATTACTTGTTATATGCATGTCACAGATTTTTGATGAAATTTAAAGGTAAATATCACCAATTGGTGTTGACTATTGTTGTATGCATTGTCTTTTTAGTAACCTTGCTTATTGTCTGATATATTTAAACATAGATAAAGTTTTGAAACTGCTGGAATTATGTTTACATGATATTTGCTTGCAAAAGAGTTACTCATTTTCTCGAGTTTTCCTGTACTTTTCAATGAGTTGACTGGTTCAGTATTGCTTTTTGCATTGACTTATATTTTCTCTTGTTTTTTTTAACTCTCTTCATCCTAAAATTTTTGAGTTTTGTTTGGTTGGTTTTTGTTTTGTTCTTAGACAGCATCTCTCAGCAGCCTTAGCTAGTCTAGATCTCCCTTGGATTAAAGGTGTATGCCACCACACCAGGCATGTTTTAGGTATGTTAAAATGAATAATGAAATGGAAGTTAAGTTGTAGTTTTAAATTTATTTGCATCTTTGTGAGTTTGAATATTTTAACTTCCTTGCTTTGTAAAAATCAATTAGTTTGTGTTGAATAACAATTAAGATTCCTAGCCATGTAGTACTGTAATTTTCTCAGCTGTTTAGTGGCCAAGGTCCTATCCTCTTGCATCCTTTCTGCCAAGTTCTCTCCCCTGCCAGGGCTGCTAGTTTCATGGTTGGCTGACATCCTCATCCAATAGTCATTACCTTCTGAAAAGAATTTATCTATTCACCCAAAATTATGTTCCCTCCTCAAATGGCGTGTCCACACAGACATATAAATGACCATCCCCCTCCTCCAAAGTCAAAACAATTCTAAAGTATCGTTCCAGTTCTAGAGCTCACTATGAGATCAGCTAAGGCTTTTCTTCTGAGATCAACTTTTAAGGTCCACAGTTGCCCTCTACCCAATCTTGCCTTCTCTCCCCTTAGTAAGATATAATCCTGAAAGGGAGTCCTAAGACAATCAGTTCGCAATACTCTTTATCATAGAGTAGACGTCTTACAAAACTAATACACAATAAGGAGAAAGTAGTGTTCCACTCATGTGAGAATTTTATTTAGTCTTCTGTTTTGGTCAAGTTTATTTAACAAAGTTTCACTTCTTATACATTTTATGTTCCGGTTTTTACTGATGGGTAGCTTCTTGAAGGGAAGAAAATGATTTAGTTTCCAAATCTTTCACAATAGATGACATCAAATGGCATGGTTTGTCTCTTTATAATGTAAAAGGAATAACATTTTTTAATTTTGTAATATTTAGTCTGTTGTAGGCATGATTTTCTAGAACCATAAAATTGGTTTTTCTTAACTTTTGAGGATCTCTGATTTTTGTGACATCTTTATAAACATATCATATATGTTTTATTTCTGACTATAGTGATATTAAATATTATGATCCAATGCTGATTTTGCTAATTAATTTTCAGTAAAAGCTAGAAAGATTTATTTTTGTTGGAAGTCATGAAAAAAATGTCCTATATGTGATAGACAAAAGTCAAATATCTTTGCTTTCTATTACATTGATGAAATTGGATGGGGATTTTTACAGCTTTGTAGAATTCAAGTATCATTTTAGTATTTTTGTCATACATGGTTAAATTAGAAATTCATTGTAATATTAAAAAGTGACATTATTTTTTGTAACTGTGAAATATATAGGCATAATCAGTTGCTATTCTTTAGAAAGTCATAGATAAGAATGCTGTATCATCTGTAATCACATAGTCAATTTCCTTCCTGGTCTTAGCTTTCATTTCTAAAATGTATTCCATTTACTAGAAAATTTTTAGAGTAACATAAGAGGCCAATCACATCCTATACATCATTCACATTATACTAGCCCATTTCCAAAGCTTTCCTTTCTGTTTTCCAAGTTATATTTCTGTAATTCATGAATTTACTAGCTCTTAATAATTTGAATTTCATGTTCAATCTCAGGTGCCCTTTCAGTAAATTATTCAGTATTCCTCTTTTATGAAAAAATGCTATTATATTAAGGAATCATTTGAACAATTCCATTTTTACATCATTGAAATATTTCATACATTTCCTACAATAATATCTTGGAATTTAAGCTATGTATAAAAAACTGTCTCAATTTTGAAAATAAAATATTTGGAAAAATGCTACAGAATATGAGCATTACATTATGGCATAAAGAGTACTATTGACAAGCCCAAAATGTCCCTGAAGCCTCTGTTGTCATCAGGTGCATTCTGGGAAAGCAAAACCATTATTTATTGTGCCATTAAAATTATTTCAACCACCTTCTTCATTAACCTGTGCCATCATTTCCAAATAGTCTCAAGAAGATACTTCCATGGATTATGGTCATATTAAAAGGGTGAAGTACATCCATTGTGTGGATTTATCAAAATCCTTAAAAATAAAACCTAAGTAATAGTTGTGGAGAAGAGACATCTAATAAGAGGCCAGAAAATGGAGCTGGTTATTAGAAAAATTTCACAGGCAAGGTCTAAGCATTCAAAACTGGTAGCCTGGGAATGCTATAAACTGACATCAGAAACCTGCAGTCCCCATGCCCTATCAGGGAACCCTTTGATCTAGTCTGAACTTTAATCAAATTATTTGTATGACCTTTCCTTTCACGGCCCATATTTGCATGACAGAGATTGCAAAACTGAAAAATGCATGGCCAACAGCTCGCATTTTTCCTCCTAAAACTGTACACCATCCAATCTGGACAGGCTGTCACATGATTTGAATTGCATGTCTGGAAACTTCATATGGGGAAAAAAACAAACAAAAAAAAAAACCTCACCCTGAAGTAAAAGAACTTTTGCAAAATTGAGACACAGACACCGCCCCTAGCAAGCCTGCCTTCTAAGATATCAGTGGTATTCTCATTATTACTTAGCCAGCTGCCTTTTTACAATGCACTCTACAACATATCCTGCCATTTCTGCTCTAAAGAGTTGACTTTATTCACTGCCTGCCACTCCCTTTTATGGTATCTCAATGACTGGCTACCAGGTCAACTAAAATATCTAGGGTATCTTGAGTGAAAAGCAAAGGGAATGTGAGAATGATATGCATGTTCAGATTATATTTATGACAAATTTAAAATTTTGGGCACAACTCATTATCGTTGTCACTGAATTGATTGAGGAGTGCAGACATTTAAGGTGAGCAAATTTATTGTAAAAGAATGAGGCCCTGTAACATGAGATGGAAGTTGATTAGAAAGACCCTGATGTGGTGGAGGGAATTGAACTCTCAGACTTCAGTGGATTCATTTGCCTGAGGAAGAAATCCTTCCACTCTCAACAGTGCAAACATCTCCATATCAAGGCCCTGCAATATTTCCCTCTCTAACCTTGCTTGGGACAATAATTTTTGCATTGTCTGTGGACCCAGCAATGACCTATCCTGAAGGAGATAATCAAGCAAGATAATATTGATATCCCTCAATACTCATTCATCCTTTCCTCTAGACCTATAACCAGACCCACAGTGAAGAAAGCTCCTGGAAGTAAGGACAAACGTTTCCTTCATGAGAAAGTTTACTATATCTTTGAGGAACTTATTGAGCTTTCTAATAAACTCAAGTAGAAATCTGGAAGCTGTGTGTGGCAATGTGTCTTAAGGGTGTGACATAATAGTGGAAAGAGCTGAATTAGAACAATTTGCGTTTATCAATATGGGTTCATTAGCAATGATTCTGGATTCAATGTCCTAGCTTACATACCTGAAATTGGTGAGAAGAGCTTATTAGAGTGGCCAATTTTAATCATTGCAACAGAAAATCATGTCCCTTAAAGCAGCTTCCAAGCTATAAAATTCACAGATACAGGAATTAATTCTGCCTTGTCTGTGTATGGTGATTTGAATAGCAAATGTCCCCAATAGTTTCAAGTAGCTGAACACATGGTCCCCACCTGTTGTTGCTCTTCAGGAGAAGAGGTGCGTGGCAATATGGAAACAGCGTTTATAGACTCCTGGAACCTTGCTAATATGAATCTGCAGCAATGGTGTCAGCATGTCCAAGGTCTGTGCAAACTGAAGCAGGCAAAAACGCAAAATAAAACTGGGAAAATGGGCAACGGGCTCCAATCTTAGCTGAAGAACTACTGACGACTGATTATCGCTAGGTAATGGAAAGCTGATTTTCTCAGGTAATGACTCTAGCTAGGGACACCTGGGTATGCTAACTTGATTCAATAGACGTTAACACAAAAGACGTAATTCAGGAATTTTTAGGAGGTTTGTCCTTACTGGAAGGAGTGTGTCATTGGAGGTGGGCATTGAGAGTTCATAGCCTTGCTTCCAGTTTGCTTCCTGTTTTCAAGTGAAGATGTGAGCTATCAACTTCTTGTTCCTCCCCTTATGCCTGCTGATTGCTCCCATGCCTTCTCACCATGATTGACTCTTATAATTCTGGGACCATAAGTCAAAATAAAACCTTTCTTGAGTTGCATTTGGTCATGGAGTTTTATCAGTACAAAAGAAAGGTAGGCAATACTCTGTGGAATTTGAAATAATCTTCCCTAATGGAGATGGTAAGCACGACAATGTAGATACCCCTCAGTGCAGTGTGGTTCCCTAGTTAAATTGAGGGTTTATGAAGGACAGGCAATAAATGAAGTTTTAGGTAAGGTCTGACTCATGGTGAATACAATAGGTCTCCAAACTCTCCCTGTGCTTATTCTCCTAATCCAAGCATGCATAACTGAAGGAGATATATTCTGAAGATAGCACAATATTTGTACAATTATAGAACAGATGCTAGAAGCTGTACACAATGCTACTATCACAATTTGTAATGTTGAGGGTGAGGTACAATTAAGAGATTATTTCCATTTATCCATGTTTATGCATCTTTATTTACAAAATAGAGTATGCATGAACTATGATGCTAAAACAAGTAGTATTTTCAAGTGCATGTAGAGGATACTGTGTTTTAGCATTAATTTACTACTTCTGTTCCACACAAAACCATTTCCTTCATATATTATGAGACAAGTGGAATCCTCCTCTGAAATATTTTTCTGACATATTTTTCTGACATAAAAATCCTACATATTTTTCTTCATTATAAAGCATGTTGCACATAATTTCTTCATAACTACTTAAAATAATCCCAATGAAGATGGGCTTCTCACAGAATTCAAATAAAAGACAAATAATACAATGGCCTAATCCAAGTAGGAATGATTAAATATCACATTCATTAATTAGGGTCTCATTGCATCCACTCTAATGAACTTAGATCATTTCTCTTACCATCTATTTTTATTGAAGGGACTTTGTGAATGGTAATTTATATTTCAAAATTAAGTTTGAACTTCAAAATTTCTATTTCATAGTATTTTAACATGATACTCCATGCTGTTTCTGTATATGTCTAATGTAAATTCCCACATAACATAATTATTTTATTACTTTTCTATTATGAACTGGTAGAGAATATTCTACATATATATGGGGAATCATGTGATACTTGAATTTAGTGTTCCATTAAGGCTAAATACATGAAAATCTTTAAATGTTCATCATTTTAATGGTAAAAATACTCAAAATATCTTCTTTCTAGGTGTTTAAAAATACATACAGTGCATTATAATGATATCATCCCATTCCACAACAAATGGCAAATCTTCATTCTCATTTCTAATTGCGATTAAATATCTATTGATTAGTCATCCACCACTTGACACACCCACAATGTTCCTGGTCTCTTGTAACTATACCACCAACATACTTAATTGATAGGAGATTATCTAATTTAAAATCTACAGGACATTGCAATATTTACCTGTTTTATGATTTATTTTGCTTAACATACTGACTTTTACTTTCATATTTGTTACTGCAAAAATAAGTTTACAGGTTTCTCATAATTAAATAATATGCTATAGGCTTTATATACATATGTAAATATATAATCACATTATCATAATCTGTTCCTAAATTTCTAGACACATTTTTTCTATTTATTGAGAATAGTGTTGCAGTAACATTGGGATTGTTAATTTAACATATTAAATACACTTTCTCTGGAATAATTTTTCCAGCTATGTGAAGAATGTCATTGTTATTTTGTCAAGTATCATATTTAATCTGCAAATCATTTGGGGTAGTATGCACATTAACATTTTAGATTATTCTTATCCATAAATGCTAAACTGGATCCCTTTCCATTTCATGTGTCCCCTTCAACTTCTTTTATCAATATTTTGTATTTTCTCATTATAAAGATCTTTTATTTATTTGTTTAGTTTTATTCTGTGTCTTTTTGTGATAACTGGAAATTATATTGCTTTCTCCTTTCTTCAGAAGATTCATTTTTTTGTATATAGTATATAGTTTTGTGTGCTGAGTTTACTTTTATGATACTTTGCTGAACATTTTATGCATTCAAATAGTTTTTAGTTCTGGCATTAAGGTTATATGTGCATTAGATTATTGAATCTGGGAAAGATGTCATCTTGACATCATCTTTGTCTTTTTTGATAGAGTTACTTCCTTCTCATTTCTTAGGAGTCTAGCTCTGACTATTTTTGAGCAACTTATGCTAGTTTTAAGTCAGATAAAGACGTAAAAAGTGGGGATCATTGATTTATTCTATTTCATTGAAATAAATCAAACATTGGAACTGGAGGAATGGCTCTCAGATTATGAGAGCATTTACTACTCATACAGAGGACTTTAAATTTTCACACATCACCCACATTGGCTGGATAACAAGCAAGTGTAAATTACACCTCTAGGGGATCTGACAGTCTCTTCTGGACACCATAGTCACTCACACTCACATGTACAAAACCCTCTCCCCAAGACAGACACATAAGCACATAACTAAAATCTAAAATAATTCTAAAAATTAATTTAACACATTATATATATGGCATGCATTATATTGAGGTATACTCCCTTTATACTTAATTTCTTTTCCATTTTTATTATTAAATAATTTTGACTTTTATCAAATGAATTTTTGCATCTATTAAGATGACTACAATATTGTTTTCCATTATTTTGGTAATATGGTGAACCACTTATATTAACTTTCACATTTTCACATTTTGAAGCATCCTTACATGCTTGGGATGAAACCCACTTGATCATATAAATAAGCTTTTCAATAAGCTTAGATTGGATTTGATAGTATACATATTTCATATCTCCATGTGAAATTTCAGCAGAAATATTATTCAACTGATTTCTTGTAGTATATCTATTAACATTGTATTTGGATAGATTCCGTGGAAATGCTTTAAGTTGTTTTGTTTTGTTTTGGTGATACTGTGGATCAAACCTCATGTCTTCTACAAGCTTGGCAAGTTATCTACCACTATTCTTTTTTATAAAATTGTGACAGTGTTTTCATACATAAATTGACAAAGTAGACATTGAGCTCCTTCATTTGACCAATAAGGCCTTGAACGTGGGAATCTTCTTTTACCTCAACCACTTTTCTCAGAATAAGTACCTAAGATTACAGATGTGTGTGAACAGACCTCATTCCTCAATCATAATACAGTCTAAAATAATATAAATTACCTTTGTCTTTATTCTTAAATATAATTGATCAGTCTTTGTGTTTTGAACAGTCCCTCTCTTCTGTGTTCTCCTTTCTCTTGGTCTCTCCATATATTTGAGTTACGTCTTCTTCATTGGTGTGCAAACCATGTACTTTCAGGGTGTTCTCCAAAACTATCCTTCACAAATTTGATGTCTGGACATAGTTTCCTGATAAGGTCTTCCAAGATCTTTTACATAGTTTGAGGTATTACTTATAAACTACAACAAGAGGTCTTACATGTGAAACACAATTATATTTTGTAATGATTTGTATATGGTTAGAGGCTTTTTTTCTTGTATATGTAGACATATAATATCACCTGAGACTCTTATTGCAAACAATATCCTTCCACTTATGCAAATTTTTCACACCTGTGTTATAAAACTGCACTACTGGTATATGAGTTTACTTCCAGATTTTCCTAAGTTTTTTTTTCCCCTTCATCAATGTGTCTTTTCAAAATTTTTATGAGAATTTTATACATGAGTACTACATTTATATTATTTCTATCCCCTCTCCATGCTCGAGCACTTCCCACATTCCCCCAATCCCTCTCAATTTCATAACATCTTCTGTAATTATTATTCTGATATGTCTGTTTTTATGCCAACACAACGCTGGTTTAACAGTAATAGTTATACATTTGGAAGTCAATAAAATAATGTTCATTTGCTGTGTGATTTTTTTCTTAAGATTGTAAAAAATTGTGGTGGATTTTCTACTGATGTATTTACCAATTTATAAACCATAATGCCCACTAACTTTTCAAAATCCAGTTTACTGTACCTCTTTAATTTTTTTTAATATTAGATTTTTGATTTGTCAAACTGAAGCATGTTTTGACGTCAGTTCTTTCTGAATGGAGTAAAGTTGATTTTATTTTTAATTTTCTGAATTTGTAATATTATATCTATATGTGCTCTTCATAGCCTTTGCTATAGCAAGCAGCGAGTTCAAAATCTCACTGCTGTATTCACTGTGATAAAAGATATTATCCTTGTATTTAAATTAAATCTCT
>NW_008339433.1:3297374-3298395 GCF_000622305.1 Nannospalax galili
GAGGCAAGATACAGATTGAGGAAAATCCTTTCCATTTCTAACTCTAACAGAGGATTAATATATAGAGTATGTAAAGAACTAAATAAACTGTACATAAAACAACAAACAACCCAATTAAAGATGGGGCGAGGAACTAAACATAATGTTCTCATAATATGAAACAGAAGGGGCTGAGAAATGTTTTTAAAATTCTCAACATCTTTAGCCATAAGGGAAATGCACATTACAACTATTTTAAGATTCCATCTTGCCCTGATCAGAACGACTAAGATACAAAAACAAAAAATGACAAATACTGGTGAAGGTGTAGGGAAAAGAAAACTCTTATTCACTGCTGTTGGCAGTGTAAATTCCTGGAGCCACTGTGGAAATCAGTATGCCAATCCCTCAAAAAGCTACAAACAGATCCACCACATGAGTCAGCTGTAGCACTCCTGGGCCTTTACCCAAAGGAGTCTGTATCTTGAACAGAAATACCTGTTCATTCATGTTCATTGTTGTTCTAGTCACAATAGCCAGAAAATTGAAAAGAACCTAGATGTCCAGCAATTGATAAATAGTTAATTAAAACAGGGTGCCTTACATAAAGGAATATTATTCAGCTGCTGAGGAAACCAAAATTTTGGAATTTGCAGATAAATGGGTGGAACTGAAAACAATCACCCTGAGTTCCTGAGTGAGTTAACCTAGACCCAGAAAACAGATGTCATATGTTTGAATCTTTATATATGTGAGTTTTAATTGAAAAAAATCCATATAGACCAGGAAACTAGGAAGGGAAATTTGAATCCAATCACATAAATGGGGAAAGATGAATAATGGAATAGAAAAGGTTATGTGGGGTAGAAGATGGTAAAGCAGGGCACTAGATGGTTGTATGAGGAGATATGATTTAACACTAAAGGCCTCTAGAGAAAGCCATATGGAAATCTACCATTATAGAAGCTTCTTTCAAAAAGTATATGCAGTGTAAAAGATATTAAAAGGAGTTACTCTTAATGGGAACATTGCTCCTACCAGG
>NW_008339433.1:3298806-3299810 GCF_000622305.1 Nannospalax galili
TATATTTGTCTCCAATAGGTCCCAGAATTTTAAAAGGGCTAAAATATCTGATGACGATTCCTGAGTATGTAATTATATTCTGGTACTTTAAAAAATCAGAGTAAATATAATCTTATTTTTAAAATTAAAGGACCATAATACCTATATTTTAGTGTTCTATCTCAAATAATTTTCATATTTACATGTGTCTGAGTATGTAATTATATTCTGGTACTTTAAAAATTCAGAGTAAATATAATCTTATTTTTAAAATTAAAGGACCATAATGCCTATATTTTAGTGTTCTATCTCAAATAATTTTCATATTTACATGTGATCCAGCTATTAAAAAATCTGTCCAGTGTGTGTGTCAGCCTTCAATAAAATAAAATATCAAAATGAAGAAAAATCTACATGACATTATTATAAATAATTGACTACTTTTACACACAATTATCAATTAAGACGTGCCTCTATGTCTGTAGAGATACACAGAGTTATAAAAATAGCTTTTAGGCAATTAGAACAGGTAAATAGAGATTCAATTGGTGAGTTTAATCTACTATAAACCCATTACTTTCTTGCTTAGATTAAAGGTATCTTTTTTGTAAAAGTTTTGCTGATATAGTGTATCTCACACATGTTTTTATATGCTGGAGAGAATTATACCCTGCTTGTGTCTGATGATTTGTCAGCAAAACTGCCACCAACTTCAACAATGTAGCAAGACATGCTACACATTCTTGAGTATATGAGCCACAGAAGGACAAAATTGGACAGCACATCATTTCATATTTATTATCTCCCTTGGGTATAGTGAGTGGGAACACAGATACAAAAGTTGGCTGGGTTTTCACTCATTAGAACACTTGTGGGGGAAATTCCACTCTTCATTTCTCCATCCTTCCAATGATTTAGGAAATGCCTAAAGCACTGGACTTTATTAGTGAGTTTTTCTGTGTGTGTAATTGAAGGACTCTATATTTCATATAAAAATTTTCTTTAAAATACAGTTTGCAATTTGG
>NW_008339433.1:3300020-3315570 GCF_000622305.1 Nannospalax galili
TACTTAGAAAAACTTTTTTCACATATATAAGCACCTGTTAGCTGTTTTACTTTGTCCCTTGACCAAGAGATTTCAAACTGTTATCTAAATTTTCAATAAAGTTCCCAAAATGACACAACAGCAATGAACAAACAAGCAGATAAAAATAATTTGTATTTACTCCTATCTGAAATACTTTTCTTAGAAACAATATTCCTTCTTTAAGGAATAAAGATAATATTTTTGGCATCTTGATCAAAATTACCTGCCAGTGTTCACCATGGAGTAATCCACATATGCTTATCTTTTTATTTGGTAATTAATTTCAAGTGAGTGTTTTAGTGAATAGAATTCAGTAATACTATTTTTACACATCAAGTACAACAAATGTAGCGCAATTCAATTAGTAAAAACTACATGCAACCTTCAATGCCTTGCATTTTATTGGTTTCATTTTTGCATATTGGAAAATGAATGCTGTGCTGTCAATGAAGAGGTTTCCAATAGCATAATGAAGAAAAAAAGTTTGAATTAACAAGGTATGTAATGCAACAAACGAATATCTCACAATTGGTTCTATCAAGAGGGGGAAAATTAAGTTGATTTCTTTTCTACAAAATATTAATGAATTACTATTCAAAGGTATAAATCTGGGCCTTGCTGACTGTGATGGCTAATCTTGGGTGTCATCTTTGCTGGATCTGGGATTAACTGAAATGAGAGTGATCTTGATTAGATCATCTGAAGCTGGAAGACACACCTAAATGTGAGTATTACTGTCTGATGGCAGCCCGTATAAAAGGCCATGGCAGAGGAGAATGCTATCTTTTTGCGCTTTCCTTCTCTCTCGCTGTGGAGTGAGGGCTGTTTTAGATGGAAAGGCCAAATGGAAAAAACTGGAATTGCCTCTGCCAGGGAAAATAGTGAACCAAAAACAGTATCACATCCGTGGAGGGACTGCAGAAATTAGTGCTACCATCAAGGATTTGAAAGATTCAGGGGTGGTGATTCCCATCACATCTCCCTTTAACTCCCCTATTTGGCCTGTGCAAAAGACAGATGGGTCATGGAGAATGACAGTTGACTATCAAAAACTTAATCAAGTAGGGACTCCAATTGCAGCTGCTGTACCAGATGTAGATTCCTTACTCGAGCAGATTAATACATCCCCTGGTACCTGGTATGCAGCTATTGATTTGGCAAATGCTTTCTTCTTGATACCTGTTTATAAGGACCACCAGAAGTAATTTGTTTTCAGCTGGCAAGGCCAACAGTGTACCTTTACTGTTCTGCTTCAAGGGTATATTAACTCTCCAGCCTTGTGCCAAAACTTGTTTTGAAGGGATCTTGATCGCCTAACTCTGGTCCACTATATTGATGAGGTTATGCTGATTGGATCCAGTGAGCAAGACATAGTAAACAGTCTGGACTTATTGGTAAGGCATATGCGCATGAGAGGATGGGAAATAAATCCAGCCAAAATTCAAGGACCTTCTACCTCAGTGAAATTTCTAGGATTCAGTGGTGTGGAGCATGCAGAGACAGTCCTTCTAAGGAATTTGGCCCCTCCCTCCACCAAGAAAGAAGCACAATGCTTCTTGGGCCTGTTTGGATTCTGGAGGCAGCACATTCCTCATCTGGGTGTGGTACTATGACCCAATATCAAGTGAAGGCAGCTACCTTTGAGTGGGGCCTGGAATAGGAAAGGGCCCTTCAACAGTTCCAGATTAATGTACAAGCTGCTCTGCCCCTTGGGGCATATGATCCAGCAGACCCGATGGTGCTTGAGGTATCAGTGTCAGACAGAGATACTGCTTGGAGTCTCTGGCAGGCCCCCATAGGGGAATCACAGCAGAAGCCATTGATATTTTTGGAGCAAGGCTTTGCCTTCATCCGCAGGCAACTATTCTCCCTTTGAGAGACAGCTCTTAGCCTGCTATTGGGCTTTAGTGGAAACTGAACGTTTGACAATGGGCCACCAAATCACCATGTGACCAGAGCTGCCCATCATGACCTGGGTGTTATCTGACCCCCCAAGCCATAAAGTAGGCTGTGCACAACAACAATCCATTTTCAAATGGAAGTGGTATACCTGATCGGGCTCGAGCAGGCCCAGAGGGCACAAGCAAATTACATGAAGAAGTTGACCAAATGCCTATGGTTCCTACTCCTGTTACGATGACTCCTGTTCTCAAGCATGCACCTATGGCTTCATGGGTGTGGCCTATGATCAGTTGACTGAGGAAGAGAAGACTAGTGCTTGGTTTACAGGTGGTTCTTCACACTATGCAGGCACCACTCAGAGGTGGGCTGTTGCAGCATTACAGTCAATTTCTGGAACAACCATAAAGGACACTGGTGAAGGAAAGTCTTCACAGTGGGCAGAACTTCAGGCAGTGCACATGGTTGTGCATTTTGCTTTGGAAGGAGAAATGGCCAGAAGTGCAATTATATACTGATTCATGGACTGTAGCCAATGGTTTGGCTGGATGGTCAGGAATTTGGAAGGAGCACAGTTGGAAAATTGAAGAAAGATATTTGGGGAAGAAGGATCTGGATAGATGTCTCCAAATGGGCAAAGGATGTGAACATACTTGTGTCTCATGTAAATGCTCATCAAAAGGTGGCTTCAGCAGAAGATGAGTTCAATAATCAAGTAGATCGGATGACCCGTTCTCTGGATAGTCAGTCCCTTTCTTCACCTATTCCCATCATTGCTCAATGGGCCCATGAACAAAGTGGCCATGGTGGCAGAGATGGAGGTTATGTATGGGCTCAGCAGTATGGAATCCCACTCATGAAAGCTGACCTGGCTACAGCTGCTGCTGAGTGCCAGAACTGCCAATAGCAGAGACCAATACTGAGCCCCGGATATGGCACTATTCCCCATGGTGACCAGCTGGCAACCTGGTGGCTGGTTGACTACATTTGATCACTTCCATCTTGGAGGGTGCAGTGTTGCAGGTTTCTTCACGGGTCCAGCCCACTAAGGACAGCAGGGAACGAGGGTTCTCACTGAGGTGGGGGTGAGCGGCATGGAGTCAACACACAGACAGTGGGAGTCAGGTGAGAGTAGGCACTAGGCAAGGTGCTGCAGACTCATTTATTGCTAGGAAGTGCAAGCCTTATATAGCTCTCCCCCTGCCCCCAGTGTCCCATAAGTTGGTGTGTCGCTCCCTGATAGATCCCCTCACCTGGGCACATTGTAAGTTGGCTCTTTTGCAGAAGTGCAGGCTGTGCTCTCCAGGCAGAAGCTGTGCTCCCTAGTGAGGCCTGTGTTTAGGCCTGGCACTTCCTCTCCTACATATCCATTCCTTTTTATTATAGAAAGGTCAGTGTGAGCCAAGGTTCTTTGCCTCTACATAGTTGACCCCACCTCAGAGGGCACCCAGATTGATGGACTGTGCCGATCTTAGGTCATCCTGACCATCAAGATCTTACCTATCATTGACTACCAGCCCTCAAAGGGTGTGACCTCTGGCATGACCATGTGAGGGAGGAGGAGGACAAGAAATTACACACCCACTTGTCAGATGTCAGCAAACCAGACCTGCTGGACCTCAGGGGGGTTTTGTAGAAACAATGTGTCTCCAGGCTGCCAGGGATTATAATCCATAAAGGGGAGCATATCTCCAGGAGTGAGCAGGAGGCAGCGTTCCCATGGAATAGGAAAGCACAATATGGTGTGAAGTTTATAGGTGGAAGGGCACTGGGTCCATGGAGGGGGGGTGAAGGGTGGTGGCCCCAGGGGGCATGAAGGACACTGTAGTCTCAGAAGTGTCTTTTACTAAGGGAGACCAAATTTTGAGACCCCATAAGGAGCCCTGGCTTTGGTTTACACAAAAGTTGCCTGTTGTGATGTTAAAGAGGGAATGACAGTGAGAGGTATTAGGGGAGGAGGGGTTAAGGACTAGGCTGAAGCAGCGTGATCCTGCAAGGGACCATGTGCCATTTATGGGAATGGATGCTTGAATCAATTCCATGGTGGGGAGACCGAGGGATTCATTAGTAGTAAAGAGAACCAGGAAAGCGGGTGACTGTTCATCTACAGGGAGGATGAGAGGTGGTAAGGGGACCAATGCCCAGAGATCTGAAGCCTGGGAAGAAGCACAGCCAAAGGACAAATGGGTGCCAAAGATAACAAAGCCAGAAAAGGATGTCATGGCTTATCAAACTCACAGTCGGGCCTGGTCTCCATATGGGTTTCCATAGCTGGTTGGCTGTTTCTCAATGGAATCCAGATGGGGATTATAGCATCCTGTGGAAAAATTAAAGTGTATCCTTGTCCTTGTGTCAGGATGGGGGCTGGTTTCTACCACAGGGATCAAATTGGATCCTACCACCTAACTAGTGGCAGAGGTGTAGATGGAGGCAAAGAGGACCAATGTTTGTATGCTGGACTGAGACCCCAGTCATCAAACATGAGGAAATTAAGGTGGAACAAAGCCTCAGTAAGAGCCAAATGAGGGTCACGTTTGGCCTCAGCTGAGGGACTTTTAGCCAGGAGGAGGGACATAAGTGTCCTGTTGGTTCTTTTGACAATGGCTTGTCCTTGTGGGTTATAGGGAGTATCAAAGGTATGTTTGATTCCCCAGGAGGAAACAAATTTATTGAATTCTTGAGATAAATAAGTGGGCCCATTATCAGTCTTAAGCACCCAGGGTATGCCCTTGATTAACATGGAGGACTTTATAGCTTTAATGGCATGTATAATCTTTTCCCCTGAGAGAGCTAAAGCATAAATAAGGGAGGAGCATGTGTCAACTATAACATGAATCGATATCAATTTCGCAAAAAGGGAGTAGTGAGTCACGTCCATCTGCCAAATGGCATTGTATATCAAACCATGGGGATTCACTCCTCTCCCATTAAGGGGCCCAAGAGGCATAAGCAGGGCACAGGCAGCACATGAATGGACAAGGTGCTTGCCTTGGGACATGGAGATTTCATGGGGATTTATGAATACTCTGAGGGGACAGGTGGAATTGTTGATGTAAAGCTCTTGCTTGTTCTAACAGGTTACACTGGACTGTCATGATCAGAGCATCTGTGGCGCCATTCCCCCAAGCTAGGATCCAGGAAGGGAGGAATGTGAGTGGGTATTTTTTTAGCACAGAACTTGCTCAAAATATGGGGAATCGGGTCCTAATTCATTGGTGGCTTTGTGGATGAGTTCAAGGTCCATGAGAGGGGTGGCAGCCATGGCTGTTGTGCAGCATTGGGGCCGACATTAACCAGAAAGGCAGACACAGGCCAGCAAGTGGCAGTAAGAGGTGGGCGGGCTCTGTAGAAGTTGAAGGGCAGGCTAAGCAGAAAGAGCCGCAGGTAGAGGTGCAGCATGTTCATGAAGGTGGCCTGGTGCAGGTCGTATTTCCAGCCACCGTTCAGTGAAGCCCACATCCCTTGCCAGAGGATCTGCAGCATCTGCAATCCCATCCCCACTGGGCCCCGCCTCAGCCACCGCTGCCTTCTGTGCCCCGGCTCCAGCTCAGCCACATCGCCAGCATTGCCATGGCCAGTCTAGCCACTGTCTGAGCTCTGGGAGACCGGCAAGGCACCATGGCAGTCGCTGCTGCTACACGGGGAGAGGTGGTGAGGAGGAGGCTTTAAGGCTGGCAATAATGGCTATAAGGATCAGGACAAACAGTGCAGGGGGAACAACTCCCGACTGTACTTCCCTTTTTCATGCAAAGAAAAGGACCCGCCTCCATAGGTCATGATCCCACATATTCTCGGGAGAGACCCAAAGGGCCAACTTTGTGGCTTCATCCCAGAAATTTTTAATATCTTTTGGTTTAACTTTCAGTCCCTGAGTTCTAAGGGGTGATTTGAGCGCAGCCGTTTGTGGCTCTTTGCACTGTGGTGGTAAGTTGCCCATCGTGGGAAGTTCCCATGAAGGGAAACTCACCACAAAAGTAAAAGGTAAGGGTGACTACCAAGAGGGCACGAATGAAGCAAACAAGGACCGTGATTCACTCTGACGTAAACCCCGACATGAAAACGTGTATCAGATCCAAATGCCTTGTGCTTTGTGAGGGACTTCTGAAGGCTATGACCCCTTCAGCTGTATGCTCACATGGTGTCTCCAGGACAGGCAACAGGATGACCCAAGGCCTGAGCTCTGAGTTCGGGGTTCATCAGCCCTTATGTGAACTCATCGGGAGGAGCCGAGAAGGGAAAGGTGCCGATGTTGGCTTCAGGACCATGCGGCAGAGGGTGCCTTCCTGATTTAACAACAAATATGACAAACAGGGTAGAGGGAGTAGAGGAGGGGTCCACTCACCCTCAAGCAGCCAAACGGACAGACAAAACCCAGGGCCTACTCACTGAACAAACCAAATTTGGGGGCGTCGCCAACACCTGGGGGGCTGGGAACCTTGTTTGGGTACCAGCTGTTGCTGGTTTCCTCATGGGTCCAGCCCACGAGGGACTGCAGGGAATGAGGGTTCTGGCTGAGGTGGAGGTGAGAGGCGTGGAGTCAACACACAGACACCAGGAGTCAGGTGTGAGCAGGCACTAGGCGAGGTGCTGCAGACTCATTTATTGCTAGGAAGTGCAAGCCTTATATATCTCTCCCCTTGCCCCCAGTGTCCCAAAGTTGGTGTGTCACTCCCTGATAGATCCCCTCATCTGGGCAGATTGTAAGTTGGCTCTTTTGCAGAAGCATGGGCTGTGCTCTCCAGGTGGAAGCTGTGTTCCTTAGTGTGGCCTGTGCTTAGGCCTGGCACTTCCTCTCCTACAGGGCAGTATGTTGTCCTTACAGGAATAGACACTTATTCTGGTTATGGATTTGCCTTTCCTGCTCCTTCCAAAATTACCACCCAGGGACTTACAGAATTCCTTATCCACCATCACGGTATTCCGTACAGCATTGCTTCTGACCAGGAAACTCACTTCACAGCCAAAGAAGTGCGATAGTGTGCCCCTGGTCATGGAGTCCATTGGTCTTACCATGTTCCCCCCCATCCGAAAGCAGCTGGCTTGATAGAATAATGGAATGGCCTCTTAAAGACACAGTTACTGTGCCAATTGGGTGGCAATAGCCTAGAGGGTTCAGGCAGGGTCCTCCAGAAGGCAGTATATGCTTTGAATCAACGTCCAATATATTGTACTGTTTCCCCTATAGTCAGGAATCAAGGGGTGGAAGTGGGAATGAGTCCATTCACTATCACCCCTAGTGACCCACTGGGTTTTTGCTTCCTGTACCCTCAACTTTGTGCTGTGCTGGCTTAGAACTTTTGGTTCCAGAGGAGGGAGTGCTTCTGCCAGGTGGCACAAAAAACATTCCTTTGAACTGGAAGCTCAGACTTCCCCCTGGCCACTTTGGGCTTCTGATGCTCTTAAGTCAGCAGGCTAAGAAAGGAATAACAGTATTAGGAGGGGTGATTGTCCCAGACTACCAGGAGGAAATTGGACTGGTTCTACACAATGGAGGTAATGAAGATTATATCTGGAAGGCAGGAGATTCCTTAGGGCAACTTTTGGTGTTACCATGTCCTGTGATTAAGGTCAATGGGAAACTGCAATAACCCAATCCAGATAGGACAACAAATGGCCCAGACCCATCAGGGATGAAACTATGGGGCGCTGCTTCAGGGAAAGAGCCAAGACCTGCAATGGTGCTTGCTGATGGTGGAGGAAATACAGAATGGGTAGCAGAGGTAGTTACAAATACCAACGTAGTCCACGTGACCAGTTGCAGAGACATGGATTGTAATAGACAGGAATGTTTTGTCCTATTTGGTTAAGAATAGGCTTATGCTTATGCATATATACACATATATTAAGCAGATAGTTGTGTTGTTCTTTTTTGAATGTATAACTGAGATAAATGTTAAGTGTTGTGAACCTATATGATCATTTTGGGTTATGAGATGCTGAAGGACTAAGCATTCCTCGAAGACCTTATCACCTACTCTAAGATACATAATGCATTGGTCATTGTATGATGGGATAGTTATATCATGTTAGGTGAAACTATGACCTTACCACTGTTTTAATTTGAAAATTAATCATGACATAGAGATGCTATTGGGTGTTAAATTGACAGGAGGTGGACGTGTGATGGTTAATCCTGAGTGTCACCTTGACTGAATCTGGGATTAACTGAAATGAGAGAGCTCTTCTTGATTAGATCATCTAAAGCTGGAAGACAAACCATAAATGTGGATATTACCATCTGATGTCAGCCCATATAAAAGGCCATGGCAGAAGAGAATGCTTGCTTTTTGCAGCTTGACTTCTCTCTTGCTGGTGAGTTAGTCTTGCTGCTGTAGACTTAAGACCAGCAGATCTTTTGGAATTCATCAGACTTTCAGTGCCAGATTGGGACTACTGGACTAAGTGACTACAGATTCTCAGCCTCTCCAATGTGGTGCAGCCATTGTTGGACTACTCAGACTCTATCATGTGAGTTAAGCAGATAAATCCATATATATGTGTATATATATATATGTGTGTGTGTGTGTGTGTGTGTGTGTGTGTGTGTGTGTGTTCATTCTACCGGTTCTCTTTCTTTACATAACCCTGACTAATACATTGACCAAGAAATAATTACCAATGAGTTGGGGAAAGTACCTAAAAATAACTTTACTGTCACCAGAAAGAGATATATTTACAGTTCTTGGAATGTTTTTATTTTCTGAGAATAACAAGTATTTCTGTAGCAAAATAGAGTTGTTGAAGTTAAAATTTACCCCTTGTTCACTAGTTTTAAACTGTCCATTATGAGTCCAAGTGAACTGTTTTGATAAACTATTTGAGTGCACCATAACAAGAAAATATGTAGCTTACACCTATCTTGAAAAAAAAATGAGTGCCTCAGCTTAACCATATAAATCAGGACAGAAAAGCAAATGTCCAGGAAAAGGCCAAAATGAAATTCTGCAAACTCATTAGTCTTGCTGTTTTTCCCTTCCTTAGGTTATTTGTTTAAAAGTAACATTTCTGTCTAATAAACATCAGAATATACATTGAAATATTTAATATATAAAGGGTCTATTTGTCTTTTCACACTGTGGCATTTTAAAATTTCAATAGCAACAATAGCATCAAAGTGTCGTGCGTGGTGACACATGCCTTTTATCCCAGTACTCTGGAGGCAGAGACATCTGGATCTCTGTGAGATGAAGGCCAGCCTGGTTTACATAGTGAGTTCCATACTGGCTTAGAGACCCTGAAAAAAAAAGAATGAATAGCACCAAAGATATTGAGGTCTGTGTACTAGTATATCGTGACTTACTTAAAAGGACAATTAATAAACTTGCCTGTGAACAAATGATGCATGAAAAGTTAAAATAGCCTAAAACCCATGTTCTTTTTTTTTGGTTGAGGTGTTTACTAATTTACATGGCCAAATTTCATATAATTAGCTGTGTATTTATACTCAACAAATCCATTTCTACTCAGCATCAAATTTCTGTGTGACTTCCTATTGAAATTCAGTCCTTGTTGCATTTTGACCTTTTCAGAAAAGCCATCTTCATAGTGAATTGTGGTGCATTAGGAAGGTAAACACATTCAGTACTTATTATTCAATGGGTTTGGATTTAGAAAGTCATTATCAATAGGTTAATCCTTTTGTACAGACTGTGTCTTTGGCTAAGAGGCATCTTAAACAAATAAGGTTTTACCAAAATGCTAATTTCTGAGTATTTCTGTCAACTGTCAAAAAACAAATCTCAGAAGATGCCTTAAAATTGGCTAACTCTAGTTTATATTCATTTCCCATCAGCAGAATTTCAAAAAGAACTTTATTGTACATTAAGTCTAGTGAGAGATTATCTGTAACATAGATCAAAAACTCATTAGAACTTCTGGCTTTCACTCACTTATCTACCATTTTGCAATTGTATTTAGTCAATAAAGGAACAATCAAATTCAGAAGCATGTTCAGAAGTTACCAAAATAAAATCTATCATAATCATGCAATGAATTTGGAATTTAAATTTTCTTTCTTTGCTACATAGTCAATGAAAATATCTGTACCTCGATAGGGAGAGAATTTAAGTCAGTGTTACCAATTCACCTTGATTCTACCTGTGTTCTACTATTTTCCACTGTGATGCTTATTCTCAAAGGATAAATGGGAGAAATGGGGTAATAATTGGGACAGAGTAGAGAGGATAGTACAGTGAGAGAGAAGGAGGGAGGAGAGAGTAATAACAATAATGTCTGAAAAAGCCATTGAGAAAATATTGTTTTATAAGCTGACTGTAAAACACATATGTGAAGGCTATAGACTATATAACAAAAGTTCCAGTGCAAAGCATGGGGAATCCCCCTTTAAGATGTTGGTCAGAATAATCCAAGAGTCCCCCAAGACAATATAAGCTATTGCTTTGAGCTTGTTTTCCTCCCAGACCTTGAAGCTAAGATGCTGCTCCTGAAGTATTTTCAAACACAGGACTTGGAAGGACCCCTCTATAAATGACTTAGAAGCTTCCTCAGGAAATAATAACTCTCATCATATCATAAAATAGTATTCAAGGTGGCAAAGGCAAAAATCAACTAATGGTCCTACCCAGTTGTAAAGACCATGGATAACAACAATGACTAGCCCAGTAAAATATTCCAAATGCTAAAACAGTGGCACTTTTAACTTTGGGGTAGTAAGAGACTTCCTAATTAGACCTAAGGCCCAAATAAGTAGGAGGAAATCCATGCCTGTACTGTAAACCTAGTGAAATACTCATGGCTGAATATGCCATAGACCCTGGAGGAGAACTTACTACTGCCACTCTCCTATACCAACATAATTTCTAACTTTGTGCTAAATATTTATCCTTATATCCAGAGATGAATGTAATTCTCACCACTAATCAAACAAGCTTATTTTTGCAACTTATGGAGACTATTACACAGATCCAGAACTAGAAAAAGCAGAGAATAAGTAAGTGTGGCATCCAGGCTCTAATTGGTACATCTAGAATGTAACCCCTTGCATCTATGACTCATGAGTCTTATGCAAGTTGAAGGAGAAAAATTATAAGAGCCAGAGGATCAGGATGCCTGTTGAAAGATGATAGCCTCTTCTAGACATGGCCGAGATGGTGCACCCATGAAATATCAATAATATATTTCTGTAAACAAGACATCCATAATGCCAACACCAGTTGACATGACAATGGATTATAAAATCTGTTACTAAAACGAGGTGAGCCACACAGAATCGTAGGCCACAGCTATGTTGTAAATGTGGGGGTATGTTGCAAATGTGGGGGTATGTTGTGGGTATGTGAAGATTTGTTAAGTTATCCAGAGGCTAGAAAAACTTTTACAAGTTTTGGACCCAAACTGAGTGCCCAAAGAAGGGGCTTGGCCACTTTGCCGAATAACAGATGTGCCCCAAGAGGGGAAGAGGAAGAGACTAGGGAGGTCCTGGCAGATCCAGTTGCAGAGCTTGAGAGAGAAAAAGAGTGGGACAATTTAACTTGTGTAAGGTCCAAGGACTCAGAGGAAAAGACAGATAACAGTAAAAATGAAAATGACCTAAAAATAAAAGTAACTAAGACTGCCCCTCAGTTTCAACTGTTGATACAAAAGGGAGACAAACAAACAAACAAACAAAAAACTAACAGTTCTGTAGCTAGGAAATACTCCACGCTGGAACTATAAGAACTAGGAAAAACTTATAAGCAAGCAATCAGAGAGCCCCTAGCCACATGGCTTGTGAGAGTACGGGACATGGGAACAAATGACATCAGTCTAAGTCCTTCAGAAGCTACACAGCTGAGTTATATAACCACCCATCAGAACTTGGAATATAGGCTGTTCAACCCAGGCCAATGCAGAAGGGAGCGGTCCTTAACGGGGTGGCTGGTTGAAGGCATTAAACATACATGGTCGTAACCAAGGAAGACTAACATGATTAGTAGGGGTTGGAGGACTATAAAGGAGGGGCAGGCATTACAGAGAGAACTAAGTATGAGAAAAGCAATACGTGATGTCCAGTTCACTGGGCCAGATAAGACTTTGTTCACCAGAGATATGAAGGAAAGTTTAATTCAACTGGGACCTTGAGAATAGTAAGGGAATTTAATGGTTTTACTAAGCCCTTTCATGGGACAGGGTCTTTGTAATGTGAGAGAGCCTTTGGCAAATCTAAATGATTCTGACCAGCATGAAAAATGTGTCTGCAGAATAACAGAACACTCTATAAGAGATATAAAAAGACCAGACAGAAGAAATGGTCCACTTGGGTTACTCGAAGACATATGTGGCAAGACTTATGTCAAGCCCAAATTCCCAGAGAAAAAAATGATAGAAAACCAAATTCGGTACTAAGGCATTTCTGGAAGGTTTTAAAAGAGTTTACAAAACGGTCTGCAAAAGACATTCAAAGGATTAAAAATTGTACAAGGGGTGGTTAAATATCCCCAAGGATTAAATAAATTCATTTCTCTTCTAATAAAAGCTATACTAGGGATGGAAGCAGTTATTCCCACCAAGTTCTCCACCAGCAACCACGTGTGGTCAATGGGGAGATAACAGATATGGCTACAGTCAGGAGGCAGACCCAGGGCCAGCCTGGTTCAGGGAACCAACAGGTGCAGCAGCGACAAGAGAAACCCCCTGTCTCATTAGCCCAGTGCATGGTCAGGCAACTGGAGCCAACACCTGCACATGTATCAAGAATGAATAAAAGAATACAAAGAGACTAAATGTAAAATCCCCCAAGTGCAAAATGACTCCAAAGGGATAACTAAACATGCTAAAGAGCTAATCAAATTAATGCCTCATACCCATGCTATGGTACCTTTCATGGATCTATGGCAAAAACAGTTAATATAAATGGACAAAACCTTTCTATACTATGTAAGACCTTGTCTATGATTGATTTAATATATAATGTTAACCTTCCTTCGAGTGTTTTACAGATGTAAAACCCATTAGAAACATATCCGAAGAAGCAAAGGCCAGCTATAGTTGCAAGATTCTTGGCAGTTTTATGGTTGGGTAAGATGAAGACAGAGACTCCCAAACTCTACAACTGTTAAGAAAATCAACAGCACCAGCGGTGGGTTGCCCCCCTATGAGCTGTTGGTCAGAGAGAGATCCTCGAGGTCCTCAGATTTACCAAGGCTATTGATATTAATGTCTGTTGTACACTAGAAAAGTCAGTAAGGCCCTGTTCTTGAAGACACTGCATGTTGTGAGTGCATGAGAAGAAGAGGACATGGAGCTGAGACTAAGCCGAAAAACTCCATGCCACTGGATGGATGATGTTCACATCACCAGAAGGCACTATGTAGATGGTTGAGAAAGAAATGATCCCCTATGATTCCACTCAACAATGGACCCTGCCTGCTGCACACTGAGGACATGCCAATCATTGCCTGCAACTGCAATAATGACTCAACCAACATACGAACAACTGACAATTTTCTAATTGGATAAGGCCCACTCCTAGGGGTGGAACACATATCTGGTGCTGTAGACTAGGCCAGTGCCTTGTGTTGAGAAAGGCTACAGGCCCTAGTAGGGAAGCCATCATAAGTACACTGTTTAGTGAATATAGTACAACTACTGGGATGTCTTCTAGGCATTTGTATTTACATTCATGTTTGTTTATATGTGTCTTCTTCCTTCCACTTGTCTTTATAGTAGAAGAAACACCACTGAGATAGAGCAATGGCCACATCCTAAAGACAATTAATGGGGAAGCCTGAGAAGTCAATATCTCACCATGATACATGAGGGATTTCCCTACGTCTGTCACCCCCTCCAAGGCTCAGGAACCTTAGCGGGAAGATTGTAAGAGTAGAGGAAAGGGGTGGAGTGTGTCCCAAACTGCCTGTTTCCTCCAAGGGGTGGGGCTTGCTGTGGAGAATTGACTGCAAAGGAGCTTCTTGGAGCCATCTTGTGAGGAAAGCTGTGAGCCACCATGAACAAGTGGGGTTGAGTGCAGAGAAAAAGATGGCCCTGGGGTCTCACCTGTGTGGATGCTAGAGGGGGCATTTACCGACCTGGGGTGAGACTGTGGGGCCAAGATGTCTGGGCCAAAGTTAACGGAGACTGTGGGCAGTGCAGAAGCAATCTGGAACGGTCATGCTGGTGTGCATTTCTATGTAAGTCCCCCCATTTAACCCTTCCTACCCAAGGGCATAAACCATAATAAACTCATGTAAAAATATTATATGGTTTATCTGATCATGCAAGAGACCCTGAGAGAACTCTGGCGACATAGGGTCAATAGAATACTTGGGAAAAAAAATTATGCAGCTTAGATGAGAAAATTGTTAAAAGGTAGAGATTCTGGAAACAATGGATACATTTGAAAGGAAAAGTTCAGTAAACCAAATGCAAAATTCATCTAACTAGATAAAGTAGGAAAAAAAAAACAACGTAAGCTACTAATGAAATTAATGTACATTATTGTATTAGAATTTAAATAAAGTAAAAATAAGAAGTCATGGCTACATAGTTTTTTTTGGGGGGGAGGAAGAAAGGGTTATTTATTTATTTTTTTAACTTTTTTTTATTCTTATTCTTTTATGAAGTTAGTTAAAAATTAATGAACAAGAAATTAAAGAGACTGCGCTGCAATTAAGTTAGAATATTCTAACTGGAAAACAATTACTGTGAAACTATTTACATTCTCATAGAATTATAAACATTTCTCAAGGAATACTTTACAGCACAACTTTTTTTTTTTTCATACAGAAGAATTCATTCCAAAGCAATTGACATTGAGACGTTTTCACATGCATTTCTAATCTCTATATACATGACTATCACTGGTCACAGTCGCCCACCTTCTGAGCTCCTCGGCATCTGAGCATGAATACAAACTCGTCAGATAGACAGCCTTCCTCTCCCACTAGAGGCTCCATACTCTGCCATCCCTGTCACTATCCACTGTGTTGTCAGCACCATCATCCATTCCCCCCGTCTGCCCTTCTGGTAAATCTAGTCAGCCAAAGGTCCCTGTTCCAGGAGGATCAGCTGTTCCTCATCTACGGCAATCCATTGTCAGTATTCCTTTGGATAGAACTGGGGTCTGCTGTTCATTTTTCCAGTAGTATGTTGGGTTACTGTCTGGAAGAGCCTTTATCTATCCTAGCCAACAACTCGACTGAAGGTATCGCCTGTCTGGCTTTGTTGTTTGTCGAGTAACTTTTAGTTATATATATGTATGCTCTTATGAAATTATATTGGCCCCTTTAATCTTTGGTTATACTTCCCTTTTGGGTGTTTAAGGACATACAATTGGACCAGATAAACTGATTTGTTTTTACTCTTGAGGTCGTGAGAGGATTTGTTCCTCAGGGGTTGCATGGGGTTGGGAGGAGCCCCTGGCTCCTTTCTTTTACCAGTTCCATCTATGTGAAGATAAGTCAAAGGTCCTGCTCGACCATTGTTGGCTCCTCTTCGAAGCATGGAGGAAATGATTCCTGCGTGTTGACCCTCCTCTTTATAGACTGGACACTGGCTCAAGTCCATCTGGTGGGGTCTCCTCAGCTTCCTTGATCAAGAGGCCAGATGACCCACCACCATTACAGGACATTTTGCACGATGCTCATAGTCCCTGGGAACTAATCGACCCAGGAGGGCAAGGAGCAAAAAGTGT
>NW_008339433.1:3315928-3318398 GCF_000622305.1 Nannospalax galili
GAAGTCATGGCTACATAGTTTTAAAAAAAATTGACACAAAGATTTCAACCTGGGTCTTAAGAAATGGCTCACTGTTTGATAACATGTACTGTGTTTGCAAAGGAACCAAGTTTGGTTCCCAATACCCACATCAGACAATTCACAACCATTTAAAGTAAATATAAGTAAAAATAAAGTAAAAATAAGAAGTCATGGCTACATAGTTTTAAAAAAAATTGACACAAAGATTTCAACCTGGGTCTTAAGAAATGGCTCACTGTTTGATAACATGTACTGTGTTTGCAAAGGAACCAAGTTTGGTTCCCAATACCCACATCAGACAATTCACAACCATTTTAACTTCAGCTACAGAGAATTTCACTCCATTTTCTGACCTCTTTGGGCAGAACAAGCAGATGCACTACCCCACCCATATAAACTCATATACAAATAATCAGAAAAAAAATAAAATTGAACAACAATCAACCCTAGGAATCATCGACATAAAAATAATTGAGATTTTTAAATAAGCACAGAAAATCTACTCAAAAAGATTATAGCACAAAATTTTGTAAATGCAAAGAAAAATATGGCCATTCAATTATAAGAAACGTTTATATTACCAAGTAAATATTAACAGAAGATAATTATTGCCTATCACATTTAAGGTGAAAAGGCTAAAAGAGATAAAAAACCACCCTACTTAAGTAAAATAAACCCATCTCAAATATATCAGACTTTTAAAGAAAAGCCTTAGTAGCCAAGACATCATCAAATGATGAATTTCAAGCCCCAATAACAGATAACTATTCATGAAAATTACTGTGTCAAATAGAGTTATCATTCCAAATGAAATTTCTAAAGTGAACACAAATTAAAGCAATGATTAACTACTAATTTATAATGCGGTAGATAACAGGTAAGGGGTCCCAGAGAAAAAGTGATTGTTACAGATATAAAAAAGTTTCTATCAGTTGTGTGGGTGAACAAATCATAATTTGAAATTGATTAAACTGGTCCAATCCAGTAAGCCACCATATTTATAAGAGGAAAAATAGAAAGAAAAAAAAACAAAGTGTAGTCAAATCACTGAAAAAACACAGCACAAATTATTATACATAATAAATGACCTTAAATGTAAATGTTGTCTACTCTACTGTTCAATTACAAAAATAAAATCTGTTTTCTGTCTGCATGAAGCTTCCCTCATCTGCAAAAAGAGTACAGATTAAACACAAAATGATAGTAACTATTATTCCAAGTAAATGAAATTGGAAATGAAACTGAATTATCTCTATTCGTATTTGGCAGATTCATAGTTAAGCCAGATTTGGTTACAGACAATAAGGAAGGTAGTAACATATACTAATAAAATGAATAATCCACAATGCTAATAAGACTAGCTGGGGAAGTTGTTCACTGCTAACATGTTTCCCTATCATATGTATGACACTGGCCTTGATTGCTAGCAGTTATTTGAAAAACATGATATAAGTACTACAAATGAACAAAGAAATGGCAAGTTTCCAAGAGAAGCCCAATCTAAAGTGATGCATGTTCATGAATACACATTCTTCTCTGCATCATGTGGAATTTTCACAAAATATATCACATTTTTAAAAAATAAAATGAAGGCAAACAATTATAAAACGCTCCCAAATATGGGGATGTAGACCTTTAATACCAGCACTTCAGTGACAGAAGGAGGTTGATCTCCGTGAGATGGAAGTCACCTTGGTCTACATAGGGAGTTCCAGGACAGCTGGGGTAGAAAACTCTATATCCAAAAAAAAAAAAAAAAAAAAAAAAGAAAAGAAAAGAAAACACAAATAAACAAAAATAGAAACAACAAAATGATTCCTTATACCTTAGCAAATCACAATGAAATAAAGTTACTTTAAAAAGTGAGAAAAAAAAATCAAAATAAAAAGAAATGGATTTGAACACCATTGAACCAATTATTGTGTTAGTGAACAGGTAATCAACATAAACATTTTAATTCCTCTTCATTTTCCCTGTTCTATGTTCCATGGGCCTTGGTTATAGAAGTTGCATTGTAGATGTGTCACTTAGGCCTGGGAAATTCATAGACAATGTCTGTGTGTGACCAGTTGTGGTAATTGGTAAAGTCTCTGACTGGTGCAAAATGAGCTTCCTTGATGAGTGGCGACTGGGATATTTGTCTGTAAATATAAGGATACATATTTTGCACAAAGTAAGAAATTACAGTAGTCTAAGGATATGACAGTCTTGGTTTTATTAAACTTCATCCCCACCAAGGTTTAGGGACCTTTGTGGAAGATGGGGTGGAAAGATTGTAAGAGCCAGGGAGGAGGCGCATGATCATATGGAAATGGAGTCCTACAAGCTCCTGGGACCCTGCTCATATGAGCCTACAGCAATGGTGTCAACATGTACAAGGCCTGTGCAAACTCAAACCAGACAAAAACCCAGCATAGAACTGGGGAAATGGGTAAGAAACCCCAACCCT
>NW_008339433.1:3318458-3357841 GCF_000622305.1 Nannospalax galili
TGAGCATAGTAAGAAATCACATTAGTCTAGCAATGTGACAGTCTTGGGGTTTTCTATAAGATCTATGGACACTCCAGCCATGTGTATTACATTGTATTTACATTACCACACCTGAGTTTCCTCCCTTTGAGTGAGTGTTTAGTCAAGTTAGGTAGCTTTTGATTACCCCAAAGATATGAGTGCCACTACTGCACTGTGCTGGCCATTGATGTGGTTATTTGGTCTTGAAGCTGGTGTTGGATCATCCATTGGTATTTTCCCTTGGCAGCTTCATAACACTCTCCAAAGGTATGAGAACTACCCTTCAGGGGAAATGGTTGCAGTTCAGTTGCAGCTCTTTGTTTCAAATCCTGTGTCTGAAATGTGCTCTGTCTTCTGCAATAGGGTTTTACCTTCAAGTTCTGGGAGGCCATCAAAGGCTGTGGCAATAGTCTGGGTAATTTGCAGAGTCTCTTGGACCACCCTGGCCAACAGCTCAAAGGAAGGTATGTCCTGTCTAGCACTGTTTCCTGTTATGCAGCCTTTAGCTCTACACATAGACTCATGCAGAGATAATGTACGTGCAATTTGTCCGTAGGTTGTTGAACTAATATGGTTCCCTCTGGATTTTTAAAATGAGCTAGATGTTACTTGTCTCTCCTCATATCTCTCACTGTCTAACCCTTCCGCCATTGTTTCCCCATTTAAAATGACCCATTCTCCAATTTCTCCCTTGACAATACCAATCACCTGTGGTTCCATCTCTCTTGAGCTCCTTTTTTCCCTTTATCTCCATGGTTCCTTGAATAATCCTCCTTCCCTCCTCACATTTAAATAACCCCCTTTTTGTGCATTTTTCCCTTAATAATACTCAGTTTCTTTATTTTACTTTGCCCCCCTGGTTCTTTTTCATTGTCCACTATTGAAAGCAATGTGGAAAACCCTCAAAAAATGAAAACATGAGCCTACCATATGATCCAGTGGTACCACTCCTTGGCATATACCCAAAGGACTCATCCTACAATACAGACATATATCCATGCTTGTTGCTACTCTCTTCACAACAGCTAAGATATAGAAACAACCCAAATGTCCCTCAAATGACAAATGGATAATGAAAATGTGGTACATTTCATTATTGTGGTACACAATGGAGTTCTACTCAGCTATAAGATGAAATTATGAAATTTACAGGTAAATGGATGGAACTAGAGACTGATATACTAAGTGAAGTAATGCAGATTTAAGAATGGATTGGACATATGTTCTCTCTCATTTGCATATTATAGCACAGATTCATTATATGTGAACACATATCCTGGTGTTACAACAAGAATCAGGAAAATGGAAAGGAAACACAGATGGAAATGAAAACAATATCCAAAAGAGGGGATACTATAAAACAGATGTTATGAGAGGGAAGGTGAGAAAAGTGGGAGTATTCAGCCAGGAGAGGGATGGAAGGACATGGAGAGGGCCATGATGGGGGAGGTGAGAACTTGGGAGAGGGAGATACCAGGGTGCAGGTATTATTGGGGGGGAGGGTGTGGATAATTGTGGCGATTTGACTGGGGATGGGGGCAGGAGGTCTGTAGAGGGAAGAGGAGAGAGAGTAGAGATGATGAATCTTCTGGGTTAAGGAAGCCAAAGGGAAATGTCTTTCTTCCAAACCCCACTGAGAACGGCAAACATAATGTCTGAACATTAGTGCATATCTATATCTGGGGAATATATGGCAAGGAACACACTGCCAGGTAAGAGAAATCTCCCTTCAGTAGCTGGTCATAGTAGTTCAAGAGACTCCCAAAATAATGTAAGCTATTCCCAAAGATCTTGGCTATCTCCCAGAATTGGAAGATAAGACACTACTGCTGAAGACAGAATATACTTTAGATATAGGACTTGGAGCAATGGAGCAGGAACTGACTGGAAAACTTCCTGAGGTTTATCTCTCATACTTGCTGAGGATACTATGCAAGCTGCTAAGGGACCAAAATCAATCAGTGATCCAACCCAGCTCTAAAACCTAATAATTAAAAAGACTGGCACAGAAAACTACCTCTTTTGGTGCAACAGGGGCACTGTTATCCAGGGAGCAACCAACAGCTACCTAATTGGATTTAAAGCCCTCTCAATGAGAATGAACTTCTGGGTAGCAATGTAAACACAAATACACATGTCTGGAACAGTCATAGATCCTAGAGAAAACCCTATCTCTCTTGTATCTCTAAACAAGTGAAATTTCAAACCATATGCTTAATATGAATCCTTATGTTTACAGACAAGTATACTGTACACCATTTACCGAAGAAGCTTCTTTTTGCAACAGATAGAGGCTACTGCAGAATCCCACAACTGGTCAGACACAGAGAATAATGTCTGAGAGATGCCCAGTCCTAGGTGAGATATCTACAGCTGAACCTCTACACCTAAAGCTAATGGAACATAGTGGATCAGGCAATAGAGAGAAAGCTAGTGCATCACTCAACTCATACCAGCGAAGCCTCCTTCTACAACAGAGTGTGATGCAAACAGAAGACCACAACAGGCCAACTTTTAAAGAACAGGAGACTGCAGAGTGTGTATCCCTGGGTAGCACTCCTTTATTAAACCTCACCCTCACAGCTCAAGGACCATTAAGAAGAGGGAGCAGGAAGATTGTAAGTTCCAGGACTGGTTCATGAACATATGGGAATAGAGGCTTTCATGCCACTGGAAGCTTGCTCATGTGAACTTGTGGCAATGGTGGTATTGAGCATAGGACCCCTGCTAACTCAAACATACAAGGGCCCACTAAAAAAGTAACTAAAAAAGAAAAAATCCAAAGTAAATACCTAAAGGACAGATCAATAAATTATTCGTACCTGATCAGAAAGCAGTGAAGCTGCATCAAGAATTAAAGCAACTGTAGTTCAAAGTAAGAAAAACCAACTAGAATTTCTTATTAAACAACTAATAAAAGAAATTCATATAACCAGGTAACAACATGAAAACACAAATAATATGATGAATCATGATAATATGTCCCCACCAAATTCCACCGATCAATTATAGAATTGTTCTACAATGAGGAATAAACAAAAGATGCTCAAGATGAAGAATTTAAAAGAACAAAGGTAAACATGATCAAAGTACTTGAAGAATTTAAAGAGCAAACAAACATCTCAATGAAAGAAAAACTGTAGGAATGAACTCCTGACTGAAGCTCAGAAAATAGAAAAAACAGAAGCTTCCCTCAGCATATCATAGTAAAAACAATAAATGTACAGAACAAAGACAAGGTTCTGAAATTTTCAAGAGAAAAATATGTTACAAACAAAGGTGAGTCCATCAGAATTACAGTTGTATGTTCAGAAGAGCCTAGAGCAAAGTATTCCTAGTTTGAAACGACCATAGATGCCAACCCAAAATACTTTACCTAGAAAATTTGCCTACCATAGTCGAATGGGAAAGAAAAGTCTTCCATGATAAGCTGAAAGAATTCAGGTCCTCCAAACCAGACCTACAGAGAATACTCAATGCAATGTTAAGGATCGAATGAAAATTAACAATTCTCAAGAGGTTACAAAAGAAAAGAAACAAAAACTAAGACTAAAAACATAAATAGAAAATAAACGGACAGTAGACAATACACATGTTTCAATAATAACTTTAAATATCAATGGCCTCAACTCCCCAGTCAAAAGACACAGGGTAGTTGGCTGGATTAAGAAACAAAGTTGGGGTGGAAGAGATGACTCAGCAGATAAGGACACTGGCTTCTTATTCAGCACCCTCATGGCAGCTAACACCCATCTGTAACTCCAGTTCCAGGGGATCTGATGCCCTCTTCTGACCTCCACAAGCACTTCGTGACATGGATGTACTTTCCTACATGCAGGCAATACACTTACATACATGGAATAAATAAAACTGAAAAAGAAACAAAAATTCATTTATTTCCTATCAAAAAGAAACTCATCTTAGGTCCAAGAATATGTACTACATTGTGAAGGGGTAGAATTTTTTTCCAAGCAAATGTCACTAAGAATCAATCAGAAATTACTACTTTACTATCTGACAAAGTATACTTCAACTTAAAATTAATCAGAAGAAATAAAAATGTCACTACTTTCTGATCAAGAGAATAATTGACCAAGAAGATCTTACAATCATGAACATATATGCACCAAACTCTGGTGAACCCAATTTCATTTAGAAACTATTATAGGCATTCAAGACACAGATGAATCCCAACTCAGTGATAGTAGGTAACTTCAATATCACACAATCTCCAAAGACAGATCAACTGGAAAAGAATAAACAAAAAAAAAAAATTTCTGAATTAAATGATGTCATATATCAAATGGACCTAACTGATATTGACAGAATATTCCACCCAAGAACCAAGGAACACACATCATACTCAGAAGCCCACTCAAGTTTCTCTAAAATTGACCAAATACTGGGGTATCAGTCAAATCTCAACAAATACAAAAAAAAGAAATAATTTTATGTATTCCATCAGACAACAATGCAATAAAAATTAAAATCAACAGCAAAAGAAGATTTAGTAGCTACACAATCTCATGGAGATTAATCAAGCTACTTTTAAATGATGAGGGGGGTCAAAGAAAAAAAATCAAGAAAGAAATAAAATATTCCTGGAACTGAATGACAATGATAACACAACATAAGAAAATCTCAGAGACACATTAAAAGTAGTCAAAAGAGGGAAATTTGCAGCTCTAAGTCCCTATATTTAAAAAAATTGGAACATTACGGTGCTGGAGAGATGGCTCAGTGGTTGAGAACGCTGACTGTTCTTGCAGAAGTAACTCCAGTAGCAGGGGATCTGACAGCCTCTTCTGTCCTCTCCAGGCATTGCATGACATGGGTGCACTTACCTACATGCAGGCATAATAGTCATACACATAAAAGAAAAATAATAAATATTTTTTAAAATTAGAACATTTATATTTTTCTGCAACTTTGAAATATCTAAGTAATTGTTGCAAGGAGTAAAAAAAGTGAGAAAAAGCATAAATAAAAGACTTAATGATGCAACTGAAGAATTTGGAAAGCAAGAACAAAGGAAACCCAAGAATTGGAAGAAATAATAAAAATATGCACAGAAATTAATGAAATAGAAACAAAGAAAACAAAACAAGAAACCAATGAATCTCAGAGCTTGTTCTTTTAAAACATAAACAAGATACACAGACCCTTAACCCATCTAGCCAAATGAAAGAGAAAATGAAATTCAACAAAATCAGAGGTGAAAGTGGAAATATCACAGCAGACACCAAAACATTATATGGGAATACTTTACAAAGCTATACTCTACTAATTTATAAAACCAAAGAGAAATGGTTAAATTTCTAAATTCAGTAGATCCACCAAAAATTAAACCATTGAGAGAAAGTTTAAACATATGCATGACAAATAAGGAAATGGAAAGTTTAATACAATTCTTCCATACTTATAAAACCCCAGGTCCATAAGGATTCACAGCAGAGGCTGACCAGAACTTCAGTGAAAATCTACTGGTAATACTACTTAAATTATTGAAAAAGATGGAAACAAAGGGAGAAATCCTAAACTCTTTCTATGAATCCAGTATTAAACCAATATCAAACACAGGTAAAGACAAAAAATAGAAATCTATAAGCCCATATCCTTAATGAACACAGAGGCAAAAATTGTGAACATAATACTAAAAACTTCCACAGTAACACACATCAAAATGACCATTCCCCATAATTAAGTTGGCTTTGTTCCAGAGATGCATGGATTGTTCTATATATCTAAATCAATAATCACAATAAATTTTATAAATGGCTTAATGACAAAATGCACATGATCATGTCAAGAGAAGTGAAGGACTTTGCCAGAATAAAACAGGCAATTATGATAAAAGTCTTAGAGGTAATTTAACAGGAGGGAACATAACTAAACATAAGTAAGGCTATGTACAACAAACCCACAGCCAACATCATTTTAAATGGAGAAAACTTGAAGCATTCCAATTAAAATCAGTAATCACTCAAGACTGTCCACTATACCTATTCCTTTTCAATACAGTGCTTGAAACTCGAGCTTAGAGCAATAGACAAGAGAAGAAAATTAAAGTGCTATTTGGAAAATATTAAGTCATAGTATCCCTATTTGTAGATCTTATGATATTATATATAAGAAACCCCCAGAATACTACTACAAATTTTTGAGAAATGATAAGCAGTTTCAACAAATGGCAGGATATAAAATCAATTTACAAATATCAGTAGCCTTTCTATAAAACAAGAACAAGTAACAAGAGAAAGACTTTATGGAAATACTCCCTTTTCACAATACCTTTAAAAATATCTAGGGATAAACCTAACCAATGACTTTGAAGATCTATTCACTGAAACTTTAAATCTTTGAAGAAAGAGACTGAAGAAAACAAAAGGAAGTGGAAAGAACTCCTGTGCTCATAGACTGGAAGAATTAATATTGTGAAAATCACAGTCCGACCAAAAGCAACTTATAGATTCAGTGCTTTTCAATTCAAATTGTATATGACATTCTTGACAAAAATAGAAAAAAAACATTCCAAAATTCATATAGAATCACAAAAAAACCCAGATAGCCAAAGCAATAATGAGCACAAAGAGCAATGCTGTGGGGATTACCAGGGCATACTGAAAATATATTTACAGAGATATGATCATAAAAACAACATAATAGTGCCATAAGAAAGCACGTAGATCAAGAGAACAAAATAGAATACCCCAAAAATGTGTGCTTTCAATTTCAGCCACCTGATATTTAACAAAGGTGTCAAGCACACACAATGGAGAAAAGATAGTATTTTCATCAAATGGTGCTGGCAAAATGACTCCTATATTAAAACTCACCCACCCATGGCTCAGGGACCATTGTGGAATAGGGAGTGGAAAGATTATAACAGCAAGAGGCGGTTCATGAACACAGGTAAACAGATGTTTTCAGGTCCTTGGAAGCTTGCAAATGTAAATTTGTGGTAATAGTTTTGTTGAATACAAGACCCATGCCAATTCAATAAGACATGTGTCCAGAGTGGAGAGAGAGATATAAGCAGCAGACCAGCCCTTAGCCTGGGAACTGTTGGAGACTTATTGCTAATGGTTGAGGAAGAGTATGGGAGAGTAGACCTTCCTTACAATTTCTAGACAGTCTGATTTAACTGTAATGGATGAACATGCCTCGAATGATATCTTTTTAAAAAATACTTCATTTACTCTTTTTATTTTATGTGTGTGTGTATTGCCTGCATATAGGTAAGTGCATTCATGTTGTGCAATGCCCATGGAGGTCAGAAGAAGCTGTCAGATCCCTTGGGACTGGAGTTAAGGACAGTTGTTAGCTGCCATGTGGGTCCTGGGATTCGAACCCGGGTCCTCTGGAAGAACAACCAGTGTTCTTAACTGCCGAGCCATCTCTCCAGCCCCATGGACATCTTAATAAAAATGCTTGACTTACTTGACTGGATAAGTCTTAACATGTATGGTGTAATGTGTGAGGTTGGGGGGGTGCATGGATGAGGAAGGGAGTCTAAATATGAATAAGAACTGTTGTTTGAAATGTACCAAAGCTCAATAAAATAATTACAAAAAAGGAAAAAGAAAGAGAAGAAGAAAAATGATAACACTGGTGTCCAGAGGGTTATTTGAGAGCAATTTGAAAAAAAAAAAAAACCCTGAACATTCAAAGACATGGAACAAACTGACGATATTCTAGACATATAGGATGCAACAAAAGTGAAGCAAGAGACTATAAAAATCTTAAACTAGCAAGACTGATGAGATTTCACAATAGATAATGATGCCTGCCCCCAAGAGTGACAACATGAGCTCCATCCCTGGGCAAAATAGAATGGAAGATGAGATACAACTCCAAGGAATTGTGCTCTGATCTTTATTTACATCTATGTTTTTTCCATGCTCATGGCACCCAAAATAAATAAATGTCATAATATTTTAAAGGAATTTTAAGCAAATATATAAGGAGCATTGACATTGAAACACTAGTATTCTCTTTTTAAAAAAAAAAAAAGGACAGGATGAAATCCCTGCCAAATACTAACCAATTTTTAAAGCAAAAACAAGTGTTTCACCAGCTATTCCATAAATAGGAATTGATGAAATACTTCCAATCTTATTCTATAAAGCCAGAAAAGACAGTACTATATAAAATCTGAATAAGGACATGTGGGAAAAAAAGCGATTTAAAGAACAACAACAAAAAAATCACACTAAGAATTGGTGTACTTGATGAACAGAGATGCAAAACTCCTCCATGAAACTCTTTCAAACCATATACACATTGTTGAGATCATGCATTATGATAAAGTGTTATATACTAGAATTACAAAGATGGTTTCACAGGGACAAACAAATACAACATATACATCATATAAAGCAAGTCAGGGTCAAAAATAACAATAGTTTCCTTAGCTTATACTGAGATTTCATGTTGTCTGCACTCTTGGAATATTGTGACACTTCAGAGAAGCAGAGTCTCAAGGGAGGGTATGATTCACCAGGAGTAGGTAGTGAAATTTTAGAGCCTAGCCCTCTTTCCTTCTATTTGCTCTCTGATTCCTGTGTAGTCAAGGTAGGAGTAGGTGAATAATCTAAGATTACCATGGAGTTCCTTGTCATTATGCCTTTCATGATTGATGTATCGCTTAAACTGTAAACCAAAATAAATGCCTCCTCCGTTAAATTGCTTCTTGTGAGATACTTGGTGAAATCAACAACTACCTGATTGGACATAAAGCCCACTCAATGGGAGGAAACTCGTATGTGCTACTGTAAACATAGCCAAATACACAGAGTTGGAGAGGTCAGATATCTGCGAGAAAACCCCAAGGCCTTCATGCTGTCACATCCCTACACAAATGTTATTTCTTGCTATGTGCATAATGTCAATCCTTATACTTACAGACAAGTATACAAGTCAGCACTCATCAAAGAAGCTTCTTTTGCACCACATGTAGACTATTACAGAGATCCACAACTGGTCATACAAAGAGTTTGTGAATTTTTCAAGCCTAAATGGCACATCTATAATGCAACCTCACTGAACATAGAGCAGGGGGTAATGAAACCACTAATGCTTCTTTCAGTTCTCATCAATAAAGCTTCCTCATGTAACAGTCAGCCAGGAACACAAAGTCACAAATCAAATGGCCAAAGAGTTGAGAATAGGAGTCTGAAGAGTGCGGGTTCTTGGCCATGACTCCTATATTAAGCTCCACCCCCTGAGGGCTCAGGGACCATCTTGGAACAGGGGGTGGAAAGATTGTAAGAGCCAGGGAAGAGATACATGACCATATGGAAATAAGAGTCCTATAGGCTCCTGTGACCTTGCTCATATGTACAAGAGTGATGTAAACTCAAGCAGACAAAAATCCTGCACAGAACTGTGGGCATGTGCAAAAAGCCTCAATCTTACTCAAGGAATCATTGGCAGCTGATTACTGCTGGATGAGTAAGTGCTGATCTTAAAGGAAGGGACTCCAGATAGAATAACTAGACCTCAGTGGATGAACTTGCACATAAGGTCATCTAGGGACACTAATTTGACATGACAGTCCTTAAGACAGACTGCATCAATTCCAGGGGTGTGGGGAGAGGCAGCTTTGGGAGGGCTCCAATGGGGAAGGGGTATAAAGATGATTAAGATGTTCACAAAAATTCAATAAAAAAATTACAAAATGTGGAATTCTACCTATTATCTCTTTAAGTTCCATATAGTTATGAATATAGTTGTGTATATGTATATGCAAGTCCTGAGAAATAAGAGAACCTCAGTAATGATAGTATTTCCCCCATTTTATTCAGATTTCCTTTTGCATGTGAAGCAGTGGTGGTTCATGATTCACATACTTTTGTAGATGTAGCATGAAATAAAGTATTTAAGTGATTTAAGACAAAACAAATTGTGTTGAAAACCTCTGGGCTCTGACCATCTCAGGTCTCTAGAAGGATATCCTAAAAGGACATTGTTAGGAATGTAAAATAGATGGGCTCTCAAAATAATAATGTCAATAATACTTTAAATTATCATTCTCTTACCTCTGTCATTCATTATCAAAATAAAGTTCACGAACCTTGAAATGATTATCAAACTTTTAAAAACACAGAAAAAGGAATATTCAAAACAGACTAATGTATCTAGAAGAGAAAAATAGAAAAATAGACTAATAATTGCCTATGGATGTATTCTCTTGTGTGGAATATGACATAATAGAAATTCTATAGTTTCCAAAAATTCAACATAAAATTCATGACCCAGTGATCCCACTTCTTAGTACATAAGAAAGTATATCTGTACTCCCATGTTCCTTAAAACAATATTTGCAATAGCCAAAATATGGAATGAATATCAATGTCCACTTGTGGATTAATAAAGAAAAAGTTATGATTCTAGGAAAGTGACTGACAATGAGGAATTGGAATTGATAGTGTGGATGAAATAAGAGAGGTTTGGGAGAGTAATGAGAATATATATGCATATATGTATATGCGTGAAATTGTTGTAGAACTAAATTTATCATATATGTGTGTGTGGTTGTTACATGGCGTGTATATGTATATGCATTGTTAATTTCCTTTCATTTTGTCCTGATAAAATAGTCTGGCTAAGACAAATCAAGCAAGAAAAAGTGCTTATCTTATTTTAGCATAGAATTCAGATAAGAATCATACATAGTGGGGAAGTAAAAATGGCAGGAGCTTGGAACAGCTGGCTGTATTTCATGTGCAATCAAGAAGTGGAGAATGATGAATGCATCCATGCTTGTACTAAGCTCACTTTCTCCTGTCTCATGCAGTCCAGGATCTCCTATCCAGTAAAATGGTTCCACCCACAATAGGCAGGCACTTCCTAAATGAATGGAAACAGGATAATCCTCACAGACATAAACAGAAACCTACCCCCCAGGTGATTTTAGATTTTGTCAAGTTGAAAATTAACACTAAGGTTTACACATACCAATATATATGGGCTATAAATAAAGGAATATATGAAAGAAATCCTGTCCCCACAATTTAGAAGCTAGAGATCTTATTATATTCCGTGTAATAAAATGTAAAGAGAAACATAAATAGAACAAAATCTCATATATATGTGTAATATAAAAAATTCAAAATCATTCATAATAATGAGAGAAAAGCGTGATCAATGTCACAGGCTGGAGTATGGTGGAGGATTGAGAAGCTGATGATCAAAGATATGAAATTTTAGTTAAACTGGACTAATAAAACCTGGAAATCTATCCTACAACATAGTATATATAATTAATAGCAAAGTATTTTACATTTTATTATTTAGATAGATTTTTAAATTTCTCATCACAAAAATCAATAAGTATTTTTGGCAATATGCATGTTAATTAGATTCTTTTAACCATATATTTCAAATCTACTTTTCTGTTGTAAAATCATTCAATTATTAGATGTTCAACAACATATAAGACACATTATATACTAAGCCGTTTAATCCACATATCTGTTTATAAATGTATAAGTTTATGAGACTTAAGGAAATTATATAGCATTTGATGTTATAGACAGTAAACTGATAAACTTGAAAACAATCCTAGTCGCTTGTACCTATCTGGTTTTTGGGTTTTTTTGTTTGTTTGTTTGTTTGTTTTGCTTTTTAAAATGTATATTTTTATTGAGTTTTTGTACATTTTATATAACAGATCTTAATCAAATTAGACCCTCCCCTACTCGCACCCCTAAAATTTCCCCCATACAGGATTTCATGCATTCTGTTATATATATTAAGGCCTATCCTGTCAAGCATTTGTACCCAGATGTCCCACAGTGCAAGTTCATCCATTGTAGTCTAGTCAGCCTATCTTGAGTCACTTCCTTAAAGAAGATATAGACTCCCTCTCCATGCATTAACCAATTGCCAACAGTTCCTCCACTAATTTGTGGGCTTGTCACCCAATTTCCCAGTTTTATGTTGGGTTTCTGTCTGAGTCTGCATGGGTTGGTTGCCTGATATCACCATTTTCCTATTTGTTTTTGAAATTTTTTATTTATTTGTATTTTATACATAAGAATTTTTTACCTCTATGTTTGTGTACTATGTTCATGTAAAATGATGGAGGCCTCTTAGAGGAGGGGATTGGATGTCCTGGAATTGGAGTTGCAGAAAGTGCAGACAGTTGTTAGGTACCATGTAGGTGCTGAGAATGGAACCCAGGTCCTCTGCCTGAGCAATTAGTGCCCTCAACTGTCCAGCTATCTCTCGAAATCCTCCTGTCTGGTTTTTTATTTGTAGGGTTTTTAAAAATATTTTATTTATTACTTTTATTATTTTAGGTGTATACGTGTATGGCCTACATGTTTGTGAGTGTACCCATGTCATGCAATGCTGCGGAGGTCAGAAGAGGGCTTCGGATTCCCCTGGAACTGGAGTTTAGGACAGTTTGTAGCCACCATGTGGGTGCTGGGACTCGAACCCGGGTCCTCTGCAAGAGCAGTCGGTGCTCTTAACACTGAGCCATCTCTCCAGTTCCTGTTTGTTTGTTTGTTTGTGGTTTGTTTTTAATCTTCTCTACTATGCTGTATTGCCTCTCCTCCAGAGTTTAGAGTACTTGATTTCTATTATCTTTACTACTTCTCAGTAAGAAATCCAACATTGCTTGGGAGTAATTGGAAGCACAATGAAGATGCAGAAACCAAAGTAAGGGCTCATTTATCCTGGCTGCATGGTTCTGGGAGATTGGGAATGGGAATTTGACTTTTGACAGCTTTCTCTAGGGGAGCTGGCAGAGACAGGTTTTTGTAAATGAGAACAATGCAACAAAAATTGGTATGACCAATCATGTTACAGATGACTGGTTTCCCTTAAGAACAGGAAGCAGTTTGGAATTGTCACAGATTAGAGAATGGAAAGGCAATCATCACAGTCTATGAGTCCAGCTGCTAAACCTGGAGAGGTTAAGGCCACATCAACATCTGCCAAGAACAGTGCTATGTTTGTAAATCTGTGCAGCATTTTAGTCTTTTCATACTTTTAAATAAGAGGAAGATTTATCAAGGCCAAAATTTAAACCAAATTGGCATATATAGCTGACTAAAAAAATACTGAAAGACAGTTGTTCTTAAAGCAAAGGCAGGTGTGCATGTCTTTTAAAAATTTTTATTGGCTAATATTTTATTTTTATTGAATCTGATTTTTTTCTAATACAGTCTTTATTTAAATATTCTTTTAGCTGGACTTGAATTTACTCCTAAAGAAATAAGTTCAGTTGGATACTATGGGGATAATGAAGTATACAACACAGCAGTAAAGAAAATAGTTGGATAAAATTAACTCAGGAAACTTTATTAGATATGTTATGAAGCTACTCCATGGCGATGACCCTCCACTTTCTCATCTGTATACATAGATGAATATCATTCTACCTAATTCTTGATGAAAATTTAAAGAATACTATATGTATAGAACAGTCAAAATTCTTCTAGAACATGAAATGTGATATAGGCAAGCAGTTTATTGTGATTGCTTTTTAAATTAATATAGAAAGTATTGAAAAAAAGAAGAAAACTAATGAAACTTTCATTTGTCAAAAATACTCTTCACAATAATGTACCATGCATTAGAATGGAGAGATGTTAGAGATGACTTTATTGCTGTAACCTAAGAAATGGATAAGAAGCAAGTGACAATAAAAATGTGGCGCATGGGGCCTAGAGTTTAGCTCAGTGGTAGAGTGCTGAACTAGCATGTGTGAAGTCCTGGTTTTGGTCATTATCTCCACAAAAAGATAGGAAGGTTTAAATGAAAATATCATTCAGGTGAGGTACGGTGATATGAAAACTGAGAGATAGATTTTGAGAAACTTGAAGACATATGCACCTTTGTGGTAATGAAAAGGATGGCTGCACATGGGAGATTAGAGAGGATGTATTAAATGTGAAGGGCCACTGAAACGTCAAAGAAATGTGTCCAATCTGTCACTGGCAAAGTACAGCACAATAGAGGAAGTGAAGTTTACATTGGAGATGAAAGTTTAAGAATTTCCTGTATTTTGATAGCTTTTAGCATCATGTATGAATATCAACTTCCTTCCAAAAGCCCTAATTTTTTCAAAATATACACTTGGACTTGAAAATGAGGAGTTCAGGATGAATAAAGAATCCTGATTTACATAAAATTATTGAAACAACTGAGGAGAAAATGAGATACATAACACAGGCATAATAAAATCAACAAGAACAACCTGTCTGACAATGTATTCTGATCTTTGCAGCAATTGCCCAAATTATATTCCAACTTAGAATGCTTCTACTTAAAAAAAAGTAAACAAAAACAAAGTATGCATTTTGAAATAATATGCCATTCAACTGAAGTAAAAATATGCTTTAAAAGTTAGTTTGGGGGATAGGGAGATGATTCGATGGTTAAAGTGCTTGTTACACAAGAATGAAGACTGAAGTTCAGATGCCCAGCACCCATATATAACCATTGAATAAACTGTTGGTGACTCACCTCTAATCAAAGGGCTTGGGAGGCAGGGACAGGGCATTACCAGAGCTGATTACACTAGCCATACTTGTAAGCTGCAGTGTCAGCTAGATCCCTGGGCTCAGTAAACGAAGGGGAGACAACTGAGGGATATCTTGGGCCTCCAAGCACTGGTCAACACAAGTGCATGTGCACCAGCACACGTATCCAAAGAAATGTGAACAGACATACCCACTTCAGTGCAACACACACACATACACACACACACACACACACACACACACACACAGAGAGAGAGAGAGAGAGAGAGAGAGAGAGAGAGAGGTTACAGTTACAGTATAAAGTAAAATAATATTGTCCCATTTTTAAAAACTCCACATTATTGTCAATATAACTGTAAGTTATGCATAATTTTGTAAACTAAATTCTCAAAAGGTTACATATAAGTAAATTTTTTTGCTAAATAAATTGAGCTTATAATAAACACTTTTTGTGATTAACTATAACGTATACTGTGAATTTGAGAATTTACCAATGTACATTTAAAATAAACATATTTCTTTAATAAAAATGGCAAAAATATTGAGCTATTGTCTGTCTTTCTCTGAGAAAAGGTAGTTTCTTTCTGTGCTATGATTATAAAAAGTTTCAGCCCCTAAAATCAATTTCTTTTACTTTTTTACTTTACCTGTTTTTCTTTTTTCTTTCTTTTTTTCTTTCTTTTTCTTTTATCTTTCTTTTTCTTTTGTGACAGGTGTAGCCCCAGCTAACCTGCAATTAACTCTGTAGAACAGACTGATCTTGATCTTACATAGATTTTCCTGCCTATGCCTGTTGAGTACTGGGATTAAAAGCCTGCACCACTGCACACAGCCTGTTTCCTTACTTTTTGATCGCACATTCCAGACAAAGCTAATTGAGACATATGTGGAAAACTCATTACAATTACTCAGGTAACAATCATTACCTGGGAAATTTAAAATGGAATCTTTTATTTGACTTATTTTTTAGAATTTTAGGCACAAGGATTGTCTTTGCATTATTTCCATCCCTCCCAATCTCCAAACAGTTCCTCCCCTGTCCCTCTCCACTCTGTTTCCTGTTCTCTTCATTATTATTGTTACATATGCATACAAACATTTATAAATATGCACATATATAATGTACTTAGTCCATTAAGTGGTGTTCATGTGTACCTGTGTTTAGGGCTACCAATTTGGAATTAAATAATCTCTCATGGCCCTAGATCCCAGAAAAACTGATTCGCCCTCTGTTAGCATCCACTGATTGCCTGTAGCTTTTCATCTATTTCCTCTATGCCTATGATGCACATATTTTGTCTTTTCATGTTGTCTCACATTTCCTGCATATTCCATTCCTGTGGATTTTTTTTTTAATTTCTCATAGTCTTAGGGAGTCTAGTTCTTCAACTTTGTTGTCCAGTCTTGATATCCTGTTTTCTGTTTCACTCATTCTACTTGTGAGGCTTTCTCCTGTTGTATGGAATTGACTTATTGAGTTTTTCAATTCCATCTTCATTTTGGCTTGGGTTTTCTTCAATATTTCTGACTCTTTGGTGAATTAACTTTTCAAGCCATTGTTTTTGTTATTTCATTTCATTCAGCTATATACTTTTATTTTCTGATCTTCTGTCACAAGTTTATGACTATCTTCTTTGAGCTCTTTGAGTTGTTTGTGTTTTCTTTAAGTGCTTTGATTGTGTTTATGACTGTTGTTTTAAATTCTGCATTGTGGAGTTCCTTGCTGTGATTCCCCTTGTACTACATTTCTATAAGACTGGTGGGTTTTGTTAGGTTATATTCTCTTTGTTTTCATATTATTTGTGATTTTCATTGCTTTTGGGAATTTGGATATCTTTTGTTGGTTGTGTGTCCACTAGGAAGTTCTAGTCTGCCTTTATTTAGTAGAATTTTGGTTCTGTTCATATTGTTGATGTAGCTTGGTTGCTTTTATGTTCCAGTATGAAAAATTAGTTGGCGCATGCTTCATGTTTTTGCAGGGTAGTAGACTGTATTGGGTAGTTGTTGGGTCTGTGATAGGCTGATCAGGAAGGAAGCCAAGGGTGAGACAGAGGTGTTGACAGACTGTAGAGGGTCTAACAAAGGAAGCTGGAGAATTGACCTAGTCTGGGAGCAAGGGATCAGGATGCAGTGTGCAGGTCTGGACTAAGAGAATAGTCTAGGGATCTGAGGCAGAGAAGCTGGAACAGGCCTGGGTCCAAGGGTAGCTGGAGGACTCTGAAATTAAATCTTAACAGACATTTCCCCCTCAATTAAATCTGTAGCTGTAAATGGAAAGTATTACATTCAGAATAGAAAGTCATAGTTATTGAAAAGAAGGAGGAAGAGTAGAAGGAATAGGAGAAAGGATGACAAGGAAGAAGAGGAGGATACAGGAGGTCTGATAGGCAAATACAAGAAACAGTAAGTCTTGCATGGTTAATATTTCTCAAATCATTTTCAGGTTTTTACTACAATCATCTTTAGAGTCCTTGATAAATCCCTTATCATTTATTTTTGTTTAACAGTTCCTACCCTTATACTTATTCCTACTTTTCACCTACTGGGTTTCTATTTTAGATTTTGGTACTTACAATAGTAACGTCTTAGTTAAAGGAAGAAGCATTTGCCATAATGCGAAAGTAGTGGAATCACAATACTCATATTTCTGTACATAGAAAATTATCCAAATAAGGAACATGGAAGGCAGGATTTCAGACTGCACATTGCTTTTTAGCTTGTGACCAAATAGACTTCACCACTGAAATTCAATGGGTTATAAACCCAAATTTCAAGCTTGGGCATTTTTGGCTAATATCTACATTGTTTTGCTGGTTGCAACAAGTATATGGAAGTGAAATCTAGGTTACTGAATTAGGCTTCCAGGGATTTATGTGAGATTTCTTTACTAGAACCTTGAAGAACAGATTACAGAAAAAAAATCACATACTACAGATTTCTATATTAAAGTTGTCAAATCTAGATTCTGCTAATCCTGAGAATGAAGCTCGTGTACACACAATGAAAATGTGGAATTTGGTAAAGTTCAGCAGTAAAATCAAGAAGATTAGAAAGCTATCTGTTTTAAGACATTGTAATGTGATGAAAGTAGAATTCAAAATCATAGAAATCAAAGGTAAAATTTAATAAAGTTACATCAAATGAGAAAGAATTTGCACAGCAAATTAAATAATTGACAGTGAACAAAACAACTTTTAGCATGAAAAGAAATTTTTGATAGTTACCTATTTGGTAAGAGTTGATATCCAGAGTATATAAATGACTCTAAAATACAGAAAGCATGACTAAAAACTGAACAATGAAACAAAAAAGACAATTTTTAAGTGTTCCATTTCCAAAATACACACATAGACTTGAAGTCACAAATCTCTGGATAAAGAACACTGATTTATATAGAAGTTTTCAGTATATCATTTTAACAGTGAATTGCAAGTCCAAACCACAATGACATATCACCTCAAACCAGTAAACATGGCTTTTATAAAAATACTAATAAAAAAGCCTGGAAGAATGTAAAGGAAACGGAATACTTATGCATTCTTTATGAGAATATAGACTAATAGAGCTAGCATCAAAATCCATCTCAAGTATTCTCAAATATTTAACTCCAATGGACTCATATGAACATTTGAAAATTGCCTTGTTCTTACTTTTGTCTAGTTCCCTGTCTAGAACTTGTAATGCTAATTGCTCTTGCCTTTACTTCTCCTTCACATCTATTCATGATTCAAGGACTTTCTTCTCCCCTTAGAGACAAGAGTTATGCAATTTGGAGTCTTTTAGATAGGCCCGCTGAAGGGGTACCCTAATGGCCTCACCCTCTGTCCCTGTTCAGCATGGAAGAAGCCAAAGCAATCTGTGTCCCTATTCCCTATTGGCAAGTTGAGTAACCCCTTCAGAGGATAGCATGATAAGAACACGTGGTAGGAACTGGCTAGGCAGTTAGGGTAAAAAGACCCCCCCAAAATGTAGCCAGTTTCTTGGCTAAAAGTCAAAATGTCTTTGGGCCTGTTAGCAACATACTCTGTTCCAAAGGCCAAAAATGTCAAAAGTATTTGGGAGCTTGTATCTAATCCTTAAAAGATTTTAGGGTTACCTCTTCAGAGGGGGGAATGTTGGAGGGGAGGGAGTGGTCATGGATTGATCAAAACACCTTATATGCATGTATGAAATTCTCAATAAAGTTTTTGTAAAAAACAATTCAAACTTTTTAATGACCAAGCATTACACTACTGGATACCAGCCAAAGGAAATGAAATCAGTATACCAATGAGATACCTTCATGCCAACATTTACTATAGCACTATTCACGATAGTCAAGTAATGGAAATAACCTGAGTCCCTAAAATGATGAATAGGTAAAGAAAGTGTTATACACATTGACAATAGAATACTATTTAGTCATTCAAAAGATGGAATCATAACACCGATAGCAACATGAATAGAATGGTATTACTTCATAAATCAAAGTTGCCATTAATAAAAAGAGCAGTAATAAGTGATTAAAGCAAAGATAGAATATAGGAGAGGTACTCTCACTGAAATTGAGAATAACATGTTCATTGTCAGATGCTGGTGAGAATAAGGGAAAGGGACGTAGAGGGAAGTGTCAATTTGTGGGTACTAAGTTACTGTTAAGTATGAATAAGTTCTGATATAATAATGTTCAACAGTGTGATTGCAAATAATAATCAAGGAGCTCGAAAAGTTAGAGAAATTGAATTAGTCATTGAACAGTTATTATAAATATATATCAAACATTATATATTACATCTTGATACTATATACAATTTTATATGAGTTAAAAGTAAAAATATTTAATTGCAAGGATAATAGCTATAGTTTCCTCCAACAAGTATTTCTCTGTGCAAGTCATAAATGATCTACTTAACTCAAGGAGAGATGGCTCAGCAGTTAAGAACGCTGACTGCTCTAACAATGGACCCGGGTTCAATTCCCAGCACCCACATCGCGGCTACGAACCATCCTTAACTCCAGTTCTAGAGGAATCCGAAGCCCTCTTCTGACCTCTACGGCATTGCATGACATGGGTGCACTCACATACATGTAGGCAATGCACTTATACACATAAAATAAAAATAATATTTTTTTAAAAATACACCATCACATAACTTAGAATACAAAATGGAGACATGATCATGCTTCTGAGAAAATTTTGAATAGAAAGTCAATTAACTAAATCATTTACTCATTCTTTCGTTCTATACTGAGTTTAAGAACAGTACTAAATAAACTAAATTACCTGGATTTTTAGGACAGGAACATCCTTTGGCATTGTGAATATAGTTCAACTGTTGCTACTTTTCATTTTTCTACTTGCAGGATCTGTAAATAAGATGGTGTTTTGTCCCTCCATAATTGTGAGGGACAATACAGGTAAAGTTTCAAGTCAGCAGTTGTTATACAATATTATAAATTTGTGAGTTAGGGCTGGAGAGATGGCTCAGTGGTTAAGAACACTGGTTCTTGCAGAAGACTCAGGTTCGAATCCCAGCACCCACATGGCTGCTGGGATTCTGTAACTCCAGGGCCAGGGGCTCTGACAGCCTCTTCTGTCCTCCCTGGGCATTGCATGACACTGGTGCACTTATGTAGTACTATACCTATAACACACTGAAGGCTAGACTGAAAGTTCTGTTTTTTTTTTTATTAGAAGTTAAATGGAAAATGAAAGGCTTTTAATCAGTGTTAAGAAGAAGCAATTTATAATGACAAAAATATAGATGAGGTATGTCTAACTACCCAACTTTATCGATTACTTCTAATAAAAGTTTAATGGCCTTTGTTTTCTGGAAAGACAAGATACAGAACTGTTTTAGAGTTTCATAATGTTATAGGTATAGTACTACAGGTTTGTAAACCTTAGTGTTTTTATTAATTATGAAATGGTCCAAATGCTCAAACCAAACTTACATTCTGATTGCGGGTTAAAATTTATAAAGTTTATTCATTTAACAAATATTTACTGAGCCTTTCCTCTGAGCCATGTTCTGCTCCTGCAGTAGATATTGCAGTAACTTTAATTAAGTCCTGCCTTTCCTAGAGCTGTCATGCAAATAGAGGAGATGGAGGATAAAATTACAAATGCAGCCTTATTACAATATGGGCTATAAAGAAGAGTAAATCAGAGTTGCAGTTAACAGAGTGCTCAAAATAGGCCTGTTGGATACATTCAGATCTCTTGACCAGAGATTTAAATGAAATGAGGAAGTAAAACAAGCAAATGCCTAGGGAAGAAATTTCTGGACAGAGAAAACCAGAGCTTCAAAACCTTCAAATAGGGTTCTGCTTGGTTTATTTCAGACACATCAAAGTCTGCATAGTTTGAGGTCAAGGAACAAAAAGAGTTAAAGTACATGAGATTAGAGAGATAACCTGGGGCAAAAATCATAGAAAACAATGTAGGTCACTGTAAGAACTTGGAGGACTAACATGAACTGAATTACATTTTTTCAGTAATACTGGCTACTGGACAGAGAATAGACTTATAGATGTGTTATATTTGATTCAAATTTCAGGCTTAAAATTAGAAACTTGGAAATATATGAAAGAATCAGCATCATGACTGAAGATTTTGGTTTTAGAAGAATGATTTGTAACATTTCAGTTTTAAAATGAGGCTCAAGAATGTATATATACATTGCCTGGCACCCGGTATCAGTTAATTGCATATTAATTTCCACAATTCTTTCTACAGAGATGATACTCATGTTGAAGCAAAAGCATAACATTCACCTCAACAGGGATAAGATATAGTTTATTCTGGAGCCAAATATGATTGACTGTCACCCGAAAACACAGATTCAGGTCACAGCAAATTCCATGTTCCAATGTGGTAGAAATTTCATGAAGTTTTTATAGTAACAGAACAAAGAACAATGTGTCATGAATCAAGGCAGTTTTCAAATACATTGGTGGAAACATTAAGTAGGCAGATAAAGAAAAAAGAAAAATCTTAGCTACAGGCCTCAGATGCTATCTGATGACAGTCTTTTGGTTGGTGAAAGCTGGCTGTCTGTTAATACATTCCAAAAAACTTTTATCTGTTTCTCATAAACATTAAGTCTGAAACAAAGGTGGACAAGGAGTGGCTAGTTAGGGGCCTAAAGATGGCCCAAGATAAATGGTAATTGGGCTCTGGACCTACAACATTCCAAACTCTCCACAATCACTGAAATTCTAATCAGTTGATTATCCTTTGTAGAATTTTCAGTTCCAAGGTTCAGTTTTTCCAGAAAATTTATTTCACAACAGAGTATGTAATAAAATGGCAATAATATATTGAATAAAACATCTTCATTATATTATCATTTATTTCAAATTCTATATAAAAATAATGTATCTCAATTTGATATCCACAAAAAGTTATTCAATAAACTTAGAGTCCACTAATTTTAACTCTCCCTGTTTCTGTCCTTCCACTTCTTAAAGACCAGCCTAAATTCTCTCAATTTTCTTATTCATTTTACCAAAGCATGCTTATACATGTGAACCATTCACAATGTATCTCCTTGCCAGTCACAAAAATTTCATAAGTCATCTGGGAAGAAACAATAAATAACACTATTTTTTAATAAAATTTCACTAGAATTCCTACATGAGAAAAAACTTTTTAAATTAATTCTAGCCACACATTCAATATGGCAATGAGTTTATTCCTGTAGGGTGGAAATGGATTAAACCATCGACATAGGAAAAAATAAAAATAATTTGATAGAAACATGGTTGGCGAGAAAGATAACTCAGTGAGTAAGGATGCTTGCCATTAATCTTTACAGCTTGACTTTGCTCTTCAGAGTCCAGTGATTCCTCTGATAACCACAGATGTGCCATGGCATGTATGTATGCACACACAAAAACTCATGCACACACAATAAACAAATGTAAACTAAAATTATTTAATTTATATTGGCAAATGTTGCTTTTCATTTGCTTTAAAAAAAAAACCACACACTCTAACCAATACGAACTTGGGGAAGAAAGAGTTTATTTGGCTTACATCTCTCAAGACACAGGTCTTCACTGAGGGATCCCAAGGTAGATGATCAGGTCAGGAACCTGGAGGGAGGAGCTGAAGCACAGGCCATGTAGGAATGCTGCTTACCAGCTTGGTCATCTGGTCCCAGTTCAGCCTGCTTTCTTATATAATACAGGGACACCTTCCCATGAGGGCATCACCCACAGTGAGCTGGGTCCTCCCACATCACTCAACAATCAAGAAGATGCCCCACAGTCATAGTCACACGCCAGTCCAATGGAGGATATTCTCCAGTTGAGGCTCCCTCTACCCAGGTGTGTCAAGTTGACTCTTAAAGCTATCCATGACAACTACACCCCTGTCTACTTGACAGATAAACACATGGTTATTAGGCAACAATCTTTCCCTTTCGTATCCTAAAGATATAATGTTAACATTAATATCACACCATAAGAAAGTAAAACCTTAAATGTCCCACAATCTTTAAAAAATTCAAACTCTTTGAATGTTCAAAGTCATTCTCAACAGTCTCTTAACTGTGGGCTCCTATATCAAAATGATACTGTCTTATTCAAAAGGGAAGACTTGGGCACACCTAAGCAAAGTCTAAGTCCAGCAAAGTAGTTCAAGGCTGGTCATTTGGGGTTTACTCATGATCTTCTGGGCTCCAAAAGGGTTTTGGCAGCTCCACTTCTCTGACACAGCTTGTCCACCATTCCACACCTGCTGCTGCCCTTGGTGGTCATCCCATGGTCCTAACATCTCTAAAGAACTGGGGTCTCCACTAAACCTGAGTCTACATCTTCACCAATTTTATTCTTCTGAACTCAGATTCTCTCCCCGACCTCTTCAATCCTGGGGGGGGGCGTCCTTCATTGTAACCGAGTTTGGACTTTCACAAATGGCCTTTCTTGCTTCTCAGGGTGCCAAGATTCAGCTGCTCTCTGTGACCCTTTCACACAATCAACCCTAGAACCATGAAGAAGATTCTTGTATATTGATTATAATTATATTGGTAATTATATTAATTACCAGGTTCTGCCTCGAGCATGAGATATATGCTTGGGTCCCATCGGGACACAGCTTCTGTGTGCTGACTCTGAGGAAATACTTTCTAGAAGATTTCACTTCCATGATGCTGGTCTCTTGTTACTCAGAACTTATATTCAGCCCCTGGTAACCAGCATCAATTGTTCCAGTAAAGAACAAAAAGTTTCTCTTGTAAGAATTCTTAATTTGACGCAAACAACTGCGATAGAGTCTTTGCTTCCCTTAAAAAAAATCACAAGCCTGGCCTCCATCATCCACATTTTTCTTCAACAAACTGTTCCAAGATCCACAGCATCAGCTCACTAAGCCCTAAACACACAATGGCTTCTCTGGTGCTAAGGTCCAAACCTTCCACAATCCTCCCAAAAACAACTGGGTCAGGACTACCACAGCAATAGCCTACTCCTGGTACCAATTTCAGTTCTAATTTGCTTTCAGCTACTGTGGAAAAACAACTGTTAACAAATTTAGTAAATTGGAAATCATTTCAAAATATTTCCTAAACTCAAATACTATGGAAGTATAAATAAATCAATGATGAAAACAGAAAATTCCCAATTACTTGAAAATGTGAAAAAGTTCTTAAACTACCAAAGGACTGATCTTCTCTTTTCTTTACGTGGGCATAACTAAATATCTGGAGAGGAAATTTTTATAGCTTTACTTAGTTCATATCTCTAAATATTTCAAGAGTATTGTTTTCCTATAAGCTTCTTTTGATTGACTCATAACAGGGAGAATTACTTGCCAAAGAGGCAGGAGAGGAGGGAGAAGAAGAGAACTTGGAAGTAGAGTCAGAGAAAGAGATAGAGAAAGCAGACAGTGTCCTAAGTGAGGAAGCAATAGACTTTGAATGGAATGGGCTTCTTAATTTATAGTAGTGGCTATGGTGGGAAGTATCACAACCCCATGTCTACTACATTTATTTTTCTCAGGATGGTATCCCATAATCTAATTACCTTGGACATGATCTAAATTCTTAAGGTTCACCAAGTCTCAATCATATTACATTGGGGACAAAGAGTCTAGCATATGTACTCCTAAACCATAGCAAAATAAATGAAGATATGAATAGGAAAGCAGAAACTAGTAAGGTAAATGAAATGGAAAACACAACACATGAAAATTTATCTAGGGGCTGGAGAGACGGCTCAGCGGTTAAGAGCATGGGCTGCTCTTGCAGAGGACCCAGATTCAATAACCAGCACACACATGGTGACTAGCAACTGTCTATAACTCCAGTGGCAGGAGATCCGATGCTCTCTTCTGACCTCCACAGGCATTGTATGACAAAGGTGTGCTTACATACATGTAGGAAATACACTCATATACATAAAATAAAAATAATGAATGAATAAATTAAAATTTTATCTAATGTAGCAAAACAGTAGAAGTAGCAAGTTTATAGAAAAAAATCCCCTCTCGATTTAAAGAGAGTAAAAATATATCAAATAAGCTATACATACATTTCAAGAGACTAGATAAAAGAGAAATATCCTAACATTAACAGTAGGAAGTAACAAATACTATTACACAATTGAAGCAGACTAGAAAACCGAAAAAAAAAACAAAAAAAAACCAATAATAATAATATATTGACAAGATTCTTCAAATCTAAGGAAAAAAATGAGCAGACTCAATACTATAAATGTTCTTTAAATATATGTAGATATATACAAAATTATTCAAATATGAAACTCGGCATATTAGATATAATTTGATATATATGTATATAACTGAATACTAAGAGAAAGAAATTATGCCATATGCCTACAACATTGAACCTTGAGGACACCATGCCAAATCAAAGAATCTTAGTGTAAGAACGGACTCCTATGTGGAACCTCATCTACCCATGGCTCAGGGACCATTGGGGAAGACTGGGTGGAAAGATTGTAAGAGCCAGGGCTGGTGCATGAACACAAGGAAGTGGAGGTTTCTGGGCCACTGGAAACTTGCTTATGTGAGACTGTGTCAGAGGTGGCGTCAAGCACCAGTCCCATGTCAGCTCAATTAAACAAGGACCCAAAAAGGAGGTGAGAAATGGGTGGTGGGCTGGCAATAAACCGAGAACTATTCGAAACTGATTGCTGCTGGGTGAAGGAGAGTATGCCTTAGATATGATCACTGGATGGGGTGACTGGGAGGTGGGCAATTTACGCCTGCATACAAATGCCTGAAAGAATAGGACTTAGCGAATACATGCTGTTCGGTGGGGAAGTGTGGGAGGCGTGAATGGGGGAGGGGATCTTAATTTGATTAAGAGCTGTCTTATGAAGTTGCAAAAGCGCAATAAAAATGAATTAAAAAAATATTGCATGATTCCACTTACAAGAGGTATTGAAAATAGTCAACCTTGTAGAAATGACTTTTATGAAATGGACAGAATTGGGACTAATGACTTTTTATGAAACTTTGGAACCACATCAAAGCATGTATTCTTGTGACCTGGGCATGTCACCTTGATTTATGGGAAGCTCAATTTTCTACTTCATCCCAAGACGTGAAAGAATGAGAGTGTGCTGGAAAACTAACATCAAAGCACTGAAACTCCAGGCACATCTTTAGCATCTTCATTGAAAACATGAAGCTCTGATATGATACAGGTGGCTCTATGTCTGTAGTTCCACAAAATTGATACTGGAGAATGATTTTGAATAAAATTATGAGTGATACGTTACACAAGGGAACAATTCCAAGAGACATCTGGGAGACTCAAGCTCAATTCCTAGGAATCATGCCAGCCGCACAACCACCTGTATCTCCAATTCCAGGGCATCCAATGGCCTCTCTGGCCTTCCCCAGCATCTTCATTGACTTTGGTATACCCTACACACACATGCACGTAAACATAAATAAAAATAAAATAATCTTTTAAAAATGCTACCGTCTCAAGGCTTATGCATAATTTAGTTCACATTGTTAACAATAAGTTGATTAGCACCTAAAAAGTCTAGGGTAGACTTCCTATTAAGTACTCTTTACAAGAACAAATAAATGGAAGATATGGGAACTTCTGGAGGTGATGTATATGCTTATTACCTTGATTTTGGCAATGTTATCACAGGTAACTGTGTGTGTATGCATGCAAACTCCTCAAATTTTACATATTAAATAAGTATAGATTTTTGTGCATTGTACCTCAAGTTTTGAAGATAAATTTTATCACAGCTGCACAAAGATTAGAAAATTTTTTCAATTTCAAGAGGAAATCATATGTATTAACTTGAAAATTATTGCTCAACTTATAACATTTGAATTTTAGTTTTGAAATACACAAAGTAGTCCAATATTTCTGGTGCTTTGCATATTTTCTTCAAGCTCTCATTTAATTACAGTGGCTGTACTTTCATGACTCCGGATTCTACTACCTCAATTTGCATTTCATCCACTATTTATTATTCTCTTCTATGTGAAATAACTTCAGGTATCTCTCTGAGCCCACACCTTCTTCATTCCTATAGTCATGAAGTAATTGATCCATAATAGAGCAAAATGATTTACACATTTTATATGGCTAAAATCCCAGAGAGAACAGTGGTAGTTAAAGCATGTGATAGAAGAACTTAAAAGTAGAAACAACTCAGCGAAGTTTGAAATCATTTTCTTCCAACAATGAGTTGTTCCATGGCTACTGTATCACATAGCTCAGCTCACTAAGAGAGTGCATAGATTTTATAGTCACCCAGGCTGCATTACTTTAAGAAATTCACTAATACTCTCTATCTTAGTCTTCTTTACTCTTATTAAAAAAAAAAAAAAACAAAACAAAAAACAGAATACAGCAACAACAACGAAAAAAACTCTTTCAAATTCATTTCTCATAGTTTCCAAGGCTGGGAATTCAAGATCATAGTAGATTCAATATCTGGTGAGGACTAATGTATCACAGAGAGTGTCTTTTCTGTGCACACATCCCAGAGAAAGGTAATGGTGCTCCATTCTGACCATTTGTGTGGGCTCTCATCCCATTATCATGTTTGGAGCCCTGGTGGCTAAGTCATTTCTCAAAGGACCAAAGTAGTTAAAACCAATATAGTGTTTCAATATCTATTTTTAGAAGAGCACGTTCAGAATATAGAACCCAACTATAATATTAGCCTTCTGTATTTAACAGGCTTAGAGATTATATACAATACTATCTACCTACCCAATAGCATTCATCAAAACAGTCATTTTTATAATAATTATTGTTCATATTATGTGATTCAGTTATGTCATTTTTCCAGAAAATCATGTCAGGATAATTGTGCACTGTGACTATATATATTCTGTTGACTACAATTTGTTAATAAAAGTTCATGTATTCTGATATAATAATTTCATACAATTTATATTAATTTGAGTTTTCATGACTTACAGAATAAAAAAAGTGCATCAAAAATAGTTGGGTAAAAGCTAAGTAGGTACACTCAACACTAAAATAATCCTTAAGTGGATTTTTTTCAAACAAGAAAGATTTATTTTGCCTCACAAAGTCAGAAGTTTCAGTCCAGTGTCACTTGGATCTGTATTTCCAGGCTTATAGTGAGACATTACATCATAATGGAAAATTGTGTGAAGGAAAGCTCTCACCTCCTTGCAAGCAGTAATTGGAATCAGAGAGAATATTCCAGGGATGAGATGTATTTCCTAAGGGCATTCTCAAGTAATTACTATCTTCAGTTATGTTTAATCTTCTAAATTTCTATCAGATCCCACTTGCCCAATTCACAAAATTTGAATTTATCAATGGATGCATCCATTTATTCGGATTAACTCACTTTGTGTTGTACTCCCTAAATGTCCATCAGGTGGTTAAATAAGTCTTCAGCCTGTGGTACATGTAAGCCAGTTAAGATACAGTACATACCAATATGTCCCTGACCTCCAAAAGCTCATGTTCACTTAAAAGTACTGCTTTAGGAATTTTTTCATGGCTTAATCATATCTTGCTCTTATCATATTGATTTAATGAATGATTCTACACATCAAGAGTAAGCTTCTCTGGTATTCTTTGCTTACATTCCTTTCATATTATTTTTTTCCTGTTCATGATTGAGGTTTGCAGGCCACTGGAAGCTTGCTCATTTGAATGGCAATGGTGGCATCGAGCACAGGACCCATGCCAACTCAATTAAACAAGGGCCCAGAGAGAAAGAGAGAAATGGGTGGTGGCTGGACCTAGACTGAGAACTATTCAAGACTGATTGCTGCTGGAAGAGGGAAAGTATACCTTACTTATGATCTCTAGACAGGCTGATTAGACTCCAGTGGATTAATTTGCACTGAAGGGCATCAGGTACTAATAGGTAACATCTATGCCGGAATACAAGAGGTCTGGTTGAGGGTGGGGTGGGGGACATGAATGGGGGATGTCTAAATTTGATTAAGAACTGTTGCTAGAAATTCCAAAATCTCAATAAAGAAATTAAAAATTTGAATATGAATTGTCAGCTATAGGTTCATGTACTAAAATTCAGTGCTCAACAACTAGTGTTATATTTGTAGATTTTGGAGATTTTAGGAAGAGGGACAGAGCTGAAGAGTTATATCATTGGAAGTGGGTCTTTGCAGAGTGTAATTAAACAATGACTCCTTCTGGTCACATGACTTTGTAATTCAAAGAAAAATATTTGCGATCATGACAATTTTTCAATTTTTTCTTTGAACTAGGGAATGGAAAAGTTGCAAGCATTTGTTTCTTAATTATAAAACTAGCACTATACTAGACTGAAGACTATGAAATGGGCTAACTGTTTCTCACCCAAGATAATCAACTTGTTCATTAGTATCTACTTAGTGGAATATAAATGTCACATACTTTTGTAATTTTTCTTCAATCTTGGAAAGTGAACAAGGTTACATATTGCTTTTCTATGTTTAATAACACCTGAGTAAATTATATAATATTTCAGTCATGAACAGTTATTTTGAATCAGAATTTCCTCTATCCTACTGCTTTCTAATCTATTCTGTATACATATCAACCTAAAGTGGACAGGGTTGAGTAGTCAGCTATTTTGTGTTTTTTTTTTCTCCTTTTTCCTTAGATCTGGTTCTTCAGATGTGTTGAAAATTGGGAAAATGAGAGATAGATGATAGATAGTTGTGTGAGTATAGGAGAAGGGCAAGGAATGGGGGAAATGAGGATAATAATGAAGAGAAAGAAGAGGAGGGAGGCAAGAAAGCAGCTGCTAGTGTTTCTTAATTATCTACAGCTTAGAATCTTTTCTCTTTGTTTTTATTACTGCTCTGATAAAAAGTAGATAGCTAAGTAGGGTGTGGTGGCACATGCTTTAATCATAGCACTAGGGAGGCAGAGGCAGGAAAAAACCTATGTAGGATCAAGGTCAGTCCAGTCTATGTAGTGAGTTCCAGACCAGCTGGGACTTCAGGGAGACCCTGTATCAACCAAATGAAAGAGAACAATATGAAACCTAAATAGCTCTTAGTGCTGTGTATAATAAACAGAGTGACTATATTGCATTGAGTAAAAAATTTAGAGAAACGTAAATACTGATCAAGACACTTGATATTGTCATGCAATTACATAAACAAAATCAAGGTCAACATTTTAATGGGAAATGTAACAAAGTAGGAGACTTGGTCATTCTAATGAAGACTTAATTTATTCAGATTATGAAGAGAGAATGAGAATGACCAGACAGGAAAAATCTCATTGAAATTATTAAAGAAGTTGTATTTCCCCAAAATATATAGTAAAAATATTTGTTTATTTGTATATTAAAGAAAAGTTATCAAAGAAGCCTAGATTATGTGGTGTCATCTCAGTTTCATACATAATGCTGCCATGAATAACTTTTGGTTTCAGGTGAATTATTTATTAAGCACAAATTGCTAACACTGAATTTTTAGGTCAAAGTCTAAAATTGTCTTCTGCTTTTGTTTTTAGAGGCATTGCATAGTGGAAGGGATGTGGTCATTAGATACAGAAAGACTTGTACTTCAGTTCATTCTCCATCTTTTTATTATTGTGCTATTGACAATTTGTTAACTGCTTACGCATCAGTTACTTTCATTCATAAAATAATCATTTCAGTATAATAAGATGAGAGATCAAATTTAAAGAACATATTTCATGATGTGCTCACATGGAATCCACCCTTTCTAGCAATCATTTACTAATCTGTTGTTCTATCATATGACCATACACAATGCTGGCTACTGTATGTGGCCAAGAATAAGCAGTATAGCTGTAACATGATAAAATATTATGTCTGATGGAAACTTCCTTTAAAAGATCAAATAAGTTCAAAGAGATATTTACTTTGAGAAGAAATAATAATATACCTACAGAAAGTTAATGCCACTGTTATTTTTCTTTAAAGTAGTTGCCTCATGGTCATTTTGTAATCTAATAAAGAAAGACATAAAGAGCTAGACTCGTGGAAAGATTCAGAGACACAATAATACAGAATGACATAGAGCCATCATTGGGAGCACAACAGCGTCATAGAAAACCCAGAGACGCAGAATTGTACTAGTAGATAAATGATGGTATACAGGAGGAAAATAAACATTCAGTCACAATAGAACCAGAACCAAATTCTAAGACAGAGATACAGATATTGAGGAGAGATGAACAGGGGAAAGGCAGGGTGGAAATCAGCAGACAGAAGCACATAAAGCAAAATAGAGAATAAAATCGCTAAATGAAATATGGAGGGCCAGCAACATCACAAGACTGAGAGAAAGCCATTTTTCACACAAAGCTATATAGAGACAGAAACACAGACAATGACAGACTGACAAGTTAGAGACAAAAGGAAAGATAGAGACAAGGGACAGAAAGATACAAACAACACATTCAAACTGACAAGGGTAGACAAAGAGGAATTCAACTGCTCAGAAGAGAAATGAGATATCATTAAAGAGATGGGAAAGACATGAAGGACTTTACTTGATTCCTGCTTTTACTGTCACTTGATTATTTCTCTTGTACTGGGTAGTCTTGTGACATTTTAGGTGCTCTTTCCCCGTCTGCAGTCTTGACTTCCGCTAAATTTAAGTTTTCTATTCCAGGAAACCCAAGGTCCTTAACAGAGAAAGAGTTTGATTTAATGGCAATGTTTATAAACATGGAGTCAGTGTTAGTTGGCATGCTTCGTATAATGATATTGCTTTATAAAGTGCTCACCAATGTGACCGAACCGCCAGGGATGAGGGGAGAGATTATCTGGAATAGTTGAAGCAATCATCACTTTCTCTAATATCATTTGATTAAAAAAAAAAGAAAACAGAAATAAGTAAAAGTACTTTAAAGTGAGGAACTATTAAAGCACGCATAGTATGTCCTCTTCCTTTCAATTTAACACAAGCTTCTGCTTTCTGTATGGAGACTTACTTCTATGGCAACCCGTCCTTTGCTTTGCACTTTTTCTAACTCTTTAACTTAATTTTGACAATTTGATACACACATACAATGTATTGTGAATATATTCACTTCTGAGTACCATCTGATGCCCTCTCCCATTCCTAAAGACACCTTCCTTCTTCTCAGCTATCCCTCTCCTATCTTCATTTTTTGGTGCAGGTCTTCTTTAGGTAGCCACCATCCCTGTATGTTCATGATTATATTGGCCATGTCTTATCCAGAAAATAGAGATTTGTACCACCCCTCTCCATCCTCCAAATCTTAAAATATCTCCGTCCTTTCCATGACCTTCCCTAGATCTTGGAGGGGATGATATAGATGAGCTTTTCCATGCTGAGTAATCAATAGTCACTTATTTTTATCTCTTTGACAATATATGAGTGTCTTCATTAACCATCACCCACTACAAAACAGCTTTATTTGACCAAGGTTGAGAGCAACACAAATCTGCAGGCCTAAACATAAATACATAGAAGGCAGTTAATTTACATGTGCATTTAGCATACCTCAGTATTCTTGATTCCTTTTGGTGGCCTATTCTCATTTCCTGAACTGCCTGCACACTTGTAATTTTTCCTCCTTTCTACTTGACATATCAAAATTGACAATTTAGTAGTGTTTGTGAACATTGTGGCTAAGAAAGGGTAAGAACTAAACACACGTACATGCACACTCACTCCATTTCTCTTTCACTACTGAATCTTAGGGCTCTTATTCAGCCCTCCTACTATAAGGAAGACTTTGATGATCCTCGGGCTTCTTTCACTTTCTGTTTGTACTACTGTTATTTATACATATGCTCAAAGGCAATACATCTCTAACCACATGGGTTGTTGTTTTGGCTAAGCTACGAGTTTCTCAAGAGGTTTGACATAATCTTATTTAGTCCATGCTATAAAGACCAATGCCTGACTTGCTATAGAAATTAGACGATAACCCAGAAAAGAAATAAGACAAGATATCTAAATAAGTGACTTTGTAGCTCCTTTGAACTACAGAAAAAAAATTATAAGGTTATATTAAATGAAACCATTCTTTAATTTTTTCATTGTTCATTTTCAACAAAGATAATATGAAACTCAAGAGGTAGCATGTCATATTGAATATTTTTATTTAAATGCATGTTTTGTGATAACAGAAAAAGTGGATGAAAGTCCTTACTGTGCAAATTTTTATCTTCAGGATATGCACAATGCTCCTTAACCTAACTAAGGTTCAATTCCCTCATTTGTAAACAGTAATGATAAAATTGTCTTTATAATGAAACATATTAGTCAAGAAGGGAAAATGGATTAGAAAAGCACTGTGTAGAGAGTAAATGTTCAGTAATTAGCTGTTGTTGTCTTTGCTTTACTATTGTGACTAGAGACATTAATATAACTCTCAGTTTAATTCTGTGATTTATAAAATCATATATTTAGAATCCAAATAAATATATAAAGATATGTGTTCAAATATTGCAATAAACTAGGCTATTACAACTTAAAATCTTTATTTTAAACTTACTTTTATTTTATGTGTATCAGTGCTCCGCCTACATATATGTAAGTACACCTATGTCATAGAATGCACATGGAGACCAGAAGAGGGTGTCAGATCTCCTGAGCCTGCAGTTACAGATGATAGTTAGTCACCATGTGGACTCTGGGATTTGAACTCAGGTCTTCTGCAAGAACAATTATTGCTCTTAACAGATGAGCCATCTCGTCACAGCCCTTTAAATCTTTATATACCTATACTTTTCCTATTGTATACATCCTATTAGATGATATAACTCAGAAATAGATATATATCTGCCCATAGAACTCTCAGTACAATTTTAGTGCATCACATTAAGAATTTATTTATTAGGAAAATATATTTTAAGCATTTAATATTCTGCTTTTTATAATAATTAAAGGGCTAGGAACTAATTCAAAATAAAGTGGAAAAAACAAGATGGACAACAATTGAAGATGGTAACTCACATAACCTTTATACTTCATGTACACCTATAGGCATGTATGTACATACATGAATACACACATGAATGAAATCTTGAAATTTGGAATATGTTGGCTGGAACTATAAAACATTATTTCAAAAATATACCTATACCTATACCTATAGACCTATACAACTATGTCAATATCCCATATTTTGTCTCAAATATGGAAAAATATTTTTTTTTCTGAAAATAGATCAGTGATTAATGGAAAGTGGCAAAAGTTGCAAAGAGGAGTTGAATAGGAAGGGTGACCTGCTCAAAGATTAATGGCTATTCTAATTAAAGCATGGGTGACAGTATTTGTCAGAATCATGTAGAAACCTGAGATCCAGCTCATGAGGTCTCAGTGGAAGACCAGGACTTCATTATTAGCCATGCTAGAGATCATTCCTGTGACAAATTGGCCAAGAATCTGGCTACATTACACCCATATCTTGAAAATTTGTGTGAGGTTGGAAAAATAATGGGCTAATTTCTATGACAGAGACATTTCAAGAGAGTATAACGTTGTGTCTTTGGTGTTGTTATTGATTACTCTTATGCAGATCTACAATGAAAAAGAAAATCAAGTGGGCCAGGAAGAAAAGAAAATACAGAGTTTAGAGTGGAGAATGACACCAGAAATCTTATTATTTCAATAAACTCAGGTTTTGAGAAAGAGGCACTTTTTGAAAAGAACTACTAGAGTCAGGTAGCATTTGTCAGGGTTTGAATCCCTGCAAGAAGGTCCTGAGAAGTCACTGTATGAAGTAAAAATGAAGTCTGATAATATGAAACTCAAGAGATAGCATGTCATTTTGAACATATTTAAGTTCATGTTATTGGAGATGCTGTGTCTGTGACATGTCTACCTAGGAGAGTTATATAAAAGGAGTAGAACTAGCCCTAGAGAGAGATAAATGTTGCAAGCAGCAAAGCATCTAAAGGCTTAGAAACTTACACCACATAGACTAGACATAGAGCCATAGGATTGGTGTGTGCACTGATGGGTTTCAGTCTTGCTTTGGTTCAATATTGAAAAAAAACAAGTGTGTATATATATACATATATATGTGATATCCATTCCTCCTTTCTGGAATGAATATATGTTCTGTGACATTGGATGTTGAAACTATGCATTTTTTATTTTACAGGAGGTCACAGTTAAGAGATTGCCTCCATTACTGGAGAGACTTTGAGATTTGAGACATTTAAAAATTATTTGGACCTTTGAAATTGAACTGAATACATTTTGCATCATAGAAACCCCATGAACCTCTGAATGCCAAGGGGAAATATTTGGTAGTTTAAATGAGACAAATCCCTCATAGCACCATGTGAGTGAACACTTGTTCTGCAGTTTGTAGCAATAATTGAAAAAGTTATATAACTTTTAGAGGGTGGATCTTTGCTGTAAGACGTACATCACTGTGGGCTTTTGGGGTTTATATCCTCATCCCAACTTCTGTTCTCCATCTCTGGAGACAACTATAAACAGTCAGCTTCCTGCTCCTGAAATCATGCCATTTCATCACAGTTATGCAATATTTCTTCTCTTTTTGTGTGTGCACATGCTATTTTCATGTTAATTTTGAGATTTTCATACATGGTTATTGTATTTACATTATGTCCAACCCTCATAATCCCTCTAAAATTCCTCCCTTTCTCCCCATTCCCTGTCAACCTTGTCCTCTTCATTATCATATATACAATCCACTGAGTATAGTGGTGCCTTTATGTTCCTGTGTTTAGGGATGTTCATTTGGGATTAGATAACCTCTCAGTGAGCTAGTCCCTGGAGAAAACTGATTCTTCTTCCCTCAGCAGCCATTACTTACCAGTGGCTCTTCATCTTAGGTGAGACATATGCAGTATCCCTTCTCATCCTTGGTGTGTCAACTAGTTTTGTCATTATACTGATTTTGTTGGGTACCATACTAAAGAGATTTCCTATGGGGTAACTTTCCTATAATATATAGAATGCCTTAAGTAGCAGCAGGTGTCTTGTCCTTCTGGTTCTTAAATTCTTTCTGCCTCCCCCTCCCCCGCCTTCTGAGATGCTCTTTGAGCTTTATATGAAGACATTGCAATGTAGATTCTCACTTAGATCTAGGCACATCACAGTCACTTATTCTCTGGAGTTGACCAGTTGTGAAATATTATAATGGCTTCCATCTGTTGCAAAAAATACTGTTTTACATTTTACTTCTGAAGTAACATCATTTTGTTTTGTAACCATTCTAAATATTTTACTGGATTAGTAATGCCTTGATAAAATGAACCACAACAGTCAGCTTTTATGTTTCATGCTGTATTTTAAAAACAGGTCAAACATTAAATTTTTAATATAATGTTTGTAAATTATTCACAGGAAGATTCAGTAAGAGAAGAATTAGAACTTCTATCTTTTTTGTACCTTGCCTTCATTTGAATAATTTGAGTGGTTTGGGCTTGATTGCTAAAATTCATCTACTATGTATACTGCAGATGGTTTTTTTTATACAGTTCTAATTCCAAATCTTTCATTTTTCAGATAAACACCAATAAATTATTGATGCTTTTGTTAAACACACTGAATTTTAATAATAAAAAGAAAATAGGTTAAGGTAAAGCAGAATTATATGAAATGAATAGATTCCATGCCAATTAATGTAGTATGAATAATTCATCTGAATTTTAGGAAAGCAGTTCATATATGTTGTCTAGTGCTTCCTATAACCATTTTAGTTAATATTAATATTAATATGCAAAGTTTATTATTTAATCCAGCATATATATATATATATATGTGTGTGTGTGTGTGTGTGTGTGTGTGTGTGTGTGTGCGTGTCTGTGCAATTTAGATCACAATTTCCCATTCATGTAAAATAAACTACAATATATATCATATGTCACATTCAAATCATATGGATCAATCTTAGTTTTTAATCTACTTCCAAGTCTTCTCTAATTTTAAACAGAATTGTTTATTTCAGTGTCCTAGGATAGAGGCCATCTTAGCATTTAAAAGTGGGCAAAAGAGAGTATTGATAAATTATGAGTTGATGGCTATCTCTGCCTGATTTATTGTATTTATTTGTAATGGATATATTTAAGCCTTTTATTCTTTAGCATCTCAAATGAAATATAAGTTTTATATGGCCGGGATGTATTTAAAACTAAAGTCTTTCATAATTTGAAAACAGAGTTCTTGAGAAAATATATCACTCATTGTCTGTGTCCCCTAAACTTTAATAAAAAAGATGGCACTTTATTCCTAGTGAAGTTAGTTGTCATATTGTGAGGAACAAAACATATCAAGAGACAGATCAGAGCTCCAGAAGTATTTTATTCATTTTTGAAAGACTATTGTATAATAATTCTGAAATGTATGCAAAACTAAACTTCAAATGTTATTCTTGTAACAGTGGACATTTATAAGAGCAATGATACCTGACATTGTGGTTCCTTTAAAGGCATTTAATGACTTATGGGATCATTAAACATCACTCTCTCTCTGCTTTTCATGGCTCCTTGAGTTAGTCATTAACTCCATAGCAAGGAATGTGAACAATGGAATTATTGCCTAATTGTAGTTACAATATTTTCTCCCCTGTTAAACATGTATCTATAAAACTAATATCAGGAATTTTATTCCTACTACTTCTTTACTGAGTGATTCTTTCCCTAAACTATTTTTAAATACATGTTATATCAGAGAAAATTGATACATGCATAACTCACATACACTGAAATGCATTTTTCTTTAATATTTCTGAGAATAAGGAAGAATTAACCAATAGTACTCATAATAACAATTCATAACTGAAATATAAGCATAACTGAAAAGTGGCCAAATTATCAAGCTACATTTCAAATACTTATTTATGATCATTAATTAGCTTAATTTATATTACCTGACCATAAATGTTTCTTTTACAGTTAGCAAATTAGTGCAATACAGATGTATACACTATAAAGTTAATGGTGAAAAGATAAACATTTCCTCTAAAGTAAAAAATAAATAGTACTTTTAAAATACTTGTCTTTCATATGTCATTTTATCACTCTTCACAGAATGTTTTATTTATTTTGATTGATGATTTATTGCTACTATGAACTCAAGATCACAAAAAGCATCTCAAAGATCAATTTGAACTCATGGCTACACATGTTTTGTTAACATTCAGTTAACTTTTAAGACCTAAGATCCTCTACTTAGAAACAAATAAGTACAGCTTTGTAATTATTGTGCAAATATTTCTCAGAAGAAAAAGGTTAAAGCTCAGTACTATAAAGGAAAATGATCATTGTAATCTCCTCAAAATAAGAATATCTGTTTTTCTAAAATTTCTGCTAAAACAATATATATCACTAAGAAAAAGTGCTTAACACTACGTTTTAAGTGTATATAGAATTTCATGAAAATTCCCAAATCTCAGTGCACAAAGCTCAATTATAGTTGCACAGAGAGAAGAACTACTTTGAGGTTCATAATCCAGCTACCCTGGAGAAAGCAGTGAAGAAAAACAAATAAGAGATACTGTCCCTTAATAAAGAAGTAAGAGAAAATCAACTCTTGAAAGTTGTCCTCTGACCTCCACATGTAAACCATGGCTCATATGTGTCCATATTCACACACATATATACACACGCTAAAAAAATTATATCTCAGTGTATATTTTAATTCAATTTTTGCATTTCATATAATACATCTTAATTACATTTAGACCCCCCCCAATTGCACCTCTTTATAGCCCCCCCGACTGAATTTCATGCACTCTGTCATATATGTTAAGGCCTATCCAGTCAACTTTGTGTCCCCAGACGTCTCTCAGAGTGAGCTCATCCACTGGAGTTTAGTCAGCCTACCTAGAATCACTCCTTTAAAGATCAACTCACCCTGCAGGAATCAGCTGCAAATAGTTCCCCAGCTAAGGTTGGGGCTGATGAGGTAATGATCTATGCTGGGTTTTCATCTGATTGAGTTTGCATGGGTCTTGTGCATGCTATCACCATTGATGTAAGTTCATATGAGCAAGGTCCCAGAGGCCTTGAAGACTTTGTTTCCTTATGATCATGCACCAACCCTGGCTCTTATAATCTTTATGCCTCCTCTTCCACAGTTTTCCCTGAGCCATGGGTGACAAGAGTACCATTCAATAATCATCAAACAACACATTTTCAGATGGAGGCTGTTACAGAGTTTCAAAACTGGTCATACATAAAGAATAAGAGTCTGTGAGAGACAGATTCCTAAGTGACACAACTACAGTGGAACCACTATACCTATGGCACATGAAACTTGGTGGAACTTGGAGTAGAGAGAATACTAATGCATCCCTCAATTCTCACCAGTGAAGCTTCCTCATGTAAGAGAGGTTAATACACATAGAAGACCACAACTGGCCAAAATGTAAAGAATAAAAGACTACAAACTGCATGTCCCTGGGTAATTTTTAAAAATGGACAATGGCTTGGGCATCTGTTCAT
>NW_008339433.1:3357981-3358898 GCF_000622305.1 Nannospalax galili
TACAGCCGACTGAGAAAAAAAACATGTTTGGGAATGAGAGCCATTTGAAGTTGGGTGTTCAAGTCATTATTATATTTCATATATATATATATATCAGACTAGAGATCAGATAGGTTATTAGTGCAGATATGATTTTAGAGATAAAAGTATGAAGTAGATAGTTAACAATAAATAAATAAATCCCGAGTTTGAACAAGATCACTAAAAATTTAAGGTCAAAAGAAAGTAAAATGTTTAAAAACATAAACTCTGGAACATTGCAGAAAGAGAGTAATCAGCTAAGGAAAGAGCAATTTTTTTTTTGCGACAGGGTCTCCTAGAAGCTCCAGCTGGTCCTTACTAACCAGACCTCCTGGATGACCTCAGTCTCACAGAGATCCATCAGCCTCTGTTTCCTAAGTGCTGAAATTAAAGGCATGTGTCACCATACCCAGCTGAAGAAGCAATTTAAATATGAAGACTAATAGGAGCCAAGTGAAGAAGGTGCTTCTAGAAGGGAGTGCTTGTGTCAAATATTTGTTTTTATTTGAAATTATTATTTTTTATTTAGTTTTTTTTTTTATTTCACATAGAACATCCTAAACCATCTTATTCAACTATACACCCACTTCCCAGATGGCAGCCCCCATAGCCTCCCTCCCCCGACTACAGCCCTTGTACTCTGACATCCCTGCTACTGTCTGCTGTGTTGTGAGCACCATAGCCATTCCCCACTACTTGCCCTTCTGGAGAATCTAGTCAGCCTATCTAGAGGTCTTTGTTTTAGGAGGATCTGCTATTCCTCATCTAGCACCAATCAGTTGTCAATATTCCTTTAGATAAGATTGGGGTCTACTGGTCATTTTCCCAGTTCTGTGCTGGGTTACTATCTGGGAGTCCCTTTGGCCAACTTGGCCAACAACTCAAAAGAAGGTATC
>NW_008339433.1:3359013-3359875 GCF_000622305.1 Nannospalax galili
GTCACATGGGCTTGGGAGGAGCCCCTGGCTCCTTTCTTTTACCAGTTCTGCTTATGTGAAGATAAGTCAAAGGTCCTGCTTGACCATGGTTGGCTTCACTTGGAAGCATGGAGGAAATGATTCCTCTGTGTGGACCCTCCTCTTTGTAGACTGGACACTGATTCAAGTCCATCTCGTGGGGTCTCCTCAGCCTCCTTGATCAAGACGACAGGTGACCATCACAATTAAAGGACATTTTGAGAGATGCTCTTAGTCCCCTCGAACTAGTGGACCTAGGAGGGCAAGGAGCAAAAACTGTCCTTTATGTCTCTCTGACCAAATTATTATAGGTCTAAAACTATGTCTGTAAAACATCCAAGAATGTTAATTCCACCAGTCTGGTACTTTTAACTACTGTGTGTCATGTAGATAAATCTTGGGCAAAGACCAGTTGCTCTCAGATAAATCTTACCTAGACATCTGCTATGATGTGCTATGTATAATTTGTCAGTAGGTTGTAGGAGTAATATGGTTCCCTCTGGTTTTCAAAACTAGCTAGGCATTATTTATCTCATTCATTGTCTCACCCCTCCATCATGTTTTCCCACTTTAGGTGCCCCCATTTCCCTCATTTCTCCCTTACTAATACCCTTCTCTTATGGTCCTGCCTCTCTTGAGTTCCTTCTTTCCCCTTATTCCCTAGGTTCCTTGTATAAGGTTCCCTCCCCCATCCCTTAAACTAACCCACTTTGTATCCATATCTCCCTTATTAAGGCCTGTTTCCTACTCCTGGTCTCTTTGCAGAGGTCTTTAGCTCCAATGCAAACTTCTATGCCTCCTCCCAACACCCTTTGGAGTTGCTCTTGTGAACAGCAACAGCCCG
>NW_008339433.1:3360014-3361659 GCF_000622305.1 Nannospalax galili
AAAACTCCATCGTATATATGAACCACATTTTCATTATCCACTCATCAATTGAGGGACTCTTAGGTTTCTTTCATCTCTTAGCTATTGTGAAAAGAGCAGCAACAAACACGGATATACAAGTGTCTCTGCAATAGGATGAGTTCTTTGGGTGTATGCCAAGGAGTGGTATAACTGGGTCAAATGATAAGTTCATTTGTAGGTTTTTAAGAGTTCTCCACACTGCTTTCCATAGGGGTTGAACCAGTTTGCAGCCCCACCAGCAGTGGATGAGTGTTCTGCTTTCTGCACAGCCTCTCCAGCATTTGGTATCATTTATTCTCTTGATCTGAGCCAGTCTGACTGGGGAAAGATGAAATCTTAAAGTGGTTTTAATTTGCATTTCCCTAATTATTAGTGATGTTTAACATCTGTTAAGATGCTTCGTAGCCATCTTTACTTTTTCTTTTGAGAACTCTCTGTTCAGCTCCTTAGCCCATCTTTTAATTGGGTTACATCTTGTCTTGATTCTCTGTTTTTTAAGTTCATTATATATTCTAGATATTAAATGTCTACCAGATGTGTCACTGGTGAAGACTTTTTCCCATTCTGTGGGTTTTGTCTTCGCTTCCCTGGTTGCCTCCTTTAATGTACAGAAGCTTTTTAGTTTAATGATGTCCCATTTGGTAATTCTTGCCCTTGTTTACTGAGCAATTGATGTATGGTTTAGAAAAACCTTTCCTACACCTTTGTCTTGGAGGGTTTCCCAATGTTTTCTTCTAACAGTTTCAGAGTTTCAGGCTTTACATTGAGGTTTTTGATCCATTTGGAATTGACTTTTGTGCAGGTTGAAAGACTGGAGTTGAGTTTCATTCTTCTATAGGTGGAGATCCAGTTTTGCCAGCACCATTTACTGAACATGCTGTCATTCTCCAGTGAATATTCTTTGCCCTTTTGTCAAATATCAGGTGCCGTAAATTGCATTTACTCATATTTAGGTCTTCAATTGTGTTGATTGACATATGGGTCTATTTTTCTGCCAGTACCATGTTGTTTTTATGACTACAGCTCTGTAATACACTTTAAATTCTGGTATAGTAATTTCCCCAGCATTGCTTTTAGTGCTCAGGGTTGCTTTGGCTATCTGAGGTCTTTTGTGCACCCATATGAGTCTTAGTTTTTCCAATTCTGTGAAAAATGTCACGGAGATTTTGATTGGCATTGCATTGAATCTATAATTGACTTTTTGTAGGATGGTAATTTTCACAATATTAATTCTTCCAATCCATGAGTATGGGAGGTACTTTCATCTTCTGATGTCTTCCTCAGTCTGTTTCATTAAAGATTTAAAATTTTCATCATAGAGCTCTTTAATGTCTTTGGTCAGGTTTATTCCAAGATATTTTTTTTTTTTTTGCAGCTATTGTGATGGGGAGTGTTTCCATGTGCTCTTTCTCTAATAGCTTGTTATTGGTATATAAAAAGGCTACAGACATTTGTAGGTTAATTTTGTAACCTGCCACTTTACTGAACACGTTATTAATTTCTAGGAGTTCTCTGGTGGAATTTTTGGCGTTTCTCAGATATATCATCTGCAAAAAGGGATAATTTGATCTCTTCTTTTCCAGTTAGTACTCCTTTAATTTCCTGCTCTTGTCTTATTGCTCTT
>NW_008339433.1:3362710-3364328 GCF_000622305.1 Nannospalax galili
GTTCATTTATTTGTGTTCTTTCCGATTTTTTGATGTAGGTACTTAGAGCTATAACCTTCCCTCTAAGGACAGCTTTCAGCGTGTCCCAGAGGTTTTGTTGTGTTGTACTGTCCTTTACATTTAGTTCCAGGAATACTTTTATTTCTTTCCTAATTTCTCTTTAGACCTATTCATCATTTAGGTGTGTTGTTTAATCTCCATGTGTTCATGTGATGATTAGGGCTTCTTCCGGTGTTGACAGTAAGCTTTATTGTATTGTGGTCTGATAGAATGCATGGAATTATTTCAATCTTTTTGTATTTGTTGAGGTTTGTTTTGTACCCCAGTATATGGTCAATATTGGAGAGGGTTCCATGGGGTGCTGAGTAGAAAGTATGTCCTTTTGTGCTTGGGTGGAATACTCGGTAGATGTCTGTTAAGTCCATTTGATATATGGTATTGTTTAGTTCAGATTCCTCTCTGTTAACACTCTGCCTTTCGACCTATTTAATGGAGACAATGGAGTATTGAAGTCCACTACTATTAATTAGTTGGTATTAATCTGGATCTTAAAGTCCTGTAGTATTGTTTTTATGAAGTTGGGTGCACCAGAGTTTGGTGAATATATGTTCATGATTGTAATATCTTCTTGATTTATTGTTCCTTTGATCAGAATGAAGTAGTCCTTTTTATCTCTTCTGATTAGTTTTAGTTTAAAGTCTATTTTGTCAGATATTAGAATTGCTATGTCTGCTTTTTTCTTAATACCATTTGTTTAGTATATTTTTTCCCATCCTATCACTTTAAGATAATGTCTGTCCTTGAAATTGAGATGAGGTTATTGAATCCAACAAAAAGATGGGTTTTGTTTCTTAATCCATTCACCCTATCTGTCTTTTGACTGGGAAGTTCAGTCCATTAATATTTAAAGTTATTAATGAAAGATGAGTATTGAATCCTGTCATTTTTATTTCTGTTTACATTCTTGATATAGATGTACTTTTCCACAGTTAGACCTTCATTGAATTTCTTTCCACCACCTTTTTGGTATAGTCGTTCCTTTCTTCAGCTCTTTGTATTGTTTCCAGAACTCTCTGAAGGACTGGTTTTATGGAAATGAATTCCTTCAGCTTATTTATGTCATGGAAGATTTTTCTTTCCCCTTTAACTATAATAGACACTTTGGCTGGGTAAAGTAATCTGGATTGGCATCTGTGGTCATTTAAAACTGGGAATGCTTTGGTCCAGGCTCTTCTGGCTTTCATAGTTTGCATTGAAAAGTCAGCTCTAACCCTAATGGGTTTTCCTTTATATTTGACTTGTTGTTTCTCTTTTGCAGCTTTCAGAATTTTCTCTTTGTTTTGTGCGTGTAGTGTTTTTACTACAATGTGCCATGGAGAGTTTCTGTTCTGGTCCTGTCTGTTTAGTGTTCTGTATGCTTCTTGTATTTGTATGGGCATGTCTTTCTTTAAGTTTGGGAAATTTTCTTCCACAATTCTGTTGAAGATCTGGTCCATGCCATTGTCTTGGGATTCTTCTCCTTCTTGTATGCCTATGATTCGCAAGTTTGGTCTTTTGTTGATATCAATATATAGTGTTTATTCCCAGGAACTGGATTATTTTATTTGGAGTCTTCTGA
>NW_008339433.1:3364364-3388041 GCF_000622305.1 Nannospalax galili
ATCCTGTCGTTTTTAATTTGCTTACTGAGTGTTTCACTTCCTTCTTCATTTCAGCCTGAGTATGCTTCAATATTTCTAGCTCTTTTCTGAATTCATTCAGAAGTTTATCCCTATCTCCTTTCAGTTCTTTGATTTCTTTTTTAATTCATTCAGAAGTTTATCCCTTTCTTTCTTCAGTTCTATGATTCATTTGTATGTTCTTTAAATTCACTGAATTCTTTTATCATGTTTATAATTGTTCTTTTGAGTTCCATGTCCTGTCCTGTCTATAGGGTGTTCTCATTGTACTCCTCTAGAGGACTATAGTTATTTAGTGGGGATATGTTATTTTGGTTTTTTATGTTATTATTTTTTGTCTCTGATTTTGACATGTGAATTTCTTTTGTAGTTTCTGATTCTTGTGTGAGACTCAAGCCTTCAAATTTAGGTCTGCTTATTTTTGTAAACTTTATGTGTCTTTGTGGTTTACTTTTTGGGCATGAAAAGCTGATTCCTCTAAGCTTTGGGTTCTCTCTTTAGATTTTATGTTGGGGTGGCCAGATTGCTTTTGTCTTCAGGAGTTCCCACAGAGGCCCAAGTCAGATAAGGATCAGATGCTCTCAGGCTTTCTTCTAAGGTCTGGATCCCTCCAGGAAAGATTTTGGCCTAGGGAATTTGGGGGTTGGACTGGCCTCGGGGCCTGGCCCAGGAAAGATGCTGGTCTAGGGCAGCTGGTAGCCATTCCACCCAGAGATGCAAAGGAAGATGGGGTCGGCAAGCAGCCCCAAGATCTCCTGGGGACTGCACCAGGACCTGGGTTTGTCTGGATGCAAAGGATCAGGAAGAGGAAAGGTCATCCCCAGCATCCAGAGTCTGGCAGGTCCTGAGAGCCCAGGGAAGTACAGGGAGGTGAAGGAGGGCCAAGCCCAGAGTGCTTTTGGGGACCCAAGAAGGGACTGGGTTGGTCTGGATGCACAGGATCAGGAAGAAGTGATGGTTCCTCATGTGTCTGGGGTGCCAAGACAAGGAATGGGACAGGACCCAGGCTAAGAAGAGAGACAGGTGGGAGGGAGATGTGAGGGTGAATGAAGCTGGGGGATTCAAGGTACAGAAGGCAAAATCGACTTACCGCAGAGAGGGGCTTGCTGGTGGGAGAGAGGCCTGCAGGTCATGTAGGCCCAGGGAAGCAGCCCATCAAATATTTTTTATATATTATGATATATTAGGAATGAGAACTATGTATTTAGTAAAGTTGTAATCATATGTGGCCCTAAGTAGAGACACATTTTGGAATGATGTGAACATATACATCGCTGAACAAATAATAAGATAAATTGGAGACCATAAGTAAATATAGCATTATTTTAAAGAATTTTGTTGTGAAAAGCAGAAGCAAAATGTGATGGAAACTTAAGCAAATATTTTTGTCATGAGTATTTTTTGTATTTTTCCGGAAATGAGGAAGCATTTTAGTTTGAAATACATGATCCAATTCAATGAAGAAACTGAGAAGATGTGAGAAATCAGGAAACACTGTTGAAAACTTGTCCTTTAATATGATAGAAGAAATTATCCAGGGGAAAAGTAGGAAAGTAGAAGGTTAGTTTTTCTCAAAACTTAGTTCACCTACAACAGGGAAGGTATTTAAGTATGGATGTTAATATATACAACGTGGATAGACATGGTGGTATGAGTTCATAGAAAATCTCTTCTGACTACTTCATAGTTTTCAGAAACTGCAAAGAATTCATTCATTTTAGAATGAGAATGAAGGGGATTGTGATAAACGTTTGAAAATAAACGGGTTATAAAGTAGTGTGAACAGAAGTTTCCAGAAAAAGTGCATCTTAAAAATGAACTCCATAAAGGCTGATCAACTGATTAGAACTTCAGTGATTATGGAGAGTTTGAAATGTTGAAGTACCAGAGTCTAATGGCTATTTTATCTTTAGTCCCCCAAATAGTCACTCCTTGATCACATGTTTCTGACTTAACATCCTGTGACTGACAGATGCAACACTTTTGGAATGTATTTACTTAGCAGACCATCAACTTCTTCCAACCAAAAGATTGAATGCCATCAGAAAGCATCTAAGACCTATAGTTGAAATTTGTATTTTGCTGTATCTGCCTAATGTATGTGCAAAGTGCTGTGATTTATGTCCTTTCTTTTTTCTATTACTATATAAAATTATGAAAATTCCTCCATGCTAGAAAATGTAATTTGGGGTAACCTGAATCTGTTCCAGAGCCATGGTCACTCATATTTGGCTTCAGAATAAACTATCTCATCCTCTTTTAAGTGAGAGTTGTGCTTTTGCATCAACAGTAGTCATCTTGGTGAATGATGAGATGAGCTAAACTAAGCTGTCTTGAAAACAAATGTACTTAATCTAATTCCTCCCCCCATACTACAATGTGGTTTTTAGTTATAACATTTCACATGAACATGGAGTAAAAACAAACAATCATAAGGTAGTGAAGGTCAAATAAGGGCATGAATATCGATATATTAATAAACTGTAATTCTAACAATGACCCTAGATAGTGCACACATCATTATGCATTCTCAAGAAAAACAATAGAGAAGGTAAATGGAGATTCTACAAGTAAGTTCATCATAGTTGTAATTTAAACTGCATCTGTTTCTTTCTGAAAAATAATCAGAATGGACTACCACTAGTGTCTTTTAATCATTTTTTTCTATTCCAATATAGTTCTGAGATAGACACTCTTCACAACAGGAGTGAAACTGTATCTGTATTATATCAGAGAGGACAGTCTGTCAGACAATATCTGGAAAGTATTGTTTGGAATAAGAATAAGTTAATTTTCTAATGAATCAGGACCCTTCTTACAACATGGAAGCATCCTCCCCTTCTTTATATTCTTTTGTAAATTTTTCCTGAAGAAAATTACCCAAATAAATATAAATTTCATCATCAAAATATACCCAAATTACAAGCTCATTTTGTTTCACTGTAATTTTTCGTTATGTCTCTAAAGTGTTTATATAAATATGCCATATTTGTTATATATTTGTTACAGAATTTAGTATAACTAAGACACTAAATTCAAGACTTCTTGAGTAAATAAATTAATCCCAGGCTATGCTAAGAAATCAAAGAGATTGAACAGTTTATTTTTATTTGTATTTTATTTGAAAGAGTGTTTTGCCTGCATTTAAGTGGACCTGTGCATGTAGGATGTCAGATCCCCTGGAACTGAAGTTATAGATTGTTGTTAGCTACCATGTGGGTGCTAGAAACTAAAACTATGTCATCTGTTAGAGTACTCATTGCTATTAACCACTGAGATCTCTCCTGTACAAAGACTGAACATTTGAAAATAGTGAATATTAACACTGAAGATTTCTGGGAAATAGGAAATATATCCAAGTCAAAGAATAATACCTTTCTAAAAGTTCAAAGTTTTCTGGCATGGTTAATATAACTTCTGTGCAACATTATATATTATTAACAGGAAAATTCAAGAGCACTTAAACACAAGTAAATGCCACTAGAAGTTAGCTTTGGTTTATGTAATATCTGTCATTTTTAATTGATTTTATGTCTTCAAAGAAGTTGGATCAGATTTTTATGGTTGTCTTTGTAAAGAAGATTGCGAATTAAAGGCTTCATAATAATGCAATCAGGTAAAAAATGAGTAATATAGCATCATTAAAAAGAAGCATATAATTTTTGCAAAATAGCGCAAAATAGATGACAAGTGCAGAGGTGGCAAAATTTAAACCAGGGATCTGATAATAAATTACTATTAAATATCAAGAATGCCTTACCTTTTAATTAATAGAGGAATTGAAGTAAAGTGTCTCATATATCTAGTCCCAGCATTTGGGAGGATAAGGCAGAATGATGTGATATTCTAGATAACCTGAGCTATGTAGACTGTTCAAAGCCAGCTTGGACTACGTAGTGAGACATTATCTCAAATAAACAAAAAAGTAAGAATGAGGGAAAGAAAAAAAGATCTTATCTCAAATAAGAAAGAATGACAGGAAAAAAGAAAGGAAAGGAAAGAAGGACATGAAACAGAAAAGTGGGGGAAGGAAGGAAAGGAAAGGAAGAAAGCAAGTGAAGAAAAGAGAGAGAACAGAAGGAAACATCTATCATAAAATTTATAAATCTTGAGAAAGAACAAAATTACTGATCTTATAATTCCTGGTTAAAAAAATGTTGTAAAGCTACGGTAACCAAAAAAAAGGTACTGACATAAAAGGAGACATGCAAGTGAGTGAAGCAAACTAAAGGCACTGAAAGTAAACCCTCACATAAGTGGTTTCTACGGTTTGAATAGTCCCTCCAGCACTGAAATTAAGTTTAAATGCCTTGTAACACTATGAAGAAGTACAGCATTAAGGCATGATTAGATCATAAGTGCTCTTCAAGAATGGATCAATGTCCTTATACTAAGAATTTTGGAGCCAACATTTTTAGATTTCAGTTGTTATCTTTCTGTGTATGGTGGTTTGAGTGAGAATGTCCCCCATAGGCTCCAAGTACTTGGACATTTTGTTCCTAGTTGTTTGTGTAGTTTCAGGACTATTTAGGAGGTGTGGCCTTACTGCAGGAAGCACATCATTGGGGGTAGGGTTTGAGAGTTTTGAAGGCTTTCCAGATTTCCTGTTGCTATCTGTTTCCTGCTTAAAGATTTGATAGCTCAGCTTTCTGTTCCTGTCACCCCTGCCATTACGCCTATCCTGCTGTTATGGACTCCATTCCCTCTGGAATCATAAGACAATCTCTTCCTTCTGTAAATTGCCTTCGTCTGCAGTCCTATCATAACAACAGAAAAGTAAATAATACTGTCTTAATTTCATTTCCTTTGCTGTGATAAAAAATCCCAACAACAAACAAATTAGGGGAGATATTGTTTATTTTGGTTCACAGCGTGAGGTTAGTGTTCATTAATGAAAGAAAGGCGTGGTAAGAGTAACTTGAAACAACTCATCATGTCACATCTTATGAAGAACGTAGAGATGCACGCATGCCTGCTGGTGCTCAGCTTGCTTTCACTACTCTTATAGTCCAAAGCACAAACCCAGGACATAGTGAAGCCACTTGCAGGATAGAACTTCCAATATCATTTAGAGTAATCAAGACAGTCACCAACAGTTCTACCCATAGGTCAATATGGTATAGATAGTTCCTCATGCAGAGGCTTTTTCCAGGTGATTCTAGGTTGTGTCAGGTTGATAAATAACACGAATCATCACATTTGCCACCCTACCACCTTATTATGTAATAGTAAACCTCTATATTGTTTATAATACCGAATATAAGGTAAATGCCATGTGTTAGCTTTCTGTGAATGTTACACAACATGTGCTATAACAGCATAAAAGTAGAAAATGTTTATATGAATTTCTCAACACTTTGCCCTGTGTTCCAGCTATTCCATTCTTTCTGCTTCCCCCTTCTGTGATGTTCCCCAATCCTTAAATAGATTGATATAAATATCTTATTTAGACCTGAACACTCAAACATCACTTATTCTCAGTTCCTTAAGTATTCATTTATACCTATATTAGTGTCCTCTGTTGTAAAGAGAGGCTTCCCTGATTAAGGATTTGAGTAACATTTGCCTTTGTGTATGAACATTAATATTTAGAAGGCAATTTAGCATAATGAATATTTACCTAAGTGGTAGTATTAAGTTCACATCTGGGGCCTAAGACCTTCTTCAAGCATGCCTGGGTTTTTGACCGAGTTTATAGTACCACTTATGGATTCCTTACTGTGGAGTATACCTCAAATCTGAACAGATAGTGGGAATTACCATCATACCAATCATGCCACTACTGCATAAACTGGCACATCTTACATACCATGTGAGTATTGTAGATCAAAGGGGTCATAGCTAGATAAGATAGTTTCTCTCACACCTCTTATATAGCACCCTTCAGCACCTTTGACAACAAAGTATTTGGAGTATTCCAAAGACTTCCCAGCTACTTCTGGTGGTAAACCAAGAAGAATGGCAGAAGCCTATTAAGTTTTGGTGGCCTATGGGCTTCACTGACAGACAAGTCTAAGGAGAATTTTGACACCTGGAGTTTATTTAGTAACCCTTGGCTTGCAGGGACAGCAATCCACACACAGAGAGATTTTCCTTCGAAATCTCTCCTTTTAAGATATTTTAGATGATTTTCAAGAAGATTCAAGATGGTATTTGCATACATTTTTCATTTTGATAAACCCTCCTTTTAATGCCCATTTCATCCCCTCATCTCTATCATCCCTCCATCCCATCTCTGCTTAAATTTTCTACAAAATTCTCCCTCTTTATTCATATCCTTCATTGTGTTATTGCCCATCCCTTAAGTCATGTATCAGTCTATTGGCCCTTTTATAGTTTCATTATTTATAAAGGCAACTGAATTTAAACAAATTACATATTTGAAGCTAGAATCCACACTTCAGAGAGAACGTATGTCATTTACCTTTCTGAGCATGGGTTGCCTCCTCTCTCTCTCTCTCTCTCTCTCTCTATATATATTTGCACGTAGTTCTTGTGCACTGAAGCAGTTGGCGGATGGATGACTCTTGGGGTGAAATGTGCTTCACCTCTGCTTCTCTTTGCAAAATTGGAGGCCCTCCAGTCCTGGCTACGTCAAGGCTATGTTAGACCAAACCTTATTCTCTCTCCCTCATGCTCTAAGACTGTCAGAAACACTGGTTGGGTTCCTGACTTCTTAGGATCTACTAATTGGCTTGATACTGGCTCTGTCCATTCATCTTGTAAATGCTCCACAATAAATGGTTATACAGAGTGTAGAGATAACTGACCCAAGGATCCTTCTGTAAAGGAGTCAGTCTCCCCTCCAGTTTTAGGGGTTTTTATATTCATGTGAGGAAGTACAAGTAAAAGACAAAGCAGCACATAGGTGATAATTAGGTGAAAGGTACATGTGATAATTCAGCTCTGTAAAGTATGGCCGCAGGGGTTACAAAGACTTCCTTCCAGGTCAACCATGGGGGCAGGTTGGAGGAAGACTCCAGCTTATCTCCCCAGTCTTATCTCCTGTCTAGGAGCTCTTCCTGCTCCAAAGTTCTTAACTGCCATCACATTGCAAAAGCTTTCCACCTCCACAATATCCCCTCCTCTTTATTGACATAATCCCTTATGTTTTTTAAGAGGAACTTCAAGATATTTTTGACTATTACCTGGGATTCGAGGGAACCTACTTATTTTTGATAAATTTAGTGAGTTTATTTTCCAAGACTTTAACAGGAATGCTAATAGAACCATCATTACTGGTTCTGTTAGTGAGACGAGCCAGGGACCTGGAGTTTTCTAGGTATTTTTTCAGGAAGACTCATTTCCCTCTTTTCAAGCCTTTATTTTCTCCAGTAGCTGCCTTGTATTTTTCTAGCTCAGCAGGCTTGATTTACATAAAAACAGTACGAATGCCTCCTTTTTTATGGTTCTGGCATCTTCAGTCTTAGAGATAAGCTCACTGGCAGACCCAAGGAATTTTCCAGCTTTCAGTTGAGAAAGAACTGAAACTTTAAAACTATCTAATTTTTACCTTTTATTTTTATTACTTTGAAGAGGTTACCCAATTTGCACATGGGGAATCAGGACGCAGACTGCTCTGGCTCCTTCCATGCTGAACAGGGAAGCAGGGTGTGGCAAATGGAGTACCCCCTTCAGTGGGTCTATCTAAAAGACTCTCAAATTGTACTAAGTTTTAACTGTAGGGAGAAAAGAAAGCCTTTGACCAATACCTGGGAGATATCAAGGAGAAGTGAAGGCAAGAATAGTTAGCTTTACAAGTTCTAGACTGGGAACCAGAAAAAAATCAGAACAGGACAAATTTTAAATGTCCAAATTAATGTCCATTGAAATTTCTCAATGAGGGCTTCCAAAATCATTCATCTATTGAGTTCCTCCTCATTTTTCTTTTGACCGCCAAGACTGGACTCAAGAGGGATGAACTCAGGATTTGTTTTCAGACACTCTGATAACTGTTGAAGTGGCTAGAATCAGTCTTCTAGATGGGGACAGAAAATAAATTTAGCCATCATTTTAGAACAATAGTAGCTGCAGGTGAGCACTACAGTATTGGAGACCAAGATTTGAAGTTGTACACCTGAGCAGCATTTTCTTGTTAAGAACAAAATCACTACCGAGAAATAATTGTCTAAATAACATTTTACCTGGACTTAAGTCTAATGTCTAGCATTGCAATCCTTTGGACTCTTAAAGAAATACACTGATCACTTTAAATTTTGGTTATACTTTCCTTTTGGGTGTTCAAGACCATACAGTTGGCCAAAATAAACCAGTTTACTTTTACTTTAAGGTCAGTCAAGGATCTAGTTCTCAGGGGTCACATGGGCTTGGGAGGAGACCCTGGCTCCTTAGGCCTTTTATTTTACCAGTTCCATCTACCTGAAGATAAGTCAAAAGGTCCTGCTAGACTGGAGCTTCACTTGGAAGCATGAAGGAAATGTTTCCTCTGTGTTGACCCTCCCCTTTGCAGACTGGACACTGGTTTGAGTCCCTCTGGTGGGATCTCCATGACCTCCCTAAACAAGAGGACAGGTGACTCATCACAGCTACAGGACATAGCAAGAGATTCCCATAGTCCCCTGGGACATAGTCAACCTTCCAGGGCAAGAAACAAAACTGTCACTTAAACCCCTTTGACCAGATTAGTATGGGCTTTTAAGTATGGTTATTAACAATCCAAGAAGGTCAGTTGCACCAGCCTGGTACCTTTAATTACTGTTTAATATATAGATAAAGCTTTAACAAAACACAAAGAGTCTCAATAAATATCGACTGGAAGAGATTTACCATCACAGGTTAACTAGGCACAGTCCAGGAAAGGGACCTTAAAACAAGAATTTCTTAAGTCTGTCTCAAATGAAGGCTGTTCTATTACAAACAGAAGCAGTCTCCTTTCCTTTCCAGTTTACCATACACTGATTTACAGTTTTCAGAAGGAAGGGAGGCATCATATCACATACCTACAGACAGGAAGTAAACTAATCAAAATTCAGACTAAGTTCACGGAAACTGTTTTCTTGTAGATTGCATACATCTGGTTCAAGGAGGTAGACCTAGTTTTTCTTGAGCCAAATCAGTCTTGTTATGAACAAAAGAAAGTGCCAAACGTAACATTTGCATAATACAGATAAATATAAAAGACATCTTTCAGTAAGCTTAGGTAACCCAATTCTTGTCTGCATCCATTTAATACAAATGTGTAACCTGGTGTGCAGTACAAGCCAGGAATGGACTGAAAATCAACAGCTCTGTATCTCCATAAACCTGTTCAGACCTTTAATAAGTTTGCGTAAAATGGATTTCATTATTCCTTCTATTCTGGAAATATCCTCTTATTTTAATTTTTATATATAAATCTTTTACTACTATAGTACCTTTTAAATTCAGGAGACCATAAGCAATTACAGCAGAATTACATATAGCTGGCTGGGAAGAATGGCTGGATACTCCAATGACCCTCCTTATCTCCCCCATAATGAAGGAATACGATTGTCAGAAAGCCTAATTGTGATGACATTTTAAAAAAATTAATTAATTAATTAATTTGTATGAGTGCATTGCTTGCATGTGTGTTAGTGCACCCGTGTTGTGCAATGCCCGCAGAGGACAGAAGAGGTGATTGGATACCCTGGTACTGGAGTTCCAGACAGTTGTTAGCTGCCATGTGGGTGCTGGGATTCGAACCTGGTCTTCTGCAAGAACAACCTCTGTTCTTAACTGCTAAGCCATCTCTCCAGCCCCTGTGATGACCTTTTGTAAGCAGGCCCAGCTGAAGTCATGAAGATGGTAGTTCTCTGACTCAGAGAGTGCAGAAAGTGGATTAAGATAATATAGTGAGTTAACATTAGCCATGTACACACTGTGCTTTAAGTTCCCAGGTAGACCTTATAGAAAACACAAAACCATTCAAATATTTTATTTTAACAATCAATTTGATGTCTAGTAAATTATTATTTAATAATTTTTCCATTAGTATTAAACATAAGTCTATACATTCACAACAGTCTCATTTGATAAATACTGTGATTAGACATAATGTAATGGCAAACTGATTACCTTGGTGAAATTCTGATCAGATGTATATAAAAGAAACTCTTAAGAGACAGCAGTAATTTACATATACATCCATATACATACATATACACACACACATATATATGAGAATCTCATCTCAAAAAATGGCTGTGCTGAACAAAGCCATACACACTAATGCTAGATATTAGGACTTAAATAGCATTTACATTTTAAGACAGAAAATATTTCTGACTGCTTTTAAACTCAACAAGTGATGGAAAATAGAATTATATATTTCATTTGCACCCAAAGCTAACCAGAGCCAGAAGTTATAGTATGATTAAAACAAGCTAATGCTTAAACAGTCTTAAAGATAATTCCATGAAATCAATCTATTATTAAAGACCAGTTAAGATTGATAATACCAAAAGCATAAAGCAGAGTATAAGAAAACAGTTTTCATGAGCATGAATCAATTACAGAGGTCTACAGTTAACTCTTTCCCATAGTAGCGTGCCGGGAGACAACAGTTGCTTAAGTCAGATTACACTGAAACCACCTCAGGTTGCACCATTTAGATAAGCAACTGTCTCTCAGAAACCAGGTTGAGCAACCCTAGTAACCTCAGCAACACTTCCCCCTTTTACAGATTACTTCATTCTTGAAATTTCCCCACCCTTAGCTTTGCTTCCTCCTTTTACTTGTTATATAGCAAACAGAAAAATAAAAATTTCAGAGCTTGATCAGACCACCTGTCTTGCTCTCATTTCTCGTGTCTCTTGTCCTTCCATTCATCGGTTCTCTCCTCAGGTCCACATTGAAGGCCCCGCTGGCTGGGGGCAACTGGCGCGCAACGTGGTGCTGGGGATACGAGGACCCTGACGAATGCCCTTTGCTATGCACGGCCGCGACTCCCAGGACCATGGCAGAGCCAGACACAGCGAGTGAAGGTCCACACAGTGAGCACTGCAGAGCCACCCACCTGTGAGACCACTCCATTGATAGAGGTAAGCAAGTGCGGTGCATTCATGGGACAAGCATTGAATAAGCATGACTTATTCCTCCAAGGACCCAAGGAGTCCCTCAAGACACTGGGAACTAGGGTTAAGAAAAAAGATTTGTGTGAGTTTTTTAATTTTGTTGGAGAAATCTGCCCATGGTTCCCTCAGGAAGGAACTATTGATATAAAAAGATGGGGAAGGGTGGGTAATTGTCTTCAGGATTATTATAGAGCCTTTGGACCAGAAAAATTCCTGTTCAGGCCTTTTCTTACTGGAATTTAGTCAATGATGTTTTAAAGGTTTATAATCATTTTCCCGATATCCAAGAGGTCGTCAAGGAGGGTGGAAGGGCACTTCAATGGCTTCAAAGGTCACCCTCCACATGCAGCTCCATGTCTATTAATATTCCAGAACCTGATGGTCCCACTATTGAGCCTAAAGAGGCCCTGAATATACAGGCAGCCTCCAACCCCCTTGCTGATTCTAATACCCAAGAGAAACCACAAACCCACACCTATACATCTCTTGGAACATCTATACAGTCCCCCAAGTTTAGACTGGTGGAGGACTCTCCCTCTGAGGAAGCCCTTTTCCCTGAACAAAAGGCTACTCAACAACCTAACCCTGATTGGCCCCCCATGCTTTCAGCTTTTCCAGTAAAAAGACCACCTCCCTATTCTAATGATTGTACTGCTATATTTTGTGCCCCTGTAATGAATCATTTGGGCAAAAGTATAGATACCAATGAAAAACAAGCCCAGTTCCCTCTGGGACTCTTGGCTCAAATTCAACATTTAGAACTTAAGGCTTGGAGACGGCTTCCCCCTAAGGGTTCTGCCACCACTTACTTAGCTAAGCTCCAACAGGGACCCAATGAGCCTTATAGTAATTTTGTCAGCCGCCTCACTGAGGTGGTGGAGAGGCTCATCGGGGAAGGAGAAACCGAAAGTGCCTTCATAAAACATTTGGGTATGAAAATGCTAATCCTGCCTGTCAAGCCGCAATTCGGCCCCTCCGCTCAGGCGCAAATATCACTGATTATATAAGGTTGTGTGCAGGTATCGGATCCTCACACACTATAGGATTAGCCATTAGGGCAGTCCAGTTTATACCCCTATTGGTAGGATTAAGCATTGCAAGCAGCATCGCCACTGGCTCAGCCAGAATTGGAATGTCTACAAAATTGTCAAAACAGCTCATAAATGATGTAAATATGGTCTATGAATCCGTTAAGGATCTACAAGATCAGATAGACTCCCTATCAGAAGTAGTGCTTCAGAATAGGCGAGGGTTAGACTTGCTCACTGCAGACAAGGGAGGAATTTGTTTGGCCCTACAGGAACGTTGCTGTTTCTATGATAGTAAGTCTGGAATTGTTCGTGATCGCTTTCAGAAACATCAAGAGGAGCTCGAGAGACGGCGTAAGGAACTTTTTGAAAACCCTATTTGGAGTGCTTGGAGTGGGATGCTGCCCTATTTACTCCTGCTGTTGGGTCCCTTAGCCTCTTACTTCTTGTAAGCTTTGGGCCTTTCATTATGGGCAGAATTATCCGCTTTATTCGACAACAAATTGACTCCTGGCATCAAAACCCTTACAAGTCCATTATCACCCACTGGATCTGGCTAATCGAGGTCTAGAGGAACCTGCAGAAGAACCCCTCCTGCGGGAGCTACATGGTACTCAGAGCCATGTATGTCTGCCCTAGACAGACAGGGGTACCAGCGTGAGGTGCAAGGCAAAGCACTGCAAGGGAAAGACCATGTGTTCTGTCTCTGGGTTCCCTGAGAAGTAAGCCTGTTTGCATGGAGGTTAGTATCCAACAGCGCCTCTGGACGCAAGAGGTAGCCTAAATTCCTCCCCTCCTCAAAAAGGACACACAAAAATGTCTAGGAGGATCAGGCCAATGCTCCCCCTCCCCAGTTAATGCTCACTATTCCTCTATGAGTCAATAATTATCAACTTTCTGGTTCCTCAACTTCTTTTAATGGAAAGGGAGGAGATGCCGGGAGCCCACAGTTGCTTAAGTCAGATTACACTGAAACCACCTCAGGTTGCACCATTTAGATAAGCAACTGTCTCTCAGAAACCAGGTTGAGCAACCCTAGTAACCTTAGCAACACTTCCCCCTTTTACAGATTACTTCATTCTTGAAATTTCCCCACCCCTAGCTTCGCTTCCTCCTTTTACTTGTTATATAGCAAACAGAAAAATAAAAATTTCAGAGCTTGATCAGACCAAAAACCACCTCAGGTTGTACCATTTAGATAAGCAACTGTCTCTCAGAAACCAGGTTGAGCAACCCTAGTAACCTTAGCAACACTTCCCCCTTTTACAGATTACTTCATTCTTGAAATTTCCCCACCCCTAGCTTCGCTTCCTCCTTTTACTTGTTATATAGCAAACAGAAAAATAAAAATTTCAGAGCTTGATCAGACCACCTGTCTTGCTCTCATTTCTCGTGTCTCTTGTCCTTCCATTCATCGGTTCCCTCCTCAGGTCCACATTGACGACCCCACTGGCTGGGGGCAGTAGTGTGCAGGAACTTAGAATGAGAGGTAAAAGCACAAGAGCACAGCACATAGGGTCAGGAGCCAGCATACCTAGTCTGCAGGGCTGGTGGTCTGTGACAACACAGCTCAAACTCAGGGCAGTCCTTTGCTTCCTGTGAGAAAGAAGGGAGAAAGACTGCAAAGGAAACAAACCCAAAATCATCTCACTGCCCAGTGTCTAAGAAGATACACTGTAGTGAACAGTTATGAGCTAATTCTCAGAGATGTCTAAAGGCTGTTGAGTGTTGGGGACTCCTGCTGTGTAAAGTAGCAGTTTCTCCATGTCCAGAAAGCCCATGGGCTCGGATTCAAATGCAGAGACTCCTTTTGCAGTCTCTTCATGTCCGGATAGCCCATGGGCTCGGCCTCATATGCAGAGATTCCTTTTTCAGCAGGGTGCCTTCCCGGCATCTTCCTGACTCATCTTTTGAAGCAGCCATCACAGAAACATGGCCTCTGGCTCAGGAACTGCCAGCTTTTTCTTTGCAGTCTGGCAGCCTGGCAGGAGCCCACTTCCACATGTAAATAGGGGATCCCACAATGTACCTATCAGCTAAGGTTTTTACTACCACCCCCATAGTATAAAATATCCTGGTTTCCCCTCAATAATTGGAGCTGGATCACCGAGACTTGGGGCTGAGCTAAGTCACTGAATAAAGGGGCTGTACCACTGACTGAGCTGAGTTCTGTGTCTTACTGCCTACGATCCAGTCTCCCCGGGGGGCGCTATCCTTCTGTCATCGACTCACGGAAATCCAGCTTTCGCCGTCCTGCACCTCCCCTCGTGACCCGGCAGCTGACGGGTCCTGAACTTAGAGAGAGAGTGCACGGTGGAAATTGGGATGGAACCCAACCGGGCCAGCCCCGGTAGCAGAGACCCACAACAACGCGGAGAAGCAGGGACCCGCCCAGGAGCGCAGCGATCAGTAGAGTCACGCGCACCCCAGCAGACGCGGCCTGCGGGACCCACTGCACCCCAGCGGCGTGAGAGAGACCGGCGCCACACCCAGCAGCTGGCGCCCCGAGATCCCCGTACGCCCATAGTTGAGTATATGAATAAAAGTTACGAGATAAATATAATAATGTCTATTAAGTAGTTATTCTGAATACACTGTAGTTGCCCCATTTTGTCTCGGGCTGTTCTGGAGGCAAGAGACTGGCTCAGGCCATCTTTGGCATCAGTTCTTTCAAGGTACCCCAGAAGAAGCCATGTGCTACTGCGTCTAACTCAGGTGTTCTCTAGTCAGAGAAACAAAAGCACCACTGCCATGTGGCTATATCCAGGAGCCTGGGGAGCTCTTCCAGACCTCCATTCAAGCCCAACTAAGATTCCTGGTTTCAACTGCTGGTAGGAGTTTTATCAATAGCTAGTATAAAGGCAGTTCAATGCAGACTTAAACATGAGAGTTAAAGGCAAGAGTTGTTCCAAGAGAGAAAAGCACAGTACGATATCTGAGCAAGCAGAGTTTCCAGGGATGAATTGCGCCCCCCCCCAAACAGGCCATATATGCCTGTATATAGAGCCATGCTGCAGGAAACAGAAAACAAAGGACAAGGCCAAAAGGATGAGATAGGAGGACCAGTTGCAGAATTCATCTCCAGCTCTGAAGATGAGTTAACATATTCAATCAAACCTATAACCAACTGGAGTTTAAAAATTTTTTTCAAAACATTTTCAGGTTAGATGTCTGAAAGCAACATAAACGAGATCGAGAATGTCAAAACCAAAATACTTCCAAAAGCGAGCAAACCAAAGATATACATTAAAATGAACACTATGAAAGCAAACCCAACCCAAAAGGTATGTAACAAATAATGGCCTTAAACAACTGGTTCAGATACTCATTTTTTCCTTTGAGACAGGGTCTCCCTGTAGTCCCAGCTGTCATGGAACTCACTATGCAGACTAGGCTAGCCTGGAACTCACAGAGATCTGCCTGCCTCAGCCTTGCAAGTACTGGGATTAAAGGCATGCCACCAGAGCTGACTTCAGATATTGTTTTGTATAAACAACTAGCACTTAAAAGTTTTGTGAAACACTTAATAAAAATTGCCCACTAAATGTAAAGATATTTAAGGTACCCAAATTTATAAGGCCTTTGAATGTACTATCAAAATATCCATATTTATAAATTTGCATGTGTATTTAATTAAGCATGCCAAAACAAAGCCAATAATTCATGCCCAATAAATGAATGAAAATAATAACTGAAGTAGCCAGTTTGTTTTGATGGAAACATATGAAGACAATAATCACAGACACACATGACAGAATTACTTGAGATCTTAGCACAGGAGACATAATATGACATAATTACATGAAATACCAAACAACACATGGAAAACAGTTATCGCAGACACACATGACAGAATTGCACTAAAAGTAGGTGCACCCAAAAAGTAAAAATCAAGGAGTTTGATTAGGATGGTCCTTTAAATGTAGGCACTCATCTTTTAAGATCTGGGTCGCAGGAGAATGCTTCCTCCATAATCTCCTCATAGCTGTGGGGCAGTTCTCCCTCTTCTTCTGGTAAGTATGAGGCTGGATTTTAGGGTTCAGGTAGCCTCCATCCAGACTAAGGGATTCTTGTCCAGCATGGCCTTATTTCAAGTCACTGGACTTCACAGAAATATTTAATTTGGAGAGTTTTATCTTAATGCCATAATTTCCTCATAACCTAGTTTAAGGTTGTCTAGCATCACCTGGAGGAGAGTCTGGGTCTGACACTTGCACTGGGAGGAGCCCATCAGAAATTTTGTATGTGCCTGGGATGTATGTAATGTGTGCATAGGAGGGGGTGGAGAGTCTTATTCTCCCTCATTCAGGTGCCTTCCTGGCCAGCCACCTCTCGGTGACTTAAGAGGTCTTACCTTAGGGTGACACGTATAATCCCCATGCTCAGTCACCCAAAGGTGAGTGCCCATTTAGGTTATATGACTTCAGCGGAACTGCAGGCTGAGGCCCACTCAGATTCCGTGGCCTTGCAGAGCCGTGGAAACATTACTTTCATTCTCACGTCCATGCATAATCAGAGTTTAAGACAGTCATTCCCTAGTTATTCCCTCTAAATTCCTGTTCTGCCTAAAACAGCCCAGTTTGCTACCTGAATCCTGTTTTTCCTGTTTTCCTTTAAATGGGGCCAGCACCTCAGAGTCACATCGACATTTAGTTGCAGTCCCTTTCATTCCTGACTGGAGGCCAGTGCCATCTTGGAATCACATCAAGACATCATATACAGCCTCCTGCAGGGATCATCCCACACCGGCTTCTACCTTTCTAACCTAGGGCCCATTACCTGGTCTGGATGTCCATTCTGGGTCTCTATCTCACTATACCTGATGAGAGGCTCTGGTCCAGGGCTATGCAGTTCTCTCTGGCCTCCTGGAAGGAGATCCTGAGAGGAAATCCTTCAGGGGTGCACACTTCTCTGTTCCAGAGGCCTAGGGGGCTGCAGGGTCCAGAAACAGCAGCCTCTATACCAATGAGTGTACAGCAACTTGATCTCACTGGGGCCTCTGGAAATGTTACAGGAAAATCAGAGACCAGCAGCCAAAGTCAGGTGAGGAGAGGGATTTAATTTTTACACTAGTGGACTGACCCATGGATTCTTCCATAAAGGAGCCAGTCCCCACCTCCAGTTTTAGGGTTTTTTATATTCATGTGAGGAAGTACAATTAAAAGGCAAAGCAGCACATAGGTGGCAATTAAGTAAAAGGATAATTAAGCAAGGTAGCATATGGTCGCAGGGCTTACAAAGACTTCCTTCCAGGTCGACCATCTGGGACAGGAAGGCAGAAGACTCCAGCTTATCTCCCGTCTTATTTCTAGGAGCTCTTCCTACTCCAAAGTTCTTAATTATCATCATATTGCAAAAGCTTTCCACCTCCACAATAAGTATATACATCAAGGTGTTGAATTGGGTGTTCAGGAGACTTCCAAACCCACATAGACTATTCCCATTAAACTGGTTGCCACCCAGAACTTGAAGGTAAGATCTTACTGTTAAAGACAACATGCAATCTGTGCATCGTGGCACACACCTATAATTCCAGCACCCAGAAGGCTTAAGCATCAGATCTCTGTGATATAATGGTCAGCCTCATCTACATAGTTAGTTCCCGACCTGTTGGAGTGACAGAAAGACTCTGTCTCAAAGTGACAAAAAGTGTCACCACACATGTTGTCAATATGACTTGGAGGAATTAAACTGCACTTGATATGGAAGACTTCTCATTTAGGAGCCTTCTCATCATATTAGAAGGTAGTACATAAACCTCCAATGGAGAAAAGAAATAGTCTTACCCAGATGTAAAATCTAAAAATCACAGCAATGATGGGCCTCAGAAGATATACTCAGTGGTGCAACAGTGGCATTTTATCTTAGTAGTAAGTACAGTCAATGCGAAGGAATTCATGTCTGGTATTGTAAACCTAGCCAAATAACCTTGACTGAGGAGTTGATACACCCTGAAGAAGAGCCTACTCCTTCTATTTTCCTAAAAGTATGATTTCTAACTTAATACTTATCCATATACCCATAAGTTTAGGTCTCACCTCTGAAAAAGAAACTTCATTTTCCAACAGATGAAGTCTATTTCAGAGATATACACTTGGTCACACCCAGAGAATAATTTATTGGTTTGATGCATCTACAATTGCTGCTAGATAGTGTCTGCTCGACATGACAAGGAAGCTGCACCCATGATGTCTCAACAATATGATTAGCTAAACAAGACCTAAATAATGACAATAACAGTAGACATGCCAATGTGGATGGGGAAATTTCACAAGGTCCTATCAGTAAATTAAGACAATCAATCAATGACTGCTATTTATGTTTTTTTTAATTAGTATCAAATCCTCTATGATTTTCATTGTACAGATGATTTTGATCCTGTGCATATTTTTTAAACCTCAAGAGAGCATATTTTTTAATTTTTTATCATGATAATAAAAAGAACTGCATCAACTGATTTTTAAGTGTTAGTAAAATTCACATATCTAGGCTAAATCCCCTTTGTAATGATGTATTACTAATTTAAAATTTTTCTGTATTTGATTTGCAAACATAATATTAATTGTTGAGTATGTATTCATGAGGCACACTACCTTATAGTCCATCTTTTTCTTAAAGTTTCTGAATGGTTTTGGTAGAAAAATACCATTCAATTCTTTTTTCAATTACTCTTTATTGTTTATTTTAATTTTCTTTATTTAAAATAATATTTTTATAAATCTAGGCAAATTAGTATATGCCTTTAATTCCAGTACTTGGAATTGTGCTGTAGGTAGATATCTGTGACATCAAATCAGCCTGGTCTGCATATTCATGGGAAAGATTTTATTAATGGACATATTCTGGATTAATAATTTTTAATTAATTCCAACAAAGTCATATACTGTTGGGTCTGATGATCTGGGGATCTCCTTGGCAACCTCATTTTGGCACTCCACCCAAAAAGATAATGAATTGGTATGTTTGAGAATTTACATATGAAAGTTCTGCAAGCAGTGCCTGATCCATCTTCATTAGACACTGGATATTAGGGAAGGATGCCTGACCTTGGATGAATGTGAACTATGTGTTGAAAAGATCAGTGATCCGTAAAGATTAAAGGTGGAGCTGAACTTGGACTTGTGCACTTCCAATTAAGCTTCAGAAAACATTTTGAATAAATGGGTGTGGCCTGATTTGGAGTCATAGTGAAAAAATAGGGTTCCAGAATCTGTTCCATTGGCACAAGGTGAGAAAATACACAACTTCAATTGCACAGGTTGAGGGGACAAGAGCAATCCACACACACAACTCTAGGAGACAGTTCCAGTAGAGAGCTAGGGAATCTATAATTCTTTTGAGTCCAGGCCCACTCTTAAAATCTTAATTTAATAGTCAATTTGTTTGTTCAAAGCCTGTTTTTTCATGATTATGATGTTGGTATAATAATAAATGACACACATAGTAAATTCCAGGCTCCCTGGGGATAGAGTGACTGTTTCAAAATATATGTATAATATATAAATGTATTGAGAATTCCATACAATGTGTTGTGATCGTTTTCATCACCCTTCCTTGTCTCATTTCAGAACCATTCCATCTCCCTACATATTTCACCTGCATGTCCTCCTTTTGTAAACCCCTTGAGTGCAATTTTTGTTGCTGACATACTTTGAGTGTGGGTCTGTTTGCTAGAGCATGGTCTACCCAGGAGGTATCAAAACAGTGAAAATAACTGACTCTCCTTCTTCCAGTGGCTATCAATCACCACCAACCCTGCATCCCCTGGTGACCAATCAGTTTGAAGTATGTTGGCGCATGAGCTCCTTGGACCAGTCAAGATGTGACTCTGTTATTCCCCTCCTCCCTTTGTCTAAAACCTATAAAAAAACTCTTTACCCTCCTTGCTCAGGGCTCTCAGTAAAGGTCCGTGGCCTTGGTGAGGTCTGAGAGTCTGAGCTTAAGCCTAAATAAAGGCTCTTGGTTCTTGCATGCACTCTGGACTCCATGTGGTACTTGGGGATCTGTTTGCTGGGCACAACAGTTTCATCAGTACTAGTTTTTTATTTTCAGTTTTTACTTCATAATTCTTAGACGTCTTTTCAGGGTGCATTCATACCTAAAATCATTATGGTTTTGCAGTAATTTGACCTTAAATTCATTATTAATGTTTGTTTATGTAATTTCTAATTTGAGATTATACTTAGTTTTTAAATTATTTATTGAACATTTGTAATTTCATATGAGTTCTTAATGAAATTTAGACCTCCTCCCCATTCATGCCCCCACACCTGTCCCAGCAACACTGTGTAGCCTGAAAACGATTTATTTCTTCTGGATTTCTGAAGAGCCATGGGCTGGCACAGGGCACCCTGGGCACCAATTCTGAGAAGCAGGGAAAAGGGAGCAGGCAAGTCAGCCTTCCCTGGACCCCATGGGGCACCGAGGGAACTCGTGAGGACACTGTGGACGCCTCATGGAACTCTGTGGGGTGAGTGGGCATGCAGGGACACAAGATGAGGCAGATGGTGGGCAAAAGCAATCCAGAAAGTTGGGCCGAGCAGAGCTGGGTGCTGGGTGTCCAGTGTTCATTCCTTGTAAGTCTCTCCTCTCCCCCGCACAAAGGTATAAACTATACAAAATTCAGGTAAAGATGTGGTATGTGGTTTGTCTACCTGCCCCAGGAGCAAGGGACCCTAAGAAAACTCGGGCAACAAACTGGTGCAGCTGTCAAAATCATGGCTCTGGAAAAGACAAACCTTGAGAGTTCAGTAAAAGCAAAGAAGCTAATGGCAGCGCTGATGTGGATTTTGCAATGGATTATAAAATATGTAACTAAAACACAGCTGGCCATGCAGAAGCATGGGCCACAACTGTGTTGTAAATGTGGGGAAACAGCCCAATTGCAGATATATGAAGATATGTTAAACGTTATAGAAAAACTAGAAAACCTGTTGGATGGTGGACACTAGTGGAGAAACCAGAGGGGGGCGTGGCCACTTTGCATAATAAAAGATGTGCCCAAGGCAGGAAAAGCTGAAAAGGCTAAGGAAGTACTGGCCCCCAGTTGCAGAGCTTCAGAGAGAAAAAAAGGGACATTCTAACTTGTGTAAGGACCAAAGACTCAAAGGAAAAGACAGATAATAGTAAAAAAGGAGATGACCTACAAATAAAAGTAGCAGAAGCTACCCTTCAGATTCAACCATTGATGCAAAAAGAAAAAAAAAAAAAAACCTAACAGTGCTGTAGCTAGGAAATACTCACACTGGAACTGTTAAAACTAGGAAAAATTTACAAGCAATCAATCAAAGAGCCCCTAGCCACATGGCTTGTGAGAGTGTGGGACATGGGAGCAAATGATGTCAGTCTAAGTCCTTCAGAATCTTCATAGCTGAGTTATATAACCACCCATCCATCCTTGCATGGGCCACAACTGTGTTGTAAATGTGGGGAAACAGCCCAATTGCAGGTATATGAAGATTTCTTAAAGGTTATAGAGAGACTAGAAAAAAAATTTACAAGCCTGGGACAGAAGCAAAGAACCCAGAGAGGGAGCATGGCCACTTTGCATAATAAAAGATTTGCCCAAGGAAGGGGAGAGAGAGAGAGAGATAAAATGGGACATTTTAACTTGTGTAAGGTCCAAGGACACTGGAAAAAGACAGAAAATAATGAAAATGGAAACGACCTAAAAATGAAAGTGGCTAAGGCTACCCCTCAGATTCAACATTTGATACAAAAAGTAAAAAAAAGCTAACAGTGCTGTAGATAGGAAACACTCCACACTGGAACTATTAAAACTAGGTAAAACTTATAAGCAAGCAATCAAAGAGCCCCTTACCACATGGCTCCTGAGAGTATGGGATATGGGAGCAAATAAAGTCAGTCTAAGTCCTTCAGAAGTTTCATAGCTGAGTTATATAACCACCCATCCGTGCTTGCAATATAGAATGTTCAACCTAGGCCAATGCAGGGGGGAGCAGGCCTTAATGGGGTGGCTCGTTAAAGGCATTAAAGATTCATGATCTTCACCAAGGGAGACTTACATGATTAGGAGGGACTGGAGGACTAAAAAGGAGGGGCAGGAATTACTGAGAGAACTAGGTATAAGAAAAGCAATATATGATGTCCAGTTCAGTGGGCCAGATAAGACTGTGTTCACCGGAGATATAAAGGAAAGCTTAATTCAACTGGGATCTCAAGAATGGTATGGAACTTTAGTGGTTTTGCTAAGCCCTTTAATAGGACAGGATCTTTGTAAAGTGAGAGAGGCTTTAGCAGATCTATGTGACACTGACCAATGTGTGAAACATGTCTGTAGAATAACCAAACACCATAAAAGAGATATAAAAAATATTAGACAGAAGAAATGGTCCGTTTGAGTTGCTCGAAGACAAATGTGGCAAAAAATGTCAAGCCCAAATTCCCAAAGAAAAAATTGATGGGAAGCCAAATTCGGTACTAAAGAGTTTCTGGAAGGCTTTAAAACCAGAAAAACAGTTTACAAAAGGCATTCAAAGGATAAAAACAGTCCCAGAGGCAGTTAAAAATCCCCAAAGATTTAAATAAGGTGCATTTCTCTTCTGATAAAGGATATACTAGGGGTGGAGGCAGTTTTTCCCACCAAGGATATTCTGGTTTGTTTCTTCATTGCTGTGACAAAATACTCTGACCACTACCAACTTGTGGAGGAAAGGGGTTATTCAGCTTTCATATCCCAGTTCACAGTTCATCTGGGAGCCCAAGGTAGGAACTCAGGGCAGGTACCTGGAGGCAGGAGCTGGAGCACAGGCCATGGAGGAATGTTGCTTACTGGCTTGCTCCCCTGGCCCCAGCTCAGCCTACTTTCTTATGCAACACAGGCCCACCTGCCCAGGGGTGGCACCACCCACAGTGGGCTGGGCCCTCCCACATCACTCATCAAGAAGATGCCCCTCAGACATGGCCACTGGCCAGTCCAATAGAGGAAATTCCCCAATTGAGGCTCCCTCAACCCAGGTGTGTCAAGTTGACACTAAAACTATCAAGCACAATTGACCCCTTGTCGACTTGACACACAAATATCACTATTAAACTCCCTGGGGTTCGAACCCAAGACCCCCAGCGAGGTGAGGATTGGGGATGAGTAAGCATGCCATTCGCCAGCCCACACCGCCCCCATTACCTGGGGACAATCAGACGCAATGGGGAGTCTTAGTCAGGCAGAGACTCATTTATTGCAAATGTTCCAAAGCTTATAAAGGCACCTGGAACTCCCCCCTCCCCCCCGAGGGTGTATCTTAAGGATGGTCACAAGCTGATCATGCACTCCTCAGCAGTGCAGAAGCATTCTTCAGAAATTCAAAGCAAGCCAGGCCGCGTCCCCGGTAACTTCCTTTCGGACGTATGCAAGGTGGGGCCTTCAGGTCCCCACATATCCCCCTTTTTATTTTTATTTTAAGGCCAGACTGACTTTATTTCACGGGTTAACCACCTCATAGGCAGCTCCCTGAGGAGAGATGGCTATCTCCTTCCTCTAATATTATGCAGTTTTGCCTGTCTTAGGTTGTGTCTCCTCTGATCAAGCCTTGCCCATCATTGGATCATGCACCTGGCCAT